>NW_025814889.1:109644094-110226594 GCF_022079265.1 Lynx rufus
CACTGTATTATGTCTTATTTATTTCTGAAAAGGCAAAGCCAATACAAATAATCTTTCTGTAGCTTGTTTTTGTTTTGTTTTGTTTTGTTTTTAGCACCATGTCACAGTAAATTCTTCTGAATTCCCACTGCTTTGAAATGTGACTTCAAAATCTACTAGATTTGTAGGTGGGATGGATTTCAAGGATTTTGAATTTGAATGCATTCTGATTATTTTTCTTTCCTTAACAAAATTGCAGGGAAACTTTCATAAAATGCTGCTGTAGGAATGAAACTGGCTGGCTACAGCTTTATATACAGCTTTGCTTTCCCTGTGGGAGATGAATAATAATTGTTTTGTTTCTAGAACATCACAGAGTAATATGAAATTTGCAGAGAATAATAAACAGAACCTAAGCTTAGCTTCTGCCTCTGAATCATCAGCCAGATCAAATGAGCACTGGATATCGCACAAAGTGAATGTAATGTTAACTCTCGGCAGTAGAAATGAAAATATTTCACCTGCTAACATATTTCAAAATGACTTTTGAAAGAGATGGCTTGATGATACTTTATTTATCATACATGATAGACTGTATTATTTACTGACAGAATTTTCTGTTGATATTTTCCTCTAAGGTTAATCTTTTGGCTAAAAAAGCATGCTTGAATTTACATTTTTAATGAGTTTCTGTTGAAGTTTAAGTGGTTGATGGAATCGTAAAATATATTTTATGATTGACAGAGGAGTGTTTCAAATCCCCAGTATATGATATGGTTATATGTGATTAAAAGGTTGCTGAATCTATTAAATTTCTATGATTGCATTTCAGTTTAGATTCCTGGTTCTGGAATTCCTAAATTTGAGGCTGGGATCAAATTCTTATGGTCTCTGTGACCTCGTAAAATTACCACATATTGAATATATTGAAAATAATAATTAACCCTATATGGTAGTGATGTTATGAAAATTAAATGAGATACCCCAAGGAAACTCCTTACACAGTGCCAGACACATTTTTAATGTTTAATAAATGATAGATATTATTAATCAAACTGAATTTATAACATAGTGAAAATAACTCTAGCCAAGAAGTGCTGAGCTCTGGTAAATACACTGTTAGTTAAGAGCTCTGAAACCTTGGAAAAAACACATAAACTCTCTGAATCCATTCTAATGTTAATAAAATAAAGGTTTTCATAAATTTCCTGCATATCAAATAGAACTGACATAAAGATAAAATAAGGTAATATAATGATTATGTCATACAGTCACATGGTCTTTTAGTTAAGGGTGCATTCATTTTGTTATCTCCCTTCACACATAAATTCCTCTAAAATTATGAAATTAATGTTTTCCACATAAGCCTATATTTGAAATAAATGGAAACTCAAATTCAAACTTCTGGTGATTATATGCAGAATTTGCACGCATATAAATATTTTTCATGGTTTGGCTTTTTTAGAAATGTACTTTCCAATGTTATTTTACCTCATTCCTAATAATCAACTATCAACCATGTATTCAAAATAGTTTACTTCTCCAACCATTCACTGCAAGTGCCATATTTCTTTTATCTCTTTGGAATAGCTTGGTTTAAAATTTAGCATAGAAAAAGAATGAAATTGGATGTGCATCCCAAGTAAGCTATTTTGGTCACCATATCTCCCAGGAACAACTTGATATAGATTTGTCTAGTCCCAAATGCTCCAATTTCTTCCGCACAGTCCACTGAATTTTTGTGAATTTAAGAAATGATTGACAGCTCAGCTATCTCCATGGAGATTAACAGCATGTGATTTGCAATATGCTTTTAAAGCAGGATAACATGCCAGATTCAATGGTACTTAATTATAGAGTATGAGGCAACTTTGTCCCAAGCTGTAAATATTTGGGAATGAGATCTATAGAAAACAAAACTGTATTATAAGTAAACACACCAACATTTTAAATATAAAGGATATTCAAAATGCCATTTCACTGAGTTTATGAAAAAGCTACTGTTTTCCAGTAGAGGATTCTATTGCGGGGTGGGGTTGGGATGTTGGGGTGGTGGGGAGGGGTGCGATTTTCCACAGTTTTTCATGCATTGTGTGACAATTTTGGCTTGGACTATCTTTTTAGATGTTTGTGCAGTAACCATCCTGAAAGGATAGACGAGGTGTCTGTCTGTGAGCTACTGGGCACATTGGTTTGCTGACCAGGATAATAGAGACAATAACTCTCTCCATCCATAATAAGATTGGGAAAAACCTAAACTCAGAATTCCACAGTTATGACATGGGCCCACGGCTGGTGCAGTATCCATCTGGGCCATTCTTCATGGCACTCCCTAGGGCTTTGGGGAAAGAGTAAGGATGTAAACATGAAGCTCATGCTGCTTGCTGTATCGTGAGCCATAAAGTCTTCTGTCTCTACCCCAGGGGTCTTTGGCCTTCTGCCAGCATCTATGAAACTGTGGCAGAATAACTTGTTAGCTTAGAAGTAGGGTAAAGTCTCAGACCCTTCATCATTTTTGACAGATTCACTTTGATCCAACAGTTATTTATTGAGAATTTAATGTGCAAGTGACTGTGTTCAGTGTTGCATAGAGAGTAATACAAAGAGATTATGTGGGCTGCATTCTAAAGGTATTTATTCTTAGAGGTGGAGTGAGGAAGTAGTGTAACTCAGAAGAAGAAATTATTTATACTGACAAAATACAAATAAAAAATAAGTAAATAGAATTTTTTAAAACTCAAAACAAACACACACACACAAAAATCAACCATCACTAACACACTATATTTGATAGATGCCAAATGGGTGGTATAGGGGTAAAGAAGTACTTAGACTAATGAAGTTACAAAGGTTCTTAGCTGTTTCTCTAAAGATAGGTAGATAATTACAGCCTAATTTTATGTTATGTGCAGAACTGTGCATGAATATGAGACTTAAAAGGCAATTTAGGAGAGATCAAGAGATACTTGATGAGCAAGGAAAAAAGTCTAGACCTTGTATCTGTCAGCCGTCAACCACTAGGAAATACACATACACTCAGACACACACACACACACACACATACACGCAAACACACACAAACATACACACACACAGGGAAACGGCTTACACATTAGGCAGGGGAGGGACTTACTTCAACATGGCCTGCAAGCCTCCTTCCACTTCTAATGCTAGAGGCTGAGGTACACAGGGCAGCAGTCAGGAAGGGAAGATCATGAGCTGGCTGGAATCTCAGAAACACGATCTAGGAGTTCCCCAAGGGCTGTCTGAATTCTGTGCCATTCTTGTTGCTGACCTTGATGATGAAGGCATCCTACACATACCTAGTCCAAATGCTCCTTCATTCCACATGGTGAGTCAGCACATGGGCAGCAATGGAAAAATGACTGCTACCTTCCCTTCACCCTCCAAATCTTGTTAGAATTTGTTGTGCCCGCTCCCCTGCTCCCTTAATAGGAAGCATAGAACAAAGGGAATTCTGAGTAGTTTAGTCTAACCTACTTGACACATTAGAAAGTCACCACAAACCTTAAAATAGAGATATTGGAATGCTTTTAAAGATTTTTATTTTTTTTTCTTTTTAAAATAAATACTAAAGAAACTATTAACAATTCTTATATTATGTAAAAATACACAAACATTTGAAAACAGAAAAGATAAATTCTGAAGAGCATCTAATTATTTTGAAAACATTTACTGTTCTGTCATTAACAGCTTACAAAGTATGTACTCTATTACCCTCAACAAATTGTCATCTTTCCCTATAGTACCTACCAGAAACAAAGTATGTTTTTCTTTAATATATATTAAATATGTACACAAAGAATCAGTCTACAAGAAAATACAGTATAGTGGCTTAGCACTTAATTATAAAGGCAATTCTCTAGAAGATAAAGAAACACAAAAATGTCAAAAGCCTTCAGAAACTGATTTTTATTTTAGTCTTTTAGTTGATAGAGACTTTTTTGTGCCTCAAAAAATTGAGTGTGAAGACAGTGCCCTGAGTTTTGCTGTATTTAATTCAGTTTTCCCTAAGCCTAAAATGGAGAAGGCATTAATAAATACTGAACTCCCTGTCTCAGATCTGGCTGGAACAGATTTTAATAAATTACATTTTATGCTACAATCCAAGAATTGAGCTGCCACAGCTATGATTAATAGAGCAGCATTCTTATAAAAGAACAACAGTTGTAGAAGAAAAGAATTCTGTTATATAGTGTTATCACATCAATATTACAAAGAGGTGCATAATGTTGCAGTACAATAACTGAAATGGAAAACAAATTTTTAAAAATTAAATAATAAATTATTAAGCCATTAATTCAATTATCTATCAGATTTTAAAGTATAATAGTAATAATTGCCACCAAAATTTGAGAAAGACTATAAAAAAATGGAGTGGAATATTTACAAAAATGTATTTGAACAACAAGGTTTTACACTGTAATTAACTCTTTAATTGAAGTTCCAAACAAACAGACCTGAAAAACCATCAAAGCTGGCCAGTAATTTAAACATTCTTAGTGAGTATCTTAGGCAACATTTCAATACCGTTATTTTTTATTTATTTATTTATTTTTAATTTTTTTAACGTTTTATTTATTTTTGAGACAGGGAGAGACAGAGCATGAACAGGGGAGGGTCAGAGAGAGGGAGACACAGAATCTGAAGCAGGCTCCAGGCTCTGAGCTGTCAGCACAGAGCCCGACGCGGGGCTCGAACTCACGGACCGCGAAATCATGACCTGAGCCGAAGTCGGCTGCTTAACCGACTGAGCCACCCAGGTGCCCCCGTTATTTTTTATTTAATTTCAATGTTTAAAATGATCCAATCATTACTGAAATTATTTTCAAATTTTTGCAAATCAAAATTGACTTTCCTATTTAGTGGGATTGAAATATATTTTCTTATTAGCTGAGCTACTAGAATTCTTCATTGAACAAGAACTATGTTTGTTTAAAAATTACCTTGAAGGAAAGAACATTTGGCTTTTAGTTTTTAGCTCATAGAGTGGAGGAGACAAGGAGGAAGAAATTTGTTACGCACACAAATGAGCGTAAACTGGAAGTAGGGAGAACAAAGAAGAGAAAAGAGAGGATGAAGGGAGATAATATGAGCAGTTAAGTATCACAGTATCCATGGAAGCTTGGGGATTACAGAAATGGCTGAGGAAGTTTTAGCTGGATACCCAACATTGATTCTGAAGTTATTTAATTGTAAAGAGAAATTTTTCTCACCTTCCCTTATCTCCTGAAAAGTCTATTACTCACACTTTCCCCTAAAAACAGACAAAATTAGAGGAGTTAGTCATTCTGGATTCTTGTCTTTGGCTTATTTGCCATATTTGTGTCTTGTCAAGTCTTCTCCTATGTCTACATATGTGCTCTTTAAATGCATACAGACATACATAAATGTTTAAAATAGAATATGTACCACTATCTCCTGTTTTCTTATTTAATACTTATTGCTGACAAATCATTAGATTTGATACATAAGAGATCTTATCTATCTCACTTATATCCCTGCTTCTAGATAGTACATAACCCATATTGTAGATTTCACTAATATTTGTTGAAAGAATAAGTAAAATGCTCTGTGGGTGTTGTAGGGTGGGGGCATGTAGCTGTTTTGTAGAAATTAAAGAAAAAGGTAGAACTCTATATTTAGGTCAACATGGTAGGAGAGAAATGATATGGTTGAGATGATAAAACAATCCCTACAATGACTTAATTTATTGGAATAGGAACTCAGAGGTAAAGGTTACGACAATGATATTTCTCTTCCCCTATCCCTGAGAATTTTAATGCCTCTTGAGATTTGGACTTCCCACAGATGATTGAATGAATATTATATGTACCTTCTGAGTGCTGAAGGGGATAGCAAACCCAGTTTTGGAAACAGATTGTATATAATTAAACCTGTCTATTCTTTGATAACTTACCCTATTCAGATACAATGGTATTAGTAAGTAACTGGTAACTGTAAGGATATGTATGTTTGTACTAGACTATGTACTTTAGAATTTGGCATGTCAAATGATCCTTGATAATTTCATCTGGTTCTTAAACTCAGAAGGTGTCTCAGTCTGATTTCTGTATTGTGAAAATTGTGTATAAACACACAGATAAGTGCATACACACATCCACAAATACACACTTCATACTTCAGAACTCGATCCAGCTATATTGGACATTACAAATAAATTGAGGAACCTGTATGTGAAGTATGTCAAAGTGGACAATAATATAAGCTGAATTTTATTTTTCCCCAATATAGTTATTCATTTCAAGTATCATTACATTTTGAGAATTTTATATGTGAGTCTGGCTTTAAAAATATTTTGCTTAAGCTGTCTAGTTATTTTAAAATTTTCCATGGAAGTTCAGATTGCAAAAAATCCTATTTTATTTCTATGCTTACTCCTAGTCCAGCTCTGTCATTTCTGTTTTGTGATGTTGGACCAGATACTTGTCTTCTCTCTGCTTCAGTTTCCTTATCCATAACATGGGGATAATATTACTACCTATGTCTAAAAGTTGCTTTGAGGGGCGCCTGGGTGGCGCAGTCGGTTAAGCGTCCGACTTCAGCCAGGTCACGATCTCGCGGTCCGTGAGTTCGAGCCCCGCGTCGGGCTCTGGGCTGATGGCTCAGAGCCTGGAGCCTGTTTCCGATTCTGTGTCTCCCTCTCTCTCTGCCCCCCCCCCCGTTCATGCTCTGCCTCTCTCTGTCGCAAAAATAAATAAACGTTGAAAAAAAAAATTAAAAAAAAAAAAGTTGCTTTGATGAGCCAATTAATCGTTACATATAAGAGTACCTGACTCATGGTAAATTCTCAATAAATACTAACTTCATTATTAGTTTAAATTCTTATCATTATTATTACTACCATGGATGCTTCCTGAGATTAGAATGTTTACCGCCAACTACAAACCATCATTGGCAAAGGGAGTAGGAGGATGAAAAGTAGTCAAAAGTGAAGTGAAACAATCAGTGATGATGATGGTGCCACAAAACTGAAATGTCCAGTCAGTAGGTAGAAGTTTATCTGTCTGGAACACGGGGATTGTGGATGTAGGCCAGCTAGCTCAGGCAGCAAATGGTTTTGGAAAATGGAGTTGTCTGGCACCCAATCCCTGATTGTCGAGACTGGGAAATGGAACAAAAATACAATTTACTGAGCACCTGCTACATGCCAGGTAATTGCATTCATGGTGTCTTCTTTCAGGGTTGTCAGTATTTCTGTTTTTACAGATTATAAAGGAAAAGACACAGAGACATCAGGTAATTTACAGAATATTACAGAAGTTTAAATCATAAAGTCAGAATTCAAACTTAGTTTTATCCAGATCCAAAGCTAAGGGTGACAAGATGGGGGCATGAGTGGCTAGGACCTTCAGCGGAGAGAGTAAAAAGAGAAGTGTACTGGGGGCAAATGCAAGCAATTCCTTAATTTTAAAATCAACACTGTAGACCCGACCATTCCCAAAGAGGGGTAACCTTGGTCCCTTTCTAAACTAAAAATCCTCATGTTCAGCTAAGCTGGGACTTTGAAAAATCACAGTTGTGTGTGCAACAACCTAATGCTGCTAGAGGGACACAGCATCAGATCTAAAATGTCTCCAGAGATAATCTAGTCCACCTCGCAGACTTGTTCTTTAAGCATGCGTTGCTGACCACCCCTAATCCTAGAGTTTGTGATTCATTAAGTCAGAGGTAAAAAATTTACATCTCTAAGAGGTTCTGAGGTAATGCTAATGCTGCTGATCTAAGGCCATACTTTACAACTGCTACTATAGACTAAGTCATCTTATATTTATACAGACTAAATTATTACGTTATATAAACTGAAGTCCAGATGACACTGTCCAAAGTTGCACAATGATCTTGGAAGGGTAAATGAATGAAAGACCACTGAGATTTGTCCAAAGAAATTATAAGGAATCAATATTCTTATAACAGTATGGTTGTGGCCTTGCTCAAATTCAGGGTTACAGCTACAATGGTACCCAGCCACTTTTGGACTAAGTAAGTCCTCAGGAAAAGGAATCAGCATAGTATGTTTGATGCCACTTTCTCACAAATCTTGTTAACTCTTCTTTTGAGCTTTATTACAATGAATTCTATTAGTCCATTTTAGAGTTGCAATTGAAATGAATGAAACAGACTTTGTCTAGTTAGTCTTCAATTACTGAAATGCACTGGGAAAAAATGAGTTATTTAAATCATGGAATAAATGCTATGTTCTCAAGGGAAAATTGATTTTATTTCCCAGGCCAAAGCAGATGTATTGGTTATAGTTGCTGTCCTGAAAATTATTTTGAGGCTAAGCTGGAGCTTGGAGGAAAAGATAATTATCTACCAGAGGTAACAAAGATAGAAGAACACCAAGTATGATACAGTGTCAAATTCTGGGTTGTTACTGTCATTCCTGATGTTTTTATACATTGTTCGTGTAAAAAAAATATTTGCATGGCTCTAAATTTGCTGAAGATTTATGCTGCTAATTATGACCATGGGGACATTACTCATCACCTATTGTTTAATCAAATATTGATTGATCCATCCAGTAAAAGCATATTTGTGTGATAGCTGGAAAACCTGTCAATTCCAAGACTCTACTAGTCTGCTTAATTTTCTATGTTACTGTCCAGGTAGCGAAACTTAAATGTTGTGACTCTCAATTCATGAGTAACTTGGGTTAAACTGTCATTTTGAGAGGCTGTGAGAAAGAATATGCACAATAATGTTAACCAACTCTGTGAGAGTGGCATGATTTTGATTTATATACTATTACCCACAACAACTATCCAGAAAATCCAGGAAAGAAATGGTGTGTATTAGTTTTCTATTGCTGCATAACAAAATACCACAAATTTAGCATCTTAAATTTATTTTCTCAGTCTCTATGGGCCAGGAGTCTGGGTACAGGTTAGTTGACTGAAATCCAAGCTTCATCCAGGGCTACAGTCTCCTCAGTTTTGAGAACCTCTTTTAAGTTCATTGATTGTTAGTAGAATTCAATTCTTTTGGGCTATGAGACTAAGGCCACTATTTTCTTGTTTAGAGTGTCACAGGATCTATTTGAGTTCCTAGAAGGTACCCTCAGGTCATAGCCCGATGGACCTCTCCCAATATGGCATCTTAATTTTCCAAAAACAGAAAAATAATCTTTCTCATGCTTTGAATTTTTTCTTCAGAAAGGACCTAGCCCCTTTTAAGGGCTCATCTGATTTGCTCAGACTACCTGGAATAATGTTACTTTTTGTTTTTGTTTTTTAATTTGTTTTTACATTTATTTATTTTTGAGAGACAGAGACAGACAGAGCACTAGTCAGGGAGGGATAGAGAGAGAGGGAGACACAGAATCCAAACCAGGCTCCAGGCTCCAGGCTGTCAGCACAGAGCCCGAAGCAGGGCTCCAACTCACAAACTGAGATCATGACCTGACAGACATGAGATCATGACCTGAGCGGAAGTCAGAGGCTTAACTGACTGAGCCATCCAGGCACCCCTAAACTTTTTTTTTAATGTTTATTTATTTATTTTGAGAGAGTGGAGGGAGGGGCAGAAAGAAAATCCCAAGTAGGCTCCACACTGTCAGCACAGAGCCCAGTGTGGGGTTCAATCTCACAGAACTCGAAATCATGACCTGAGCTGAAATCAAGTCAGGCACTCAACTGACTGAGCCACCTGGTGCCCTTAAATAATCTTACTTTTAATGAACTCAAAGCCGACTAATGTGGGATCTTAATTACACCTTCAAAATCTTTCAGTTTTAACACGTGATATAATCTAATCATGAGAATAAAATTTGTAACATTCATAATCCCTCTTAACATTTAAGGGGAAGAGTTTACACAGGGTATATAATACCCAAGGAAGGGAATTTTAGATGCCATCTTAGAATTCTGCCTATCATGGGCTACTATTTACATAATGTTTATTTTATATTCTTTTATATGTATAAAATACTATATGATGATTATAAAGGAAATAAAGAAAATAAAAAATAAACATTTCTTTAAGTTCACCACCTATAGGTAATCATTATTAACATTTTTTGTGATTTGTTGTTATTTGCACAGGTATATATAAAGGCTTTTAACTGTTAAACCTTATTGCATATTCAATTTTATATCTTACTATATTACTTAAAATATTAGAAATGTTTTCCCATATTATTCACATTATTCTCAGTGTTTCCAATTACTACATAAAATTGATATATGGATGTATCATCATTTATTTAAGCAATTCCTTAGGTTCATTTCCATTATTTTCATATTTTAATGATCCTTGCAGTGGGTACCTTTATATGTTAGTCTTTGTTTGCATGTCTTTTATTCAGATAAAATTTGTGGTAGAAGGTATTGATGGACATAGTGTTTCATGCCTACCTATATCAATGAATACCCTTTGATAGTAGTCTCTTCTTCCACTGTTTCTGGGGCTGACCATTTGACTACTTTGGATAATGGAACAGTAGAAAATCTATTCAAGCAGAGTATTGAACTAGCTTTTGCACAATCCAACTTTCTTACACTCTTGTCACTGTCATGAAAATGTCCCCAGGTTAGCCTATGGAGTGATGTTATTATCATGTGAAGGAGAACTCGGTTACTTAACAAAGGTCATCTAAGATCAGGTAGCCTCTAGCCTACCACCAGGTGATTGAACACACACTTGAGTGAGCCCAGTCAAAATCAACTGAACCAGGTCTAAATCAGCAAAATCACCTACTTGACACACAGGCTCATAAGAAATTAAAATTGATTGTTACTTAAAACAACAAAATATTGTGGGTGGTTTGTTATCTAGCAAAAGCTAGCTTACACAAAATTCTAGAAATAAATTTTATTAAAGGATAAAATTTTAAGTATCAAAAATTTACCAGCCAATGATTAACCATTTGACTGAAGTAATATTTAAAGACCTGCTGGAATAAAGTGAGATGAAAATTGCTTTCATAAGGAAAAAAAAAGCAGGCTCATTTGTGAAGACATGAAGAATATTATTGAGAAGAAAGATGATGCAGAACATTGGCTTGAGACATACAAACAACACAAAGACATGAAATGCTCTTTCCATTGTGAGTTTCAGAATTCTTCTCTCTGACATGACAACGTCCTTGACCACTTTTTTCCAAGGTTTCCAAGGAGGTTTCCACTGGGACAACCTCCAACAAATATAACATTTTGTTAAAAACTTCTGAGGAAATACAGCCTTCATTGCTCAGTGGCATGAATAACACCACAGATAAGCAAGCTACACACTGACATGAGCATTTCCCTATCATTATCCCATTTCATTCAGTGAGACAAAAACTTGGCTGCATTTAGTAGTTAGCCAAAATCATTAACTACAAACACTTTTTTTCCTCTCTTTACTTTTTTGACATTCTTCAGAAACAAATGCCTCTAGAGTCGCTCAGAGGAACAGAGCCAACAAAATTAAAGTATTCACAAATTTTGTGTCAAGTGATGGGGTCTTATCTTTGGTAGAGCAGCACATTCTCAAGATGCTGGCCAGCCAATGAGAGATATTTATTTCAGGGATAACAGCATGACACCAATCAACCAGGTACAGAAGGGAGACTCATTCCCTAAAGAAAATTCTTTATCAGTATCTGAGTCTGTGTATGAAAAATCTACTGAAACTTAGACAGATGTGAAATACAGTAAGCTAATCAAGTTGTCATACCACCTCTGGATTTACTATTAGAAATCCTTGACAGAAATGGAATTAAAAACAAACCAGGAGAGGGAATTATATATTTCATAACCATTAAGAGACCTTACTCAGGAGTTCCATAATTTTCTCTTGAAGAAGAGGGTTTCTTTTAATATTTTTTTTGGAAGCAGGGGCAATGTTAAGTTTGCCAAAGGGGGGAAATACAGAAACAGATTACTCACCATCTTCTTTTCCATGCATTTTGTCAATAATATAAAAAATAAAGGAATTTAAGCATTTGACTTAGATATATTGGAATTGACGACACTCAGCATTAGAGTGTAATGAGCATTAATTAAAATCATATAAATGACTTCCTAGATGCTTTATCTTATAAGCCGCTCTGCTTATATTTTCTACCTTGGCTCCACATATTTTTTCCTTTGGAAACAGATATTTAATGTAAAATAATGATTTGCTTATTAAATTATTAAAAAGGTTAAGGCATTTTGTGAATATAGTATTTTTTAATCTGCATGTTAGAACTATAGTTGAAAAGAAAGTAAAATATGAAAGAAAAAAATACTTTGGTAGGTTAAAGATGACCACAAATTTTTTGCCACTCATTTCATTGAAAAGCAATAGACTATTGAAAGAAACACAGGGGCAATACAGCCATGTGCTCGTTAGCGTCGGGCGCGGCGGGCGGCCGGGGTGCTATGGAGGACGAAGACGACCTGCCAGAGCTGTCCGACAGCGGTGACGAGGCCGCCTGGGAGGATGAGGACGATGCTGATCTACCCCACGACAAGCAGCAGACCCCCTGTCTGTTCTGTGACAGGTTATTTACATCTGCTGAAGAAACATTTTCACATTGTAAGTCTGAGCATCAATTTAATATTGATAACATGGTCCATAAACATGGACTGGAATTTTATGGCTACATTAAACTAATAAATTTTATTAGACTTAAGAATCCTACAGTTGAGTATATGAATTCCATATACAACCCAGTGCCTTGGGAGAAAGAAGAGTATTTGAAGCCAGTATTAGAAGATGACCTATTACTTCAATTTGACGTAGAAGATCTTTATGAACCGGTGTCACTCCCATTCTCATACCCCAATGGACTCAGTGAAAATACATCTGTTGTTGAAAAATTGAAACATATGGAAGCCAGAGCACTGTCTGCTGAAGCTGCATTAGCTAGAGCACGTGAGGATCTGCAAAGAATGAAACAATTTGCTCAGGATTTTGTGATGAACGCAGATGTCAGAACCTGCTCGTCATCTACTACTGCCATTGCAGACCTCCAGGAAGATGAGGATGGTGTTTATTTCAGCTCATACGGGCATTATGGGATACATGAAGAAATGCTAAAGGACAAAGTGCGAACAGAAAGTTACCGAGATTTTATATACCAAAATCCACATATCTTCAAAGACAAGGTAGTTTTGGATGTTGGTTGTGGAACTGGAATTCTCTCTATGTTTGCAGCTAAAGCTGGGGCAAAGAAGGTTCTTGGAGTTGATCAATCTGAGATACTTTACCAGGCAATGGATATCATAAGACTAAATAAACTTGAAGATACTGTTATACTAATTAAAGGAAAGATTGAAGAAGTTTGCCTTCCTGTAGAAAAAGTGGATGTTATTATATCTGAGTGGATGGGCTATTTTCTTCTTTTTGAGTCTATGTTAGATTCTGTCCTTTATGCAAAGAACAAATACTTGGCAAAAGGAGGATCGGTGTACCCTGATATTTGCACTATTAGCCTTGTGGCAGTAAGTGATATGAATAAACATGCTGATAGAATTGCTTTCTGGGATAATGTTTATGGCTTCAACATGTCCTGTATGAAGAAAGCAGTTATTCCAGAAGCTGTTGTGTAAGTTTTAGATCCAATGACTATTATTTCCGATGCTTGTAGTATTAAGCAAATAGATTGCCATACAACCTCTGTCTCAGCTTTGGAGTTTTCTTCGGATTTTACCCTGAAAATTACAAAGACATCCATGTGCACGGCAATTGCTGGCTACTTCGATATATATTTTGAGAAGAATTGTCACAGGAGGGTTGTGTTCTCCACGGGCCCCCAGAGTGCCAAAACACACTGGAAACAAACAGTATTTCTACTGGAAAAGCCATTTTCAGTGAAAGCAGGTGAAGCCTTGAAAGGAAAGATCACAGTCCACAAGAATAAGAAAGATCCACGTTCTCTCATTGTGACCCTCACATTGAATAATTCAACTCAAACTTACGGTCTCCAGTGAAAAGCCCACAAAAGCACAACTAACTTGCGGTTTTTATTATGGAGGGTGGGACGTGGGTAGGGGGTGGAGAGAGGGGCTTTGTGTGAGCATGTGGATGATCCTTCCCTAATGATTCTCCTCAGTACCAGAAACACATGGTAAGAATCTAATATAATTCAGCTGAGGGGAACCAACTGATCCTAGTGGACTGCCTACATAATCACAGTCTTAGGAGTCTGGTCAGCAAGATTTTACTAGATATAACCCCTACATTGAGTTTAGCTGCATTGAAGATCATTTAAATAGGCCTAAATTTGGAACAGAGATATTCTTTTGTTGTTTTTAATGTTTCTTACTATAAATTTTAAACACTAGTAACTGATTATTTGGATAATGTTTTACACAAATGTTGTACACAAGCTATTATACATTTTATTGCAGATTTCTGCTCTGAGGAGTAGTTTTTAATTGTATTATTTAAAAGAATATCAGCAAGTGGAACGGACCAAAATATGGAAAAGAGCGTCACACAAATCACATTTAAAGGACAGCTTAGTTGATTATCCTCTAGTTCTGAACTTCTCATTTTGTAGCTGCTTTCCTCTTTGCAAACACACAGTTTTCTAGTGCTGCCCAGGAAGTCTAATTTCAGTACATTTATCCTAGGTTTCATGTATGTTTTCAAAGGTTGGGAAGAATAAGTACTTATTTACTAATATGTCTTTTTCAAACTAGATTTATGTGCAAAGTTAAACATGTAACTGTTAATATACTTCTGTCACTCTGTACAACTGTGTCACTTACAGCTGTTTACACAGTTTGAAGTGCAGAGTAGAAAACATTCAATAGAATGTATACAATAACCGCCAGCATTATAAAATGATATTTTAACATACTAAAGCCTTTTATACAATCAGAAACATTTAAAACAAGTCTTAAAGGAATCATCCTTAAGAAAACAGGGATTTAAGGACAGCTGGGTCACAGTTTCTTTTCAGTTCAAAAGCTGGTTCTTTTTCAAAATAAGGCACACACAAGGCAGCATAGCATAGTGTTGAGAATCATGAGCTCTGGAGTCAGTGCCTAGGTTCAAGCTTTGGTGCCCGCTCTTACTTGCTGTGTAATCTCAGTCATGTTCCTAACCTCTCTCCCCCACTATAACGTGCCAGTTCATGAGTTAATACATTTCAACTACTTTGATCAGTGTGTGGCACACAGAAGACAGTAAATGCTGGGTGGTAGTATCATAACTATGCAGTCAAGGATCCCTTCCGTGGAATATGTGGTGTCTACATTAGATTAGGAACTGTCACGTCAATGCTACCCTTAAGTACATGAATGCATGGGAAGATTTCAGCAAAACTTAATGTTTAATATAGCAAAAACTATCAAAAAAAAAAAGAAAGAAACACATTCACAGGGCTTGGATATAATTTTAGCTTAATATAATTGATCCTCTTGAAAACACGATCCTAATTGATTCATGTTTTCAAATTATGGTTATTTGAAAAGAATGATAATAGGGGGAAAGTAGGGGTAGATGAAATTACAGAAATGAAGAGTCCTCACGGTTTTCTAGTGCATTTCTCCATATGTCAGCAGAAGGAAAGGAGCAAGGGAGTCACGGAAACTATTTTGCCCTCATAAACCCAGCAGTAAACATGGATTCACAGAAGGCTTTGCAAATTTTTTTTTTTACTTTCTTATATCTTTCTATGCATTTAAAAGGCTGGCCCATCTCATTTGATGAATTACTCAAGTTAGATGTTTTAATATTCATATAGTCAACATACATATTAGTCATCACAGGTATCTTAATTATAACCATTCAGTCCATTTTTCCCCCAAAGTGACTTCCAAAGAACAGTACACCTTTAAGACATGCATATATAAAAACATCAAGAATTTGAAGGGGGAGCAGATAAATATGAGAAACTCTTCAAAGTATAATCTTCTTCTGGGGAGATCACAATACATATTAACATATTGGAGAATTAAGAATTCCATTGTTAAGGAAAACCAATGTAAGTGACCATGCAACCACTCACAGAGCTAGTCATCTGTGGGCACAATAAACAAAAGCTACATGTAATCTTAGCTTTGAGAACTGTAAATGAAATCAAAATTAAGAAAAAAAAAGAATAGTTGGAAAAGAGAGTATCCAATAAGGTCAGAAACATGTGCACATAAATAAGTGAGTCTTTCTAAAGCTTTCCATGTGTTTAAAAAGTAGAAACAGTAATAAGTTACTCCCTTGATCCAGGTAAAAGGGCCCTGCTGACTATTTTTGGAGAATTTCTTGTGGCTTTAGAAGTTTATTTAGGAGCTGAAAGATTTAAGAGAGAGCCACATTTTATCATTTTACCATTTGCTTCTTTATGTGTAATCTTGAGCATATTAAGACTCAGTTAAGGGGCGCCTGGGTGGCGCAGTCGGTTAAGCGTCCGACTTCAGCCAGGTCACGATCTCGCGGTCCGTGAGTTCGAGCCCCGCGTCGGGCTCTGGGCTGATGGCTCGGAGCCTGGAGCCTGTTTCCGATTCTGTGTCTCCCTCTCTCTCTGCCCCTCCCCCGTTCATGCTCTGTCTCTCTCTGTCCCAAAAATAAATAAACGTTGAAAAAAAAAAATTAAAAAAAAAAAAAAGACTCAGTTAAATTAAGCCTCTGCCTCAGTTTCCTCCTCCATAAAATAGCAACAGTATCAAAGCCATAGGGCTGTGAGGATGAAATGAGTTAACAGCTATAATGGGTTCCCTACATTAGTAATCTCTTGTTACATTTGCTATTATTTGTATTATTTATTATTTTTCGGACAATTCATTTGCATACTTTGCAAAGTTGTTGTCTCTCAAGTTTCGTGCTAGAACAAATGTCTTGAAAATTAAAGATTCTTGAATTCATATTTGAATAGTAGAAAGAAATAAATGTTAAATTTACACTTTTGTGCATAGATTAAGGAAGCAAGTGCAACGATAGTGTTTTCACCACCATTATATCCTCAAAATTAGGAAAATATTATAAATAAGAACCAAAAAATCTGTTGAACAAATTGATTAATAGAGTTAAAAAGATAATCGATATATAGAATTGAGTTACTTAAGAAAGAACAATCTTAGAACAATCCACAAGCATATTTATTAATAACCATAGTATGTTAGGACATTCCTGTATGATTTCCTTAAAAGAAAAGATTGTACTTAAGTCATTTACAACAATAAAATGTTTGCAAAGTCCTCAGTTTAACTGAGTAGTCTGTGATCCTAAATTTTATCGACCTCCAAATGGCTGCTCTCACTTACATTCAAATGGTGCCACATCAAACTAACTCAATTAAATGGGGCATTTCACATTATCTCTTGAAATGGGCTATGTGTCGTGATATCATAAATTGGAAGTTTGACCTGAAAGATCTCCCACAAAATGCCTAACACTTTCATTTAAGGCCTCATCATTCCAAACATACCAAATGAAATGTACATGGATTTACTTGTGAGAAGAAATTAGACAACAACTAACATATCGACACTATTATCTATAAAGCCCTTAGTTATTATTTTGGAAAGAAAAGAGTGAGTTCTAGGGAACTAGTAGGCCAGGTGAATGTTGCAGCAGTATTGTAATGTCAAGCCTAGAAGAAGTGGTCCTCTCAGTCATTTGATGCCAGGGATGGATAGGCACAGTAGGCAAGAAAAATGGATCTGAGAAAGAAAAGGGTCTCAATAATAAGTGTCCTTTTCCCAATGGGATGGTTCTGTCATTTGTGAGTGTGTGTGTGTGTGTGTGTGTGTGTGTGTGTGTGTGTGTGTGCAGGGATGTCCTGAAACACAATTCTGTTTTACAAAAGAAAGTATAGATCATTCATGATTAACAAAGTGTAAGCTTGTCTAATTAGAACTTATGGAATAAATATATGTATGATGTCCAAATTCATGCCAAGTTGTGACCTTACTGATCTAAAATACTGTTACGTTTAGATACTGTACTTAAGTATCTCCTACAAGGTTTGTCAATTTACAGTTTACACTCCTTCCACCATGTGATATAATATCAAAGCAGTTGATTTGCTTATAGAAGAGATGTTTCTTAGACTGAATGTTTTGACAAGGCTCTTGGGGCGTTTGTGGAGTGGGGGAAAGAGAGGGTTCAATGAGACCACTAGTAAGTATATTTAATATAAGAGGTGGCTGCCAAAATATGTTCCTAGGGGGATAGGATTAACTGGCTGCTGGACTTGGAATAGGCTAAGCAGAAAGAGAAACTTTAATTGCCAGGACTGAAATCTGAGGAAAAATAAAGAGTGCCTGAGAGGCTCTACAAGATAAGAGAGAGGTTTTGGCAATTGCCAAGAGAAGACAGTTGCAGGAAAAAAAAAAAAATCAGCAATACAAAGGGTATTTATTGTCCTAGTTTCATGTGTGATCTGTGATGCAAACTCTTTTCCCCTTCCTCCCACAAATTCTCTAAACATCCATTCCTTGTAAATGCTTGTGCGGGAAAGTGAATTTGGGAGAGACAAGCTCTGTACTTCTATGAGAAAGAGCAATCTTTCAAGATTATTTACTGTTATAATAAGTGGCATTTATAAAACATTTAACACAACCACTCTAGAGGTAGATATTATTGCTCTTGTGATTCCCAGATTTACAGATAAGAGAACAGAAACTCAGTAAAGTCAAATGGCTTGATTGAATGACAGACACAAAGATTAAAAACTTGAATATAGGTCTAATCCCACATTTGATGTTTTTTTTTCTGATCACCAAGCCAAGATGCGTCACTGTTATTCATGTAAAAAGAAGCATTTGGGTATATATTGCTGAATTTCCTTTTTGTTTTGGGGTGAAAAGAAGTTATAGCTTGTAAACATAGAATTTCTCTAGTGTAAATAGTCTGGATGGAGAGGAAAAGGAAAAATAATTTTCAGAAGAAATCATGTTTTAACTCTATATACACATAGATGTATCTGTTGAAAAACACTGAATATTTTAGAGTATTATCAGGCTGGTTATTTGACATTTGAAGGAGACAAAAGGATTCAGCAAGAGATAATACCTATACAGTGCATGACCTATATAAAATATCCCATAACACCAAGAGACAAGCTCAAAGAGACAACAAAAGAATAGAGAAGTCAGGGAAGCCAGACTAACTGTAGGAGTGAAAATAAATCTTTCTTTAAACCCAGTGAGAGAGAAGAATCCTAATGGAAAAAGGATATTGCTTATGAAATGAATGTGGCCATAGACACAGAATACTCGAGAGAACAAAATCATGGGTTAACAAGTAAGAGTCACACATTTCAAGATTTTAGATATTAGCTGTGACTATAGGCATATTCCAATTACTGAAAAAAGGTATTACATCTTACAGAATTTTGTATAAACACACCCCAGGAAATATTTTCCAAAGCCACTGCCAGGTTATTTGTTGAAAGTATGCTACAGCCTAGGTGTGATAAAAGGGTCATTCTGGCTTTTGTGTGCAACCGAGGCTTGAGGGCATGGCAGGAAGGGGTCAGTTTTAAGGATAAAAAACCTTTCAAATTGGGGTCATGATGACTAAAAGCCAGGGACGTTTCATAAGCAACAAAGTACTGTAAACTGGATTCATTGAAATCTCCATAATTTCCAAGAAGAAAATGGTGGCAGACAAAAGGAAAAGATTACTTAACTTGTAAAATATAGTCAAATACTTCTAAGAAATTCTGCATATATTGCCAAGACTAACTAGAAAAAAGTCCTGTGGAGATATGATAATGCTAATGACTGAACAAGATAAATAAATACTTACATAACAGTCCGGGGAATTTTCATTTAGTTTTTGGTATGCCAAAGAGCGCACACTTTCTCAGTTGGCTGACCTGACTTATGCCTGCAACTTCTAGCGAGGGAAGAGAATGAAGCTAATTGCTCCCCACTGGTAGTAAATTTGGAGGCAGCACAAAATCATCACTTTTCATGAGGCTTTCCTGAACACTTTATCTCAATCTTCTTTTGGCATTTAACACCATAGACTTTTTAGCATAGCAGAGAGAAAAAACAGTTACTGCCTAAGAAGATACAATTATGCATACCAGAGATCAGCAAACTGTGGCCTGTGGACTCTACCTGGTTCACTCACTACCTGTTTTTATATAGTTTGCAAGCTAAGACTACTTCTTTGGAATATTTTTTCTTTTAACTCAAAAATACATTTCTCAGTGCTCGTCAAGATAAGTGTACTTTCAATAGCCTTGATTTATTTCACCCATGCCCCCGACCAACTCTCCTATGGAAATCACCAGTTTGTAGTCTGTACTTAAGAGTCTGGCTTTGTTTGTCATTTTTTTTTCTTTGTTTGTTCATTTGTTTTGTTTCTTCAGTTCTGCATATAAGTGAAATCATATGGTATTTGTCTTTCCCTGTTTGACTTATTTCACTTAGCATTATACCCCCTCTAGGTCTGTCCGTGATATTGCAAATGGATTTCATTATTTTTTTATGTCTGAGTAATATTCTATTGTATACATATATACTACATCTTCTTTATCTACTCATTTATTGATGTATACTTGGGTTGCTTCCATATCTTGGCTATTGTAAATAATGCTGCAATAAACATAGGGGTGCAAGTAACATTTTGAATTAAGGATTTTGTTTCCTTTGGGTAAATATACAATAGTGGAGTTACTGAATCCATATGGTAACTCCATTTTAATTTTTGTGAGGAACCTCCATACTATTTGCCATGTGGCTGTGCCAATATGCATTCTCATCAACAGTGCAGGAAGGTTCCTTTTTTTCCACATCCTTGCCAACACTTGCTATTTCTTACCTTTTTTTTTTTTTTTTTTAGCTGTCTGACAAATATAAAGTGATAGTTCATTGTGGTTTTCATTTTCATTTTAACGATGATTTCTGATGTTAAGCAACTTTTCATGTTTCTGTTGGCCATCTGTAAGTATTCTTTGGGAAAAATATCTATTCAGAGCCTCTCCATTTTTGAATGGGATTATCTGTTTCTATTTTTATTTTGAGTTGTAGAAGTTCTTTATATAGTTTGGATATTAACGCCTTATTGGATGTATCATTTACAAATACCTTCTCCCATTCAGTGGTTGCCTTTTTGTTTTATTGATGGTTTCCATCCCTATGCAAAAGCTTTTTATTTTGGTGTAGTTCTAATCATTTATTTTTGCTTTTGTTTCTCTTGCCAGAGGATGACTATCTAGAAAAATGTTTCTACAGAAGACGTCAAAGAAATCACTGTCTACGTTTTCTTCTAAGAATTGTATGCTTTCAGGCCTCACATTTAGGTCTTTAATCCATTTTGAGTGCAGTTTTGTGCATGGTGTAAGAAAGTGATCCAGTTCACTCTTTTGCATGTAGCTGTCCAGTTTTCCCAACAACATTTGTTGAAGCAACTGTCTTTTTCCTGTTGTATATTCTTGCCTTCTTTATCGCAGATAAATTGACTATAATAAAGTGGATTTATTTCTGGACTCTCTCTTTTGTTCCACTGCTTTATGTGTCTATTTTTGTGCCAGTACCATACTGTTTTGATTACTACAGCTTTGTAGTATATCTTGAAATCTGAGATTGTGATAACTCCAGTTTTGTTCCTCATTTTGAAATCGTTTGGGCTATTTGGGGACTTTTGTGATTCCATACAAATTTTAGAATTATTTGCTTTCGTTCTGTGAAAAATGATGTTGTTAAGAATAGTTTTCACATTATTAAGTGTCTGGGAAAAATATCAAAGGAAGAATGAAATTCAAACTTCTTATCCATAAATAAAGTTTTATGAGAACATATCCACATATATTTGTTTATGCTTTGTCTAGGGATGTTTCCATGCTACAATGACAGAGTGGGATAGTTGCAACAGAAACTGTATGATCTACAAAAACAAAAATATATCTTAAATATATGTGTATATTCTGAATGTCATGAATCTGTTGGGCTGTATTCATCTCATAATAAATGTCCTTTTCCACTAGGATTCTACTTTCTAACTCTAATTTATCTTCTGTGAATTTCCTGGAAAGAATTCTTGTGTTTACTACAGTTCTCTACACATAGAAGGAATTTAATAAATGTTTATTAAATTAATAACTATCCCAAATAATTTGATGTGATTATACAGCAGTTTCCTAGTATATGCCTAATTCTGAATAAAGCACAGTATTGCAAAGGGTGGGCAGACACGAAAGAAACCAGTGACATTATCACAACCTTTGAGGGATTCATAATTTTGTCATCTACATAACTATGTAAAACATTACATTATTTAAGTATCAAGTACTTGTTGGAGGCAGAGACTCTACTATAGCAATAATAGACATTAATCATTATCATAAAAAAGTTCTTAAACATTCACTATGTACTTGGTTAAATCCTAGAGATGCATTACCTTAATAAATATGCACAATAAACCCATATGTAAATACTATTACATTTTCATTTTAAACATTGTAAAGCAGTAACATTTTGAGGTCATATGGATTGCCTTGGAAATTGAACCCAGTAGCACATACTTATTTAAAAACATATTTTCAGGGGCGCCTGGGTGGCGCAGTCGGTTAAGCGTCCGACTTCAGCCAGGTCACGATCTCGCGGTCCGTGAGTTCGAGCCCCGCGTCGGGCTCTGGGCTGATGGCTCAGAGCCTGGAGCCTGTTTCCGATTCTGTGTCTCCCTCTCTCTCTGCCCCTCCCCCGTTCATGCTCTGTCTCTCTCTGTCCCAAAAATAAATAAACGTTGAAAAAAAAATTTTTTTTAAAACATATTTTCAGAAAAGGATATTTTTAACTTGGACCACAATAGGCATTGAATAAATATTAGTCAATTTGAAATCTAAAAATGTGCTAAGGAAATTAATGGGGGGATATAGAATATGGAGCTGACATATCAGGAACTGTTTCTTGAAGAATGGGAATAGTTTGCATAGATGAAAAAAAGAGAGAAAGCCATTTAGGGTGTGTGTGTAAGTGGGGGGAGGGGATTAATCTAAAGAACATAGGCTTATAATCGGTGTGATCTGACTCTAATAATGACTCACATCATAAGAGGATTCTACTTTAACTGAGAAATCAAAGGAGAAAATTTGTATATATAGTGTAAGAATAGAATATTGTCCTCTCAAGTAAACAAAATTGCATTTGCTGTTTCTGTTTCAAGATTTTTTATTTTCCCCCAGAGGGGGCAGTATTCTATTTTTTTTTTCTTCAGAAATTATATAGACAATAGAAACAACAAAAGGCAAATTAACTTTACCTTTTCCTCTACTATATTTAAAATAAAAATATAAAAGTATATAATAACTGGCACACTGACATCATTAAAATCAGCAGCAGGAGCTGCAAAATGAACTTGTGAGATCGTGAAGTTGCTTAAGGTGTTAGAGAGTCAGAGCATTTTTAAAACAAAACATCCACTTCTCCACTGAGAATGAAGCCAGTAAGCTCAACCTGGCTCAGCCTTCCTTCATATGAAAAACAAAACCCATAGAGCTATTTTCTACTTCAAGTCTTTATCTCATTAAAATTTACACTTCAAGGGACAAGGTGAAGAGAAAGGCAGTTATGATAATTACATCCTCTCACCCATGGTGTATTACCTTCTTTATATTTCAGTGGGCAATCTAATTCCATGATCTAAAAAAATTTACTACTGCATAAGTGAGAGACAGGATGATATTCCTACGTGTAAAGTATTCACAATTGTGTGATGCAGAGCCTTTTGAAAAACAGTGACTACCTGTTGGTGTGATTTCAAATGTTCAGAAGCACTGAAATCGTCATGTGCCAATAAGACATGTATCCATAAACTACCAGAAGAATTATCTTTACCCATTGCATGTGATAGTAATGTTACATTTCTATATTAACACTGGTTGCTCCATAGCTATTTACTTATATTCATCTGTTTCTTCAGCTAGATTATGGCCCCTTTGAGAGTAGAAAATACAATAAAAGGTGCTTCCTGTATATTATTTTATTTAATCCTCACATTATTATAGGACTTAAGGGTCAGTGACCCAATTTTTTTAAGATATAAGAAAACTAAGGCTCAAAGAAGTTAAGAGACTTTCACATGATGACACAAATAATAAAAGGCTGAGCCTGAATTGATACACAGATCTGACTCCAAAGA
The DNA here is from genome assembly GCF_022079265.1 of Lynx rufus. NCBI lineage: Eukaryota > Metazoa > Chordata > Mammalia > Carnivora > Felidae > Lynx > Lynx rufus. Next base: position 109,668,125 of record NW_025814889.1, read on the forward strand.
CCTCAAGTACTTTTTTTGACAAGATATATATATCTTATACACACACACAAACATACCTCTCCCACGCAAATCCATCCATGCCCATCACAGTGCTTTCTACATTGTGATTTTCTTTTAGTTGTATAGTTCAAATAATCTAGTACTGATGGATTTCCATCACTCATGCTTTAGAATGAGTAAAACTCAAACCTCTTTATCTATACAGACTGAGATCTTAAGAAAGCCAAGAGAAGAGAGTAATTCACAAACAAGCTTCAACTACTGTATAATTTCCCCCAAAGGCTACAACAATGTGGAACTATGCTGAGTGAGATACAGTATTGTATGTTTTTATTAAAATCTTACTGTATTCAGAACTCTGGTATTTGTGATTCCCAAAGATAAAGATTATTTACAATTTTATTTTTAAGCAATGTTCTATTCTCTTTAAGTAATACAGTCATATCTGATAGGCCATATGTAAGAAAAAATGTATGTGGTTTAAGTTTCTTTAATGGTAAACTACATTTCTGGCAATGTGATATTACAGCTGTTATTTAATCTTGCTTTCTGGATGCTGATTTTAGTTGGTTCATTTTTTTCTAGCTTTGTTGAGAAATAATTGACATATATCACTGTATAAGTTTAAGGTGTACATGATGATGGTTTGATTTACACATGTTGTCAAATGATTACCATAATAGGTTCAGCTAATATGTATCTTCCCATTAGGTTACAAAAAAAAAAAAAAGAGAGAAGAAGAAAAAGGGAGAAAAACATTTTTCCTTGTGATGAGAACTCTTAGGATTTACTCTCTTAATGAGTCTCCTACATATTATATATCAGTGTTAGCTGTAATCATCATGTTGTTTGTATGTTACATCCCTAGTACTAATTTATCTTACTATGGGAAGTTTGTAGCTTTTGACCACCTTCCTCCAATTCCCCCTCCCCCTACCTTCTTCCTCGGGTAACCCCAAGTCTGATCTCTTTTTCTCTGAGTGTTTGTTCATTTTACATATCATGCATAAGTGAGATTACACAGTACATGTTTTTCTATGACTTATTTCACTTAGCACAAAATCTTTAAGACATATCCACACTGTCACAAATGGTAGGATTTTATCATTTTTTATGACTGAATAATATTCCATCATATATATTTAGCACAGCTCCTTCATCTGTTCATCCATTGACAGACACTTAGGTAATTTCCATGTCTTGGTTATTATAAATAATGTTGCTATGAACATGAGGGTGCAGATATCTTTTCAGGTTAGTATTTTCATTTCCTTTGGATATATTCCCAGACTGGAATTGTTGGATAATACAGTAGTTCTTTTATTATTATTATTATTATTATTATTATTATTATTTCAGAGAAAAAGAGGGTATTATTATTCTTTTTATTTGAGAGAGAGAGAGAGAGAGAATGTGTGAGCAGGAAAGAAGTGCAGAGAGAGAGAGAGAATCTTAGGCAGTGTGGAGCCCGACGTGGGGCTCAATCTCATTACCCTGGGATCGTGACCTGAGCCCAAATCAAGAGTCAAATGCTTAACTGAGCCACCCAGGCACCCCAGATGATATGGTAGCTCTATTTTTAACTTTTTGAGGACCTTCCATACTGTTCTCCATAGTAGTGGTATCAATTTACAATAGCACCAACAGTGCACAAAAGTTCCCTTTTTCCACATCCTCACCAGCATTTGTTATCACTTGTCTTTTTGATAACAGACATGAGCTGATACCTCATTGTGATTTTCATTTTCATTTAATTTGTTTTAACTTGGCCTTTCATAGTTCTTCTTTGGAGAAACGTCTATTTAGGTTTTTTGCCCATTTTTTAATTGGGTTGTTATAGTATTTTTCTTGTCACTGTTTTTGTTGTTTTGTTTGCTTTTTGAGTTGGACGAATTCTTTATATATTTTAGGTATTAACACCCCTATCAGATATATGGTTTGCAAGTACTTTTTTCCCATTCTGTAATTTGTCTTTTCTCTTTGTTTTTGGTTTCCTTTGTTGTGTAGAAGCTTTTTAGTTGGATATAGTCCCACTTGCTTATGTGTTATGTTGTTGCTTATGCTTATATGTCCTATCCAAAAACTCATTACCAAGACCCCTTTCAAGGAGCTTTATTCCTATGTTTTCTTCTAGGATTTTCATGGTTTCAGGTCTTACATTTAAGTCTTTAATCCACTTTGAGTTAATTTTTGAGTGGTATAAAGATATCTAGTTTAATTCTTTTGTATGTAAATATCCAATTATCCCAGCACCATTAATTGAAGTACTGAGTACTTTTAGCTCCCTTGTCAAATATTTGTATATGCTTGTGCTTATTTCTGAGTTCTTGATTTTGTTCCATTGGTCTCTTCGTCTTTATGTCAGACCATGACTATAGCTATACAGTATGGTTTGAAATCAGGAAATGTGATAGTCTCTGCTTTGTTCTTCTTCCTAGGATTATTTTGGCTATTTGGGGTCTTTTGTAGTTCCACACAAATTTAGGAGTGTTTTTGTACTTCTGTAAAAAATGCCATTGAAATCTTGATAGGAATTGCATTGAACCTATGGATGGTTTTTGGTAGTATCGACATTTTAATAATATTCATTCTTCCAATCCCTGGACACAGGATATCTTTCCACTTATTTGTGTCTTCCTCAGTTTCTTTCCTCAACGTCTTGTAGTTTTCAGAGTACAGATCTTTCACCTTCTTAATTAAATTTATTTGTATTTTTATTTTTGATGCTATGTAAATGGGATCGGTTTTGTTGTTTCAGAAAATTCATTGTTAGTATATAGAAATGCTACAGATTTTTGTATGTTAACTTTGGATCTTGCAACTTCACTGAATTCATTGATTAGATCTAACAGGTTTTTTTTTTTTAATTTGGTTGTCTTTAGAATTTTCTGTATATAAAATCATGTCATCTGTAAATAAAGACAATTTTATTTTTTCCTTTTCAATTCTGATATCTTTTTATTTCTTTTTGTTGCTTGATTGCTCTAGCCAGGACTTTCAATACTATGCTGATTAGGATTGGTGAAAGTGGACACCCTTGTTGTATTCCTGATCTTTGAGGAAAAGCTTTTAATCTTTTACCATTGATAATTATGTTAGCTGCAGCGTTATCATATAGGGGCTTCATTATGTTGAGATATGTTCCTTGTATTCTTAAATTGTTAAAAGATTTTTTTATCTGTCATTTGATAAGTGAGATGTTTGCCCAGGTGAGCAAATTCTTGTCACTGATGAATTGATTTCTAGGAGTTTCCTGAAGCAAACACTAAAGTTATTTATTGGTTTACAGTCTTATATTACCTGGCAATTTTTTTTTGCCGGCAAAACAGATGTAATGTTGTCACAGATATTGGCAAAGAGGGTCTCAGTTTTTTAGTCAAAGACAGCACTGTTCTCTTGGCTACAACAGCAAATTTTCTCATTAGAGTAATCTATACAAGCCTCCTTTAAGTGAATGGACAGAAGACTGAATAGACTTTTAGACTTTAGGTACTGTTTAGATGGTTGAAGATCACTGGCATATTTAGTCCATATTCTCCATAGTTCATAGAGTGGTAGCAGTGTGTGGCCCATATTTCTGTCATCTATGTATTTTGAATACCATTCAGTTCAACAAAGAAGAATTCTATTTATTTTTTAAGTTAATTGCTATTTATATAGTAATATCCTAAAAAAACTTCTTGTAGTTATTTTTGGAATGTACTAATATTCCTATTAGTTGGAATGTACTAATGGAAAAATTGGAATGCACTAATTTTGGAAGTACTAATATTCCTATTAGAACTTAAGTACTAAGATTTCAATGGCTTTCAATAGCTGAGTAAATGCCTAATGTGAAATGATCATTAAAAGCTACCCCAGGGTATAATTAGAGTTCATTTATACACATACCTACTGATAGCACTGAGTATTTAAACTATTCACAGGAAATGTTATATTTTCAATTGTATATAAGTGAAGATGGAAGGTGTATAACATTAAGAAAACAAGTACTATACGTGAGGATACTGTTGATGAATAAATAAAATAGTCTTTAGCTATTTATTATGCTAATTTACAAGAGAATTTAAGAAAATATCTATCCTCAAACATTTAAAATTTACTTTGCTTAAATGACAATCATGCAATGTAGGTTTTTTCTTCTGATTTATGATTTTTAAATTTTTTCAACATTTTTTATTATTCATATTTTCAAATGTACAAAAAGTTAAAAGAATGCTATGCTCAAAACCTAAATTCAACAATTATCAATACTTTGCCATAGTTGCTATGTTTATTTATTTTTCTATCTGTCCTCTAACTTTTACTGAACACTTTTGAAGTAGGTTTCAGGGATTATAACACTGAACACTTATTACTTAATCATGTGTCTAAGGACGTTCTCTAAAATAATTACAAGTTATTTAGGTTATTATCCTACCTAAAATAAATTCTTACTAATTCTGGTGTATTCAATATTCAAGCTATTTTCAAAGTTCAATATAGAAATTTGAACCACATTTTGCAGTAATTGAAACATAAAATTTAAATTCCAATTTAATTATTCCACATCCACACTCCAAATCAATACATACACATTGTGCTGCTATAATACCTACTTCTTTTGTAAAAGGAGTTGTAAAAGGAAGAATATGTTTAAAATATTAAATCTTTAAAGAAATTCAGTTGAAAAAATTAAGTCAATGGCACTATTGCATGCAGCAAAATTATAACTTATACTATAATTTGCATTATGTTTCACAGAATATGAGATTTTGCAAAATGTTCATGTGTACATCATAAGACTATTCTAAATCCCCATCTGAAAATATTTTTCATATGCCCTATATTATAATTAAATTTGAAAGAATTAGATATTACCTCATTTTATTTTATTCAATAAGCTTAATTTATATCTGCACTATCAGTGCCTTAGTTGGGATATTTATTCTTCCTGTCATCCTCTACTGTCTGCAATGTCACACTAAATCTCACAGTCCCTAGGGAGAATGTCTACACGACTGCTTTAAAATTCCAAATCATTTTTAAGTTTGTTTATCTATTTTGAGAGAGAGAGAGAGAGAAAGCATGAGGACAGAAAGAGAAGAAGAGAGAGAATCTCAAGTAGGCTCCTCACCATCAGTGTGGAGCCCAAAGCAGGGCTGGATCCCAGGAACTGTAAGATCATGATCTGAGCTGAAACCAAGAGTCGGATGCTTAACTGACTAAGCCACCCAGGCACACCCCAAATAATTTTGTTTAATGGGCATTCTATGTTGAAGAAAAAAGACAAGAGATTCTCTTAAGTAAATTCACTCCTGAGGTTTACTTTCACAAGAGTCTTATGGTAAAGGAAGAAAAAATTTACCTAATCAGTATGCACTTAGACCTTTTAAAGACAAATAACTTTAACCTCAGTGATTTAAATAGCATATTTTCATTTATAGGCACCCTGCACACTCAAAAAAATAAATTGCATGTAAACCCAGCCACTAATCCCAATTAGTCACCTTTCATTCAGAAATATATGGTTATTTTCAAATAATGTGTTTAAATAATCTGTGGGTTGAGAAGAGTTGTAAATATTTATTTACGCAATATGTATGCTGAAAGACAATGTTGATTTGAAGAAAAAAATCATAGAAGTATAATCAATAAAGTTGACTTACTAATAGTAGAATATTATCAAATTGAGATTGATATTATCCAGACACCACAGGAAATTCTAAGCAAATTCAGTTCCTTTTGCAAAGTGGACTCACACCTTTCAGACTCTGAGAAAGAGGCCAAATATTGTGGCCCAGTAAAGAAACTGAAATACATTGTGCAAATATGAACCGAGATGCTATGGTGTTCTGAAGCTTATTGAAAAGTGAAAACAACATCTGAAAACATCGATTAAGCAGAAGTCTGGCTTGAAAGAACTGAGCCAAGGAACAGGGGTAATTTGGTTGACAGCTGCAGCAAAGGAGCAAGTAGCAGAGCTCGTCAGCCAACACCTTTTTGAGTTACCAGATAACAAGCAAGAATCATTTTGTGTCAGGTGTGCATCCCTTCACCTATTTCATGCCCTCACCCTCAGCATTTGGTTGAAAGATTTCCTTGGAAGCTCGGGTTTCCTGCTAAAGAAAGTTATATGACCACATGCAGCTACTTCACACTTTTTAGAATATGGTTTGAAATTGCATACACAGGAGAATAACAGGAAGCTGAGAAAGCACCTATTTCTGTGATTTCCTTCTTTAAGCTATTTTATTCAAAACAAAACAAAACACAAGGCTTCTTATTTTCAATATGTAATTCCAAAAGGAAACAAACTATTCTGATTTATCAGCTGTGATATTTGAAAAGACTAGATGAGGCAAAAATGCTTGATTTTTTTTTAGAATGCTAAGCTATTAAAGGGATTATCTACAGTGTAGAGCATGACACTGGAGTCTCCGTATGTGAGTTCAAATCTGGGTCCACCCTGTTGCCATTTAACTTTGAAGAAATAATATATGTGAGTCTCAGTTTCTTTGAACATTCAAGTCTTTAGAACCCATCTCATGAGTTATTGAGATGACTGAGAAAAAACATTCATAAAGGTAGTAGAAAATGGCCTGATATCTGTCATTTTTATATCATCATAAGTATTTTATCAGTGTAACAGAAACACTGTTTCTAGTACCATTCCTATAAACTTTCAATAAAATTTATCTTTCTTTACCTTTATTCATACTTATAATGCAAGAACTAATCTAAGTTCCTATGCATAACTACTTTATTTTCAAGCTATGAATGCCTCCTAAGTTTCTAGATTTAGATATTTTGTTCCGGTAAAATGACATTACCCTTTGTGGCTGTCTCCTTTCTCATCTTCAATCCTGTTTCTGCTTTTCCGTACACACAGCTGTATTACATTTTCAGCATCCTTAGCAGGCAGGGGTGACAGTGTAGCTGATATATAGCTTATGGAGTGGAAATAATACATACCACCTTCAGGCCGGGTCCTTGAAACCCTCTCACACCTGATTCTTTAAGTTTTTTCCACTCTGCTGTCTTCACGTAGAGGAGCTAGGAAGCATGGAGATCCACATTTTCAATACAGAAACAGTGCAAAGTGGAAGCAGCAAGTGTCTATACAGCTCATCTTCAAAGAGGACTGTCCACCTATCAGATCTAGCTGTTTGGACTTACATGATTGAAAAATAAACTTCGGTTGCACTTAGCTTCTGAGGTTTTGGAGTGTAAATATTATAGCAGTTCTATCACCTTAACTAAAATATCACTGAAGGTAGAAAAACCTCATATACAGGTACAAAATTCCAGAACCAGAACAAATATTAAAATATATAAAATCTGACATTTGTTACATTAGGCATTTAGAAGCTAATTGCTATCAATATAAGAATCCACATGTCTTATCTTTTTTTCCCACACATTAAAAGTTTACTTTGGGGGCACCTGGGTGGCTCAGTTGGTTAAGTATATGACTTCATCTCAGGTCATGATCCCATGGTTGGTGAGTTTCAGCCCTGCATCTGGCTTTCTGCTGTCAGCACAGAGCCCACTTCAGATCCCCTGCCTCCCTCTCTCCCTTTGTGCTCATGTGATCGCTCTCTCTCAAAAATAAATAAAAACATTAAAAGAAAAAAATTACTTTTATGTGGGGCTTATCTAGCTCATGAATGAACTTTCCCCCCTCTATTATTTATTAAGAGCACATTAATCAGAAACTGATATGTAAGTGACATCTTTAGTAGGAATCATACTCTGTGAAGCATGAGTCTTTCATTAAGTTTTATCTGTGTAGGCAAAATGGATTTATTAAAACTATATGAGGCTTAGAATCAGCAGGATCTGGGTTTAAATCCCAGCTTTCACATTTTTTTCTCTGTGAAGTATTGGGCAAATCACCTGAAATTCAGGTAGCAAGTTCATGAAATGGGAACAACACGACAGAAACTATGTTACATAATAATTATAGAATTTAATACAAACTTATGTAATATATACTTAATATACAGTTATATACTCATAAAGTATAGTATAGAAAAAAAAAGAAATTAACATTTCCTGAGCGTGCCTATATGTTGGACACTGTGCTAAGTTCAGATCACCGCATTGAATACAGCCACTGTGTTGGACCCATCTCTATTTCTCAATCGCAAATGATTTTTCGTCAGTAAACTCTAGCTTGGAAATACATAGCAATGGGAATTCTGAGGAAAGCAATCTCTAACCTTTGTTAGATTTGACTATACTAACCTGGCTATAGGCAATCCAGCATGCATAGATAGTATTTTTCCCATAACACAGAAAATGAAGAAGAGAAGAAATTATAGTAAAAATAAAAAATGTGTGTCTGGCATTAACTATGTTCCAGGAACATTTCATAAAGTGGTTACATTTACATTCACTTAATTTTCACAAGTTCTCTTCCTGTTTTGCATTTGAAGATAATAAAGGTGAATGAGTTAAAGCAACTTGAACAAGACCCAGAACTGCGAAATGGTAGAGCCAAGATTCAAGACTTTCTGATACCAGAGCCTGTGCTTTTAAAAGGCAAAAACCAGAAATGAAATTCTGATCTGTTTAATTGCGAAGTCTATGCCATTGACACCTTTATTACTTCTACGGTATAAAACCTGGAGTTATTTTCTTCAAGATATTTGCTAAGGTAAAAACAGATGACACAGCAACATACATTTAGAGTGCTATAAAATTATTTTATATACATATGTTTTAAATTTTGGGTATATATGAGATTCAGCTAGGATTTATTTTTTTTTTATTTAAAAAAATTTTTTTAACATTTATTTATTTTTTGAGACAGAGAGAGAGCTTGAACGGGGGAGGGACAGAGAGAGAGGGAGACACAGAATCGGAAGCAGGCCCCAGGCTCTGAGCTGTCAGCACCGAGCCCGATGCAGGGCTCGAACTCACGGACCGCGAGATCGTGACCTGAGTTGAAGTCTGACGCTTAACCGACTGAGCCACCCAGGCACCCCTCAGCTAGCATTTAATGAACAATAACTAAGGCATATAACTAGAATTTAACAATGTGATTATTATGAACTAAATTTTTCCTCCCTCCTTAGATTTATGTTGAAGCCCTGACCCCCAATGTGACCATATTTAGAGACAGGGCCTTTAAAGAAGTAACGGAAATCAAATGAGGTCATAAGGGTGGGTCCTAATCCAATACGGCTAGTGTCCTTATAAGAAGAAAAGGGGCACGTGAGTGGCTCAGTCAGTTCAGCATCCAACTCTTGGTTTCAGTTCAGGTCATGATCTCATGGCTCGTGGGATAGAGCCCCAAGTCAGGCTCTGTGCTGATGGCTTGGATCCTGCTTGGGATTCCCTCTCTCTCTCTCTCTCTCTCTCCCTCTCTCTCTGCACCCCTCAAAATTAATAAACTGAAAAAAAAAAGATTCTCTTTCTGTCTCTGCCCCTCTCCCCCATTTGTTCTCTCTCTCAATAAAATAAAATAAAATAAAATAAAATAAAATAAAATAAAATAAAATAAAATAAAAGTAAAGTAGGGGCGCCTGGGTGGCGCAGTCGGTTAAGCGTCCGACTTCAGCCAGGTCACGATCTCGCACTCCGTGAGTTCGAGCCCCGCGTCAGGCTCTGGGCTGATGGCTCAGAGCCTGGAGCCTGTTTCCCATTCTGTGTCTCCCTCTCTCTCTGCCCCTCCCCCGTTCATGCTCTGTCTCTCTCTGTCCCAAAAATAAATAAACATTGAAAAAAAAATTTTTAAAAGTAAAGTAAAATAAAAGAGAAGAGGCAAAGATAGCAGAGATGTATACATACAGATAAAAGATCATGTGAGGACACAGCAAGGAGATGGCTATCTTTAAGGTAAGAAAAGTGCCCCAAAGGGGCACCTGGGTGGCTCAGTCCAGTAAGCATGCAATTCTTGATTTTGGTTCAGATCATGATATCACAATTGTGAGACTGAGCCCTGCATCAGGCACCATGCTGACCATGGAGACTGCTTGGAATTCTCTGTCTCTCCCTCTCTCTCTGTCCCTCCTCCACTCTCTCTCTCTCTCTCTCTCTCTCTCTCTCTCTCAAAATAAATAAATAAACATATTTTTTAAAGGTGCCCTAAGAGAAACTAAACTTGCCAACACCTTGATCTTCGACTTCTAGCCTCCAGAACTGTGCGAATAAATTTCTATTGTTTAAGTCACCTGTTCTTATAGCATTATATTATGGCAGCCTTGGCCAACTAATATCGGGATCTCACATAATAGAGTGAAGAAAAGATTGGTTTGTATGTGCATTGGAATGATGGGAAGCACTTTTAATTTCACAGAAAAATAAACCTTCTCTCTTTTAATAATATCTGTATCAGATTCCACTGTAGGTAACAGAAATCATTCTATCTAGTTAATGCAAAAAAAAAAGGTATTCATGAAAATCTTGTATCTATATCATATTTATCTGTGAAAAATTGAATGATTTTCCCTAAGATCAGCAAGAAGACAAGGATGTCTGTTCTCAGAATTTCTATCCAACATATTACTGAATGTTAAACCCAGTGTATACATGTGAGAAAGAGAAGCAAAAAGTATCTAGTTTAGACAGGAAAAAGAGAAATTGTTCTAACTCATAAATGAAATGATCTGTCTTGTAGAAATCTAATGGAATCAACAAAAAAGCTACTAAAACTACTAAATGAGTTTAGCAAGTATTCACAATACATGATTAATATAAAAATTGGCTTATTTTATACACTAGTAATGAATAATTGGAAATTGAAATTGGAAATTAATATGATATTCACAATACATGATTAATATAAAAATGGCTTATTTTATACACTAGCAATGAATAATTGGAAATTGAAATTGGAAATTAATTGGAAAAAATATGAAATATTTAGGGATAATCAAGCCAAGATACATAAGGCTAAGAGAAATTGAAGAAGAACTAGATAAATTGAGGGATTCATCATGTTCAGGTTGAGAAGGCAATCTCTTTAAAATGTCATTCTCCTAAAATTGATCTAGAGGTTAGACACAATCCTTATTAAAACCTTGTGTGTGTGGGGCGCCTGGGTGGCGCAGTCGGTTAAGCGTCCGACTTCAGCCAGGTCACGATCTCGCGGTCTGTGAGTTCGAGCCCCGCGTCAGGCTCTGGGCTGATGGCTCAGAGCCTGGACCCTGTTTCCGATTCTGTGTCTCCCTCTCTCTCTGCCCCTCCTCCGTTCATGCTCTGTCTCTCTCTGTCCCAAAAATAAATAAACGCTGAAAAAAAAAAAAAAAAAACCTTGTGTGTGTGTGTGTGCGCGCGCGCAAAATGACAAACTCATTCTTTTTTTTAAATTTTTTTTAATTTATTTTTGAGACAGAGAGAGAAAGAGCATGAACGGGGGAGGGCCAGAGAGAGAGGGAGACACAGAATCCGAAGCAGGTTCCAGGCTCTGAGCTGTCAACACAGAGCCCCACGCGGGGCTCGAACTCATGGACCGTGAGATCATGACCTGAGCCGAAGTCGGACGCTCAACCGACTGAGCCACCCAGGCGCCCCGACAAACTCATTCTTAAACTCGTGTGGGCACACAAAGGACCTAGAATAGCCAAAATAACTTTGAAAAAGAAGAAAAACTTAGAGGATAAACACTCCTCAATTCCAAGACTTGGACAAAGCTACAACAATCAAGATAGTGTGGCATTAGCACAAACATAAACAGAGATGAAGCAGGATAGAGAGTTTAGAAATAGACTCACATACATATGTACAACTTATCTTCAAGAAAGGTAAACAGACAATTCGGCAGAGAAAGGAAAGTCCTTTCAACAAATGGTGCTGGAACAATTAGATATCCACAGGCAAAAGAAATGAGATTAAATCCATGCCTAACTCATAGGCAAAAATTAACTCAAAATGGATTGTAAACCTAAATATATAAACCTAAAACTATAAAACATCTAGGAGAAATCATAGGAGGAAAATGTCTTTATTTTGCATTGGGCAAAAATTTCATAGATGGAATGTCATGTGCAAAATTAATAAAAGATAAATATTAATAACTTTGATTTCTTCAAAATTAAAAGCTTCTACCTTTTAAAAGTCTCTGTCAAGAAAACTAAAAGATAAACCACAGAATAACATGAAATACTGCAAAACATACATCTAAGACTCAACCCAGAATCAATACAGAATTCTCAAAATTTGACAACAGCCCATTTCAAAAAATGAGCAAAAACTATGAACACTTTGCCAAAAAAACATATGGATTCCCAATAAGTACATGAAAAGATACTCAACATCAGAAGTCATTTTGGAGGGGCACCTGGGTGGCTCAGTCAGTTATGGATCCAACTCTTGATTTCAGCTCACATCATGATCTCACGGTTCATGAGTTGGAGCCCCAAGCTGGGCTCCATGCTGACAGTGTGGAGCCTGCTTAGGATACTCTCTCTCCCAATCTCTCTCTCTCTCTCAAAATTAAAAAAAAAACTTAATTTTTTTAAATAAAGAAGTAATTTGAGAAATTCAAATTGAAGCTGCATTAAGCTACTATTATACTTATTAGAACTGTTAAAAAAAATAATAGCTTAGCAAATAAAACGTCGGGAAAGATGTGGAGTACCTGGAACTCTCACAAACTGTCAGGCGGAATGTAAAATGGTACAATTATTTTGGAAGATAGTTTGGCAGTTTAAAAGTTAAACAGGCAACTACCCTATGATCCAGCCATTCAGTTCCTAAGTATTTACCCAAGAAAAAGACAGCAAAACAGCTATGCAAAGACTGGTACACAGATGTTCATAGCAGCTTTACTTGTAATAGCCTAAAGTAATTGGATAGGCAAACTGCAGTATATCTGCACAATGACATCTCAGTGATAAAAAGCAATGAATTATTGACACATGCAATAACATTGATGAATCTCAAAAAGAGGGGGTTTGCCAAAAAAACCCCAGACAAAATATATAGTGAAATTGTATGATTCCATAGGTATACATTTCTAGGGAATAAATATTTATCTACTGTGACTGAAAGCAGATCTGTGGTTGCCTGGGGATTTTTGGTTGACAAAAGAGAATGAAGGAATTACAAAGACAGGGGGATGACAAAGTAGAAACAAGAGACCTTCGGGAGACATCGTTAGCTTGGTTGTGATGATGATACTATAGATACGTACATATGTATACATATATGCATATCTGAAACTGTATACCCTAACTATGTGTAATTTCTTATATGTGCATCCAGCAGTTTATTGCCTTTTCTTTTTTTGTCTTGTCCTTATGTTAGGCCGCTTAAAGCTATCTCACTGATTACTGGTGCTTTGCTTATTTTTCTTTTCCTTCTGTGTTTTATTTTGGATGATTGTCATCACCACGTTTTCAAGTTAGCTAGCTTTTCTTCTGCAGTATCGAATCTACATTTAATCCATCTACTGCATTTTTCATGTCAAACATGCATTTTTCACTAGCAGAAACTCGATTTGGGTTTTTCATATATCTTACATGATCAAAATATACTTTCACTCCCTGAACATATGGAATACAGTGGTAACTGTTTTAATACCCTTGTCTACTAATTCTATTATCTGTGCCATTTGCTTTTTGTAAAACGTTTATTTACTTATATTTAGATGGGAGAGAGAAAGAGAAAGAGAGAGCACATGAGTGGAAGAGAGGCAAAGAGAGAGGGAGAGAGAGAATTCCAAGCAGGCTCCACACTGTCAGTGCAGAGTCCAATGTGGGCCTCAGTCTCACAAACTGAGATCATGATCTGAGTCAAAATCAAGAGTCAGGTGTTTAACTGACTAAGCCACCTAGGCGCCTTGACTGTTTGATTAATCATTTTCATTATAAGACATTTTTTTCCTTTTTCTCTGAGTACCTGGTGATTTTTTTTTTTACTTTGTTGTGTGCTGGATATATTTGTATTCTTATAACTATTACTGTGTTTTATTCTGGATAGTGATTAAATTACTTGTGAACGGTTTCATCCTTTCACTGATATTAAGCTTTCTTGGTGAGATCAGGCAGAATTTAGTGTAGGGTTAATTACTCCTTCATCTTTCACACCTTCATCTCTCACACACCTACTGAGACAAAACCCTTTTCAGAACTCTGTCCGGTACCCTAAGCATTATGAGGTTTTTCATTTTGGCTGGTGGTAAAAAGAACTACTTTTGACCCTGTGTAAATTTTAGGTGTTCTTTATTCTGATGTTCTGTTTGTTCTTTCCCAGTCTGGCACAGCTTTGTCAACAGCATGTGCTGATAAGTATTCAGTTGGAGGCTTGAGGAAACCCTCAGAAGCCCCAGTGTGCCCTATGAACTCTAGTCACCACGGACTTTCAGATTCCCTGTTCTGTCTTCTCAATTCAAGAAGACTGCCAAACTATGTCTGGGTTCCCTCCCCTTGGACAAAAATGTAGAACTCTCTCAAGACAGTAAGCATAGACAATTGAATGGCTCACATTACCCATTTCCCTTCTCTATGGGTTCACTGTCTTTATAGTCTATATTTGAAAATCATTAATAAACATTTTTTCTTGTTTTTTTTTCATTTTTAATTGAACCAGGAGGTTAAATCTGGTTCAAGTAACACTATCTTGACTAGAAGTAGAAATATCAAAGGCATTTTGATTCTGATATAAAAATAAAATATATTCAACAGGGTAGTGTACTCAAGAGGGACAGAAGAAGAGAAAAGGAATCTGAAGTGGTCCTACTCTACTTTCATAAATTAGAGGCTGTGGTGAAGGGCAAGTCAGCCTTGCTGAACTTCAGTGTTCTCATCTGTGGAATTAAGGTATTATTATCTGTCCTTTTGCTCCACACCATTATTGTGATGTTTCAGTGGCAGGGTATGCATATTTTAAGGGGGATATTATAAATAGTTCACCAATAAGAGGCATTTTGGTAAGAAACCTGACCACATAAATATTAAATTGCATATTGTGAAGAAAATGAGCTCCAGTGTCAGAATCATGAATCTAAAAGGTGTTTCTGGGGTGCCTGGGTTGCTCAGTCGATTAAGCGTCCGACTTCGGCTCAGGTCATGATCTCACAATTTGTGGGTTCAAGCCCTGTGTCAGGCTCTGGGTGTACAGCTTGGAGCCTGGAGCCTGCTTCAGATTCTGTGTCTTCTCTCTCTCTGCCCTTCCCCTACTCATGCTCTGTCTCACTCTGCCTCTCAAAAACAAAGAAATGTAATAATACAAAAAAAATTTTTTAAATAAAAAATAAAAGGTGTTTCTGTGATTTATTAGGTAGTTTGGAAATGTAATTAAACTCTCAATTTCCTCTTCTTTAAAATGAAAATAACTGTACTGACATTGAAGGGAAACATAAAAAAATAAAGAAAATATATACAAGATTCCTAGAAGAGTGCAGGTGGAAGAATGCCAATAAATGTGCTAATTCTTGGATTGTATAATGAGTAGTAAAGAACAAAAGAGAAGCAGTCTGTGGGGGTGGGGAACCAGACAACTCTGCACACACACGCTACATATTTGTGCTGTCTGGACTTTTTTCTGAGAAGTGGTTATCAGAGCCAACACTAGTCTACATAGCATCTTCATTTGAGTTACAAATAGAAGCCTTCTGTGTGTGAACAAATTAGAAGATGTCCCTTGCTTCAGGTGACAGAGCTCATTAAAGAGGAAAGCGTAAACTGGATTTCAGCCTCTGACTGCCAGAGATCGGCTTCTTATACAGTTTTGATATGGAGGCCCTGGTGGTAAAAGTCCCCAGAGTATATCCCCATTTCTCTCTGGTCCCCAAGGCTGCTTGCCCAGATCTATGGCATCAGACAAAAGGGAATAATTTGAGCATTGGCAGAAGTTGACATTTGGTCTTGAGATGTTTAGAAATGTACTTTTTCTGAGCCCTGCAAAGAAGTTGAATTGGAGAATGTGCTATTTGGGGGAGGTTAGTAGTAAAATATATGTTTATTTCTATATGACCCACTCTACGATGAACTAAGCAATGCAGGAATTGTTCTAACATTTCATTTAAAATAGGCATCATTTTCTTTAAAAACAAATGTTGGGGTGCCCGGGTGGCTCAGTCGGTTAAGCGTCTGACATCAGCTCAGGTCATGATCTCACAGTTCGTGAGTTCCAGCCCCGTGTCAAGCTCTGTGCTGACAGCTGGGAGCCTGGAGCCTGCTTTGGATTCTGGGTCTCCCTCTCTCTCTCTCTGCCCCTCCTCAGCTTGCGCTCTGTCTCTCTCTCAAAAATAAATCAGCATTAATTTTTTTTAATGTTTATTTTTGAAAGAGAGAGAGAGTGCAAGCAGGACAGAGGCAGAGAGAGGGGGACAGAGGATCAGTAGTGGGCTCTGTGCTGACAACAGAGAGCCTATATGTAGCTCAAACTCTCCAACTTCATGAACCATGAGATCATGTCCTGAGCCAAAGTCTGACCTCAACTGACTGAGCCACCCAGGCACCCCTAAAATAGGCACCTTTTTCTTAAAAAAAAGACACAAAATGGGTGCCTGGGTGACTCAGTTAAGTGTCCAACTCTTGATTGCAGCTCAGGTCATGATCTCACAGTTTGGGAGAGATCCCCCATTCTCTCTCTCTCTCTCTCTCTCTCTCTCTCTCAAAATAAACAAACTTAAAAAATTATTTTAACAAAGGACACAAAAGCATATACACCTCTTTTAATATTATATTTTCCTTCTTACTTGGAAAGACTTAAAGATAGCAGTGTTTCCTCAGAACTAAATTTCCTGCATTATACTGAAATGTAAAGCTAGACATTTTGTTTAGATTTTAATAAGTAACTAGAACTCTTGTTATTGAAGCCTATCTGTGTGGGATCTGTTTATTTGAAAGGGAGAGATAATGTGAGAGGAAAGAAGTGTCAGGCTGCCGAAACAGGTTTCTGAAGGCTGTCAGCATTCGAATCAAGAAAATCTCATTATTTATTTAAAAAGTAAACAACCGTCAAAAAGGCATAAATCTCTCTCTCAGTGATGTATAAATGCAACATTATGAATAAATGTGCTGTGTTACCTGACATTTGTATGGAAATAGCAGTTTCAAAGAATTTCAGAAATATTTACATTTCACTTATACTTTCCTTTATTCATTTACTCACATATCCATACACTTATTGAAAATTAACCATGTCATCCTTCAACTTACACGCCACTTCGGTACTCACCATCACAGCAAAGATATTCAAAAGTGTTTTTGCAGAGAATTGGCAATTCCTTAACATTTTTCCCCTTCAGCTCACATCATTTGAAATTACTTTCCAAATGTCCATTAGAACTACTTTTGTTAAAGTTAAGAATTACGTAATGCTTTTTAATTTCAATAGTCTCTACCCTCTTCTTATTTTATCCAGTTACTCAATACCATTCAAAACAGTTGACCACATCCTCTTTTCCTAAAGATTTTTCTTTAGAGTATTTTTAGGCAAAACTGAGCAAAACAGAAAAGTTGCAGAGGGGTGCCTGGGTGGCTCACTTGGTTGAGTATCCGACTTCGGCTCAGGTCATGATCTCAAAGCTTGTGGCTTCGAGCCCTGCGTTGGGCTCTGTGCTGACAGCTCAGAGCCTGGAGCCTGCTTCGGATTTGTGTCTCCCTCTCTCTCTGCCCCTAACCCACTTGCATTATGTCTCTGTCTCTCTCAAAAAGAAATAAACATTAATAAAAAATTAAAAAAAAAAACCTGCAGAGATTTCCCATGTACCTCTCCCCCAACGCATGCATCACCTCTTCCATCACAAACATATTGCCCCAAAGTGGTACAGTTGTTATATCTGATGAACCTACACTGGCACATAATAATCACTCAAAATCCATAATTTACATTAAAGTTCACTCTTGGTGGTGTACATTTTACAGGTTTGGGCAAACAGACAGCGGCATGTATCTGTCATTACAGTATCATATAGAGGGTTTTTACTGTCGTAAAAATACTCTGTGCTCCACCTTTTAATTCTTACTACTGTTCCCTTCCCTTCAACCCCACTCCTAGAAGCCACTGATCTATTTACTGTCTCCATAACTTTGCCTGTTCCAGAACATTAGGTAATTGGAATCATATGGCATAGAACCTTTTTCAGACTGGCTTCTTTCACTTAGTTATATGAATTTACATTGTTGTTTTTATTTGCATTTCACTGATAAAATATTTTGGAGCATCTTTCCAATGGAGCTTATTTGCCAATGTATATCTTCTTTGGTGAGGTGTTTGTTAGGGTCTTAGCCCATTTTTTAAATTGGGTTGTTTATATTCTTATTGTTGAGTTTTAAGAGTTCTTTGTATATCTTGGATAACAATCCTTTATCAAATATACCTTTTGCAAATATTTTCTAGCAGTATGTGGGTTGTTTTCTCTTCCTCTTGAAATAGTCTTTTGCAGAGTAGAAGTTTTTTAATTTTAATGAACTCCAGCATATCAATTAGTTTTTTGGGGATCATGTAAGATCCATGATGTTGTTTCTAAAACGTCATCACCAGAGGTGCCTGGGTAGCTCAGTCGGTTGAGCGCCTGACTTCAGCTCAGGTCATGATCTTGCATTTTGTGAGTTTGAGCCCCATGTTGGGCTCTGTGCTGACAGTTCAGAGCCTACAGCCTGCTTTGGATTCTGTGTCTCCCTCTCTCTCTGACCCTGGCATGCTCACGGTCTGTCTCTCTCTCTCTCAAAAATAAATGAACATTTAGAAAAAATCCATCCCCATGTCCAATGTCACCCAGGTTTTCTTCTCTGTTATCTTCTAGTAGTTTTATAGTTATATCTTTTATATTTAGGTCTATGGCCCATTTTAACTTTGGGAAGGATGGAATTTTATGTTTTGTTTTTTTTTGTTTTTGTTTTTGTTTTTTATGCTGATACACAGTTATTCCAGTGTCATTTGTTGCAAACATTCTTTTGTCAAAGATCAGTTAACTATATTTATGTGGGTCTATTTGTGGGTTCTCTATTCTATTCCATTGATCTATTTGTTTATTCTTTCACCAACACCACACTGTCTCAATTACTGTAATTCTATACTATAAGTCTTGAAGTCTTAAAGGTAATGTCACTTCTTCAGCTTTGTTCTCCTTCAATATTGTGATGGCTATTCTGGGTCTTTTGCTTCTCCATATCAATTTTTATTTTTTTTAATTTTTTTTATTTTATTAGTGTTTATTTATTTTTTGAGAGAGACAGACAAAGTGCGAGCCGGGAAGGGGCAGAGACAGTGTGAGACAGAAGCAGGCTCCAGGCTCTGAGCTGTCAGCACAGAGCCTGATTCAGGGTTCAAACCCACGAACCGTGAGATCATGACCTGAGCCAAAGACATGCTTAACTAACTGAGCCACCCAGGTGCCCCTCTTCATATAAACTTTTGAATTGGTTTGTTGATATCCAACAAATAACCTTCTGGGACTTTTATTGGGATGGCATTATATCTATAGATCAGATTGGGAAGAACTTATATCTTGATAATATTGAGTCCTCCTATGCATGAACATGGAATACTTCCCCACTTATTTAGTTCTTCTTTGATTGTTGATCAGGGCTTTGTTGTTTTCCTCAGACAGACCTTATACACATTTTGTTATATTTATACCTAACTATTTCAGTTGTTTGGATTTATTTTTTGTTGTTGTTTCATATTTTGTTGGTAATTTCAAGTTCCACTTGTTCATTTCATTTCTGGTATATACAAAAGTGATCTAATTTTGAGTGTTGATCTTGAATCCCCTTTGGTAACAATCTTCTTGTTCTCTATAGTTAAGAGTCTTTGTTTTGGTTTGTCTCTTGTGTGTGTGTGTGTGTGTGTGTGTGTGTGTGTGTGTGTGTTTTATTTCTTAAATTCCACATATGAACGAAACCATGTAGTATTTGTCTCTCTCTGACTGTCTTATTTCGGTTAGCATTATATTCTCTAAATCCATCCCTGTTATTGCAAGGTTTCAGCCCTTTTTATGGCTGAATAATACTCGACTGTATACATAAATATACCACATCTTCTTAATCCATTCATCTATCAATGGACACTTGGGCTGCTTCCATAATTTGGCTATTGTAAATAATTCTGCAATAAACCTAGGTGTACATATATACTTTTGAATTAGTGTTTTCATATTCTTTGTATAAATACCTAGTAGCGCAATTAATAGATTGTAAGGTAGTTCTATTTTTAATTTTTTGAGGAACCTCCATACTGTCTTCCACAGTGGCTACACCAGTTTGCAGTCCCACCAACAGTGCATAAGGGTTCCTTTTTCTCCACATCTTCACCAGTATTTGTTGTTTCTTGTGTTTTTTATTTTAGCCATTTTGATAGGTATAAGGTGATATCTTGTTATGGTTTTGATTTACATTTCCCTGATGATGAGTGATATTGAGCCTCTTTTCACATGTCTGTTGGCCATCTGTAGGTATTCTTTAGAGAAATGTCTGTTCATGTCTTATGCCCATTTTTAAATTGGATTATTTGTTTCTTGGATGTTGAGTTGTATAAGTTTTTTACATATTTTGGATACGAACCCATTATTGAATACATAATTTGCAAATATCTTCTCTTATTTGGTAGGTTGTCTTTTAGTTTTTTTTGTTGTTTCCTTTGCTGTGCAGAGGTTTTGGTTTTTTTGTCTCGTTTGTTTTGTTTTTGTTTTTTTGTTATTTTTTTATATACAGTTCCAATAGTTTATTTTTGTTTATATTTCCTTTGCTTCTGGAGACATACCTAAAAAGATGTTGCTACAACCAGGGTCAGAAAAAAATTACTGCTTGTGTTCTCTTCTAGGATTTTTATGGTTTCGGGTCTCACATTTAGGACTTTAACCCATTTTGAGTTTCTTTTGTGTATGGTGCAAGAAAGTGGCCCAGTTTCATTCTTTTGTGTGTAGCTGTCAAGTTATCGCAACACCATTTGTTTAAATATAATGTTCTTCTTATTCCTGATAACTTTTCTAAATGCTCTGAAGTCTGCTCTGTCTGAAATTAATATATCTACTCCTATTTTCTTTTCATTAGTATTAGTATGATATATTTTTCTTGATCCATTTACTTTTAACCTAAATCTGCCTTTTAAAGTGGGTTTATTTTAGATAACATAATGTCAGATTTTAAAAATTTTTTTTAATTTTTTATTGAGGTATAGTTGGCATATAACATTGTATTATTTCCAGGTATACAACATAATTATTTGGTATGGGTCTTGTTATTTGATCCACTCTGAAAACTTCTGTCTTTAATTGGTACTTTTTTTTAACTGATTTTTCCCCTCTAGGCTTTAAAGAAAACAGGCATTGTTTCTTTAATTTCTTTTTTCTTAAGCAAACTATTTACCACCTGATATCTTTTGTCATATCCCTATGGAAAAGAGGCCTAATTGTACACTATATTTTCTTGTTTTTTTTAAAGTTTATTTATTTTTTGAGAGAGAGAGATCAGGGTAGGGGCAGAGAGAGAGAGAAAGAGAGAGAATCCCAAGCAGTTTCCTTGTTGCCAGCACAGAACCCAAGTGAGACCAAGATCAAGAGCCAGACACTCAACTGACTGAGCCACCCTGGTGCCTCTGTATACCGTATTTTTTGCTCTTCCTTTCAAACATAGGAGTTTTTCCTTAGAAGTAGATGCCTGATACTGGACACTGTATTTCCCAGTTAATCTTCTGGATTGACTGTGGAATTAATTATCACCCATGGAATGAGAGAGATGGTGATGTCAGTCACTTTTAAGTAATGGATTTCCATACCAAGTTCCATGTTCTCCTTTTCTTTTTAATACTAAGGCCCCAAGGCATCTTAATCCATAAGGTAGAAAAAAACCTAAGTCTCTGAATCATTCAATAGAGGAAATCATTTGTAGATCAAAATGTCTGTTCTTGAACACTTGTCTGAGGGATGTATAAATTCCTATTATGTGGTGGTCTTATGTATTTTGGCATATATTTTGTTCAGTAGTTTGAATTATTCTAAGTTAAGGCCAATGTATTATTCAAGTGGCAATATCTATAGCACAAGTGGATTGGGCTTACATCGGATAAGAACACTTCTGTTTATATGAGAAGAAAGGAATATAACACATACAAAAGTGAGGTCAAATTATTGGCTTTGGTGATCAGAGGTATCAGTGGATCTCATCTGAATGCCTATGTTTTCTTTAGGAATTATGGAGCAAACCACCAACAGAAAGTAGGAGGACAGGAAAGTTGGATACACTAATATATGTGAAAAATGGGAGATAGTAATATCAAAGAATAAGAAAGTATAGTAGAGTGTGATAGTTTAAAAGTCAATTTGAAATTCCTAGATCCTATTGAATATCCCCAGCACTAGTCTCTTGCTCAGTTGGGTTTACACAGAGAAAAGAGATTAATCAGATGACTATGACTATGGGACAGAAGGGAAAAGAACTAAAGACTATTTGCAAGGGAAGAACTATCATATCTAAATTGAGTTGTAAAGGGAATGAAGGGATTGAGACTATGAGATGGATTCTAAATGGCTGAAACATCAAAGGGTTGGAGGAAACCCATTTCTCCAAGGGGGCCAAAAAATAGTGATATTAGAAGTATTTGAATAAATAAATTGAAAGATGGAAAGGAGTGCATAATCTGAAAGAGAAATGGGTGGTATAGCCTTGTAGCATGAACTTCAGTTAAGCTGGGAATTTTTAGGAAAAGAAGAGAAATCATTTGAGCAGCCCTTAACTACAGTTCAACAATAGTCTCTGTTCATTTATGACCCCTGTGACCTGCTAATCTTTGACTTGCCTCCAAAGAGCCTTCCCCAGGCAGCACAATAGAACTGCACAAGGTAGCATTGTGTAATTCTTAAAGTAAGCTTTGAACCAAGTTAGATTCTTTACTTGGGTTTGCCATTTACTAATTGGGCTAGGTTATTTAAACTCTTTAGGTTACAATTTGCTACATTCTAAATGAGACTCATGACATCTGTTTCAAAGGGTAAGTATATAGATTAAAGTATGCTTAAAGTGCGTTCAGAAGAAATGACTGAAATATATGGTCTCAAAAATGAAATGTTAGCAATTATAGCAATTATAAAATTGCTATTATTCTATTTTTTTAGTATTATGGCTTAAAGAGACAGAATTCAGAACAAGGATTAGCGGGGTGCCTGAGTGGCTCAGTCAGTTAAGCATCTGACTTTGGCTCAGGTCATGATTTCATAGTTTGTGAGTTTGAGCCCGGAGCCTACTTTGGATTCCGTGTCCCCTTCTCTCTCTGCCTCTCCCCTACTTGTGCTCTGTCTCTCAAAAGTAAATAAATGTAACAAAAAATAATTTTTAAAAAATAACAAGGATTAGAAATTATAGTAAGGTAATTATCAATTCAATCTATTGATGAGCTCTGGAACAGTTAGGATATCCTGCCTAAAAAAAATTAATCTAATCATCTCTTTTTCTTTTTCTTTTTTCCTCCAGACTATCAGCTCATCAAGAAGGAAAAAAAAG
The DNA here is from genome assembly GCF_022079265.1 of Lynx rufus. Taxonomy (NCBI): domain Eukaryota; kingdom Metazoa; phylum Chordata; class Mammalia; order Carnivora; family Felidae; genus Lynx; species Lynx rufus. Next base: position 109,691,503 of record NW_025814889.1, read on the forward strand.
GAATGGTATTTTATCTTACTTTCTTAGGAGGGCAAAAATGACTCTGTTTCATAGACATCTGAGTTACTGCTATGGTCTAAATGTTTGTGCCCTACCCACCCACCCCCACTCCGTCCACCAAATTTATATGTTGAAATCCTAATTCCCAAAATGGTGGTATTAGGAGGGAGGGCTTTTGGGAAGTGATTAGGTGATAATCCTCAGGAATGGGCTAGTCCTTTGAAAGAGATCCCAGAGAACTTGCTTGCCTCTTCCATCATCTAATGATACGATAAGAAGGCACCATCTATGAGTAAGTCAACTCTCCCTAGACACCACCTTGTCCAGCACCTTGATCTTGGAATTCCCAACATTTAAAATTGTGTAATATATGTGTATTGTTTATAAGCCACCCAGTTCATGGTGTTTTTGTTATAATAGCCCAAACAGACTAAGATAGCTACCTTTACCTCAGGTTTTATTAAAAGATCTTCCTGTTCATTTCTGTAATTGATGAAAATTAGCTATGTATCCTCTTGAAGATGCTGAATTTCTTCTTTTTTAAAAAATTTTTAATGTTTATTTATTTTTGAAAGAAAGAGACAGACAGAGTGCAAGTGGGAAAGGGGCAGAGAGAGAGAGGGAGTCATAGAATCTAAAGCAGGCTCCAGGCTCTGAGCTGTCAGCACAGAGCCCAACAGGGGGCCTGAAATGCATGAAGCATGAGATCATTACCTGAGCCGAAGTTGGAACCATAATTGACTGAGCCACCCAGGTGCCCCAAGATGATGAATTTCTGATGGGGATGGCTATGTAAAAGCCAGAAGACCAAATAATCAGTGGAAAACCATGAGCAAAGGCATAAATATGAGGCTTGAGAATGAAATAAGACTTGGAAATAATGCCTTCTGCTCCTGCAACTATATATGTTGAAGGATATATTCTTATATACTACATACAAACTAATGTTGCAATAGGTCCTTACCTGCCTAACTGGAATCTGGCCCAGAGACTAAACTAAAATTATACTGTTACAATATGGTAGCTTGATCATTACCTTTGACGGTAGGAGGTATTCCCTACCAGGAAGCGATTCCTAATAAAGCAGCAGGATACACTTCTCACACCTGGATGATATACCTATCTGAAAAACCATCTTTATGTAACCTGACAGGGCATTCTTCTCATGTGAATCTAGTCTGAATTGAAAATGACAGCTTGCTTTCTACAGTCTCCTTTTTTCTATCTTTCTACAATTCTCAAAAGACTAATTTGTTTATTATTCCATTTATTTTGAATGCTATAGTCTTTCATACTTGCATTCATTGGTTTTGATTCCAATTCCAATTCTACATTAATTTCATCCAGGGGGGTGCCTGGGTGGTTCAGTTGGTTAAGCGGACGACTTCAGCTCAGGTCATGGTCTCGTGGTCTGTGTGTTCGATCCCCACATCAGGCTCTGTTCTGACAGCTCGGAGCCTGGGGCCTGTTTCAGATTCTGTGTCTCCCTCTCTCTCTGCTCCTCCTCTGCTTGCACTCTGTCTCTCTGTCTCTCAAAAATGAATAAACATTAAAAAAATTTAAACAAAATTAAAAAATTTCATCCAGCACATCAAGTGATAAAGTATTGATGCTAATGTACTTGGAAAAAAAAATCCTTTAGTGCGTATTGATTGTACTAAAGCACTGTGCTTAATCCAAAACTAGATGCTTTTCTATTTTGCACTTTCCCCATTTTCCTGGAGTTAGTTATTTTTCTTTGTCCAGGCCACCTTTATTCTGATTACTTTCCAGAAGATGACAAAGAAAAGGTATGGATGTGAGCTGAGTTTTCCAAATTACAAATAAACTCTGAAAAGTAAACATTGATGTTAATCAACTAGGTTCATCCCCAAACATCCCAAATGTTTGAAATAACCAGCTTGACTGAATTTGCTGATTCTAATATTAGTAACAGTAAAAGACAGGGCAAATAGACATGAAACAGACATTAGAGCATATTCTACTTGACAAAACTGTTAAATTTAAATTTCTATGTCCTTTATGCTTTCCATTTCCATGGCCACATCTTTTATGCATTCCTCTTTCACTACAGGTGGTTTCTTTCCTTTCAATGCATCCTACAATCCCCAGCCAGATCAATCTTTCTAAAACACAATTTCAATAGCGTCATTTGCAGAATAAAAAATAGGACACCTCACTTCCCTACCTGCAGGATAAATTCCAAGCTCCTTAAACTTCAACTCAAGAGACTGGTTAATCTAACTAGGCCTGCCTTTCCAGAGCTAAGCTTGTTCTTCTCCTACTCCAAATGCTTGCTCAAACCCAATATATTTATTCATTAACTTTGCTACCTTCACATCTTTGCTGAAACAGTTATTTTCCTTTCTATTTCCCTTTCTATCTCCTTGCCAAAATAATATTCTCCATCAAGGCCTTTGTGCCAAATCTCACTCTGCTTTCTTTTTCAATGTTGCTGTTATAAACCTCTATTAGTGTCAATCACAAATAATTTCATGTTATGAAGTAACATAAACGTTTGATAGTTGCCCACTTTAAGAGGTTTAAATATCATATGTGAAATAAGCTGGTCATCATAGCTAAACAATTCTTAGTTTTTCACATTTTCACTAACATTCACTCCAATCAACAAGCTTGTTTGATTTTTATAGGCTTCTTATATTTCTATCCAGGGAAGAGACCTTACCAATAGGCTAACTGCACTGGTTTTTGTCCCATGGAGAAGATTAAGATCTACTGTCCCCAAAGAATAGAGAATATACCTGTTATTTTTTGTACTCCAGAGTTTACTGTAGGCCAGTACTTGACATATAGTATATATATTCAATTCCTATCTGATGAATCAATGGTTGTTCATTTTCATAAAATGTTATGGATATATAGTATAAGGATCACACTTACTAAAATCAAACTTAATATGAAAAGTACTTGTTAATGTATAGCCTTAGAAAGATGATCTTATGCTTTATTATAAACATACCATAATGTGTGTTATGAATTCGTACATAAAAAAGGAAAAATAAAACAAAACCAAACCAAACCCCAAGCCAAAAGACTAGTTCTATTCTGATGGTCTAAGGATAACCATTTGGTGGGGTTTCATAGATTCATATAGATAAGATGTGTTATCTTCAGATTCTACATCTAACAAGTATTTATTGATCACAGTCACTGTGCCAGATTCAGGGAATAAGAAGATTTAAATAAATTTCCTCTCATCAGGAGCTCTAACTAGGAGAAACTAACAAATGCACCCATAATTACAATGCAGTGCAAAGAAGATTCTGATACGGTAAGCCCAGGTGCTATGAGATCATTTATCTCATATTGGATTACACAGAAAAAGTGCCTTAAAAGTAGTCATATGTGAGTAGGATTTTAAAGGACTAGTAAATGTTAACCCAGTTTAGAGCTAACAACAGTGATAAGGTTGGTGAGTGGTTTGAAAGAAATAAGGGTCAGACAGACAGACTATCCTGTGTAAAAAAGCCCAAAGGCACAGACAACTTAAACAATTAAAATATTTTAGGGTAACTGGAGTGTGATTATATCAGATTCTGAGGTAGAAAAGAGTGGGGAGGGTGTGTAGTGGATAGGTCCTCTACACTTTTTTATATTTTATCTTGTAATAAGAGAGTGTGTCTTTCAATGTTTTTAAGCACCAAAGTGAAAGGACTGAAGTTATGCTTAAGAAAGACTATGTCTATGCTTAAGAAAGACAACAAAAGGTCTTATGGAATATAAGAGAGATGACAGTAAAGCAAAGAGTTTTGAGATTGTTGCTGAGTCCAGGTGAGAAGTCATAAAAGCCTGAACTAAGGTGGTAACAGTGAAGATGGGGAAAAAAAAGAGGTAAATTTTTTTCAATATATGAAGTTTATTGTCAAATTGGTTTCCATACAACACCCAGTGCTCATCCCAAAAGGTGCCCTCCTCAAAACCCATCAGCCACCCTCCCCTCCCTCCCATCCCCCATCAACCCTCAGTTTGTTCTCAGTTTTTAGGAGTCTCTTATGCTTTGGCTCAAAAGAGGTAAATTTTAAAGACATTAAAAAGAATAAGATACAATGACAGATACTGCACTGTCACTGTTTAAGAGATAGGAAAGAATTAAAAGTCAAGCTTTAGTTTTTGTCTTGGCAGACCTTCTAGATTGGGTCAATATGTATCTTGAAAGCAATAAGGAGAAAGAAACAGATTTGGGAGATTACATATTCTTGTGTTTCAAATAACCAGAACAGCTACTGTTAAAGTGATCATAAAAAGCAACAAAACAAAACACACACACACACACACACACACACACACACACACACACACACACCAAAAATCCAGAGGCATGCTTTTCTATTTGATAATGGTTATAATAGAACATAATCCCTTGCAGGGATAAGCTAGCTGCTGTTAGACAATACTAGCTTATTGTTAAACAATAAGCTAAAATGTTAAAGAATTTTTAAATAGAAGGTACAAATTGTATGTGGTTGCACTAAATTTGAACTGTTATGAATCTTTATCATCTTTCTTCTTTTCCTTCATGATTTCATTGAGACAACTTTAATACTGTTGTTTTAATAACAACTCAATGAAGTCTTCTTCAAAGGGATTACTGCTTATTAACTCAATGCCTACCTAATTCAAGTAGAAAGATGACTCAAGGGCAAACATTGAGAAGAAAGGGAATCCCTTCCTTTAGGATATCAATTTAGGACTTGCCCTGCTCTAGGATTTACTCACAGTATTACCCTTCTTTATAGACTGTTCAGTGACACTGCCTTCAAAAATCTTACTATCTTTCTACCTTACTTTAGGTAACATGGAGAGAAAATGACAATCTGTATTTTGTATGTTTGACTTTACCAGTGACCATTTTTTTTGCCCCAATCACAGAACACAGCATTAATCTCAGTTCACAACTCTACTTCACTTTAAATGTTTGTTTGAAATTTATTTTTTTAATTTCATTAATTAACCTGTTTAATAGTATAGTAACTTCTTTGTGACTACTACAGAATCGATGTTTATAGAGTATTTTAAAACAAGAAAATTACTTTGCATGCCATTATAAAAATAACATATGCTTACTCTAAATAATTCTAACAGTAAAAAATTAAGAAGCAAAAAACACTTAAAATTCCTTTTCCCTTGGACAGTCTATATTAAAATTTTGATGAATGACCTTTAAGGTGTGTGTGTATGTGTGCACACACACGCACACATGTATGTGTGTAAGAGAAGAGGGGAGAAAAAATATGAATTGATATGTAATTTTCATTCATGTATTTATACTGTACTTCCAACCAAATATTATAACTTTTTTTCTTATTGAGCAAAGCTTTTTTCTATTTTTCCATGGTTATATAATCCCTCTCCTTGTGTGAATAACCATAATTTTATTTTCCCACAGCCTTTTAAAATTTTATTCATTTATTTATTTATTTATTTATTTATTTATTTATTTATTTTTATTTTAGAGAAGGAACAAACAGGGAAGGCAGCAGAGGGAGAGAAAGAGAGAATCTCAAGCAGGCCCCATGCTCAGCACAGAGCCCAATTCAAGGCTCAATTTCATGGCCCTGGGATCATGACCTGAGCCAAAATCAAGAATTGGATGCTCAATTGATGAGCCACACAGGTGCTGCTCCCATGACCTTTTAATAAATTTGGGGTTATTTCCTTTTCATGTCACTATAAAAGGTGCTTCAGTATGAATCTTTGCCAGTTGTTTATCTCCTTTATGAAAAGAATTTTATGCATATTGTCAAAATGCATAGCAGAAAATCTGCATGAATCTACACATTCACCAATATCACGTAAAACTGCCTCTTTCCCTATGGCTGATGTCATCTCTTTTTTCTCATATTTGCCAATCTTTTATACAAAAGTATCTTATTTGTCTATAAATGCCACTTAGGAGAACAACCTCCCTGGTCACCTTCTATAAAATAGCATAATTCTGTTCAACAGCCACACTCTACCTCCCTTATTCTTTTTTCATAGCACTGTCACTAACATACCATACATTTATTTATTATTTATTTTCTGCCTTCTCCCACCTGGATTTACACTCTTAATGGTGTGAAGGTTGTTTCTTTTCTTTAGTTTTCTGTCTCTTAGCAACTTGAGTGGGTTCTGGCATGTAGTAGATATTCAAGACCAAAATGTTTAATAAACTTTGAATGAATTTAAGAAAACACAATTTTTCCTTGATTAATCTCTTAATTATGTCTGATGCCCTTTTCTCAAACTTTATTATTCACAAAATTCTCATTTTTATATTATCTTTTTATTCTTTGCTGTGGTCCATAGATTAATGTGTCTATCTTACTTTTTAAGTTTATTTATTTATATTGAAAGAGAGAGAGCAGAAGTGGCGGGGGGGGTCAAGGGAAAAATTGAGTGAGAGAGAGAGAGAGAGAGAGAGAGAGAGAGAAAGAGAAAGAGAAAGAGAAAGAGAAAGAGAAAGAGAAAGAGAAAGAGAAAGAGAAAGAGAAAGAGAGATCCCAACCAGGCTCCAAGTCATCACTACAGAGCCTGATGTAGGGCTCATTCTCATGAACCATGAGATCATGACCTGAGCCAAAATCAAGAGTTGGATGCTTAACTGACTGAGTCACCAGGTACTCCTGTGTGTCTATCTTTGAATCAGTATTATACACTTATTCTTACTATATTTCCCTAATACATTTGGAATTCTGAATGGGCATGTTCCAGCCCTACTTTGTTCTTAGGATGTTTCTAATAATCTCTTTCCTTTATACTCTTGTAGGTGATCTTTTGAACCATTTAATCAAGCTTTACATAATCCCATAGGAATTTTAATTGGAACTGCACTGAATCTAGAGAAATATTTAGAGAAATTTGATCTTTACTGTGTCTTCCTCTCTAAGATAATACATGTATTTTCAAAACTTCATTCCAAAAAGCAGAAAACATCATTGGTGACTGAAGAGAAAGTTATCATTTTCTTCATGGATAGCCTGAATATTTCTTAAAAGTCTATACCTAGGGATAGTACATATTTGTTGTCATTGTGAGTGAGCGATTTTTCCATTATACTTCTAACTGGTGCTTAAATTGCTCTTTGAAGGACCTTGAATTAGAAGCTCTCAAGAACCTACATTATAATTCCATAAAACACACTGCAAGTTCACTAAAACATTATTTATAAAAGTGGTTTCAATAAAATATGGATTAATAGTCAAAAAACCAAATCAATTTATATTGGCATTGAGTTTAAAAATCTATCTCATGGGGCACCTTAGGTGGCCCAGTTGGTTAAGTGTCCAACTTTGGCTCCAGTCATGATCTCACCGTCCATGAGTTCAAGCCCCATGTAGGGTTCTATGCTGACAGCTCAGAGCCTGAAGCCTGCTTCAGATTCTGTGTCTCCCTCTCTCTCTGCCCCTCCCCCACTCTCATTCTGCCTCTCTCTCTCAAAAATAAACATTAAAAAAATTAAAAATAAATAAAAATAAATAAAAATCTATCTTTTTTCCCTTAAAAAAAGTACCAATAACAATATACTAATAGTTTTCTAAATAAAACTCATTGACCTTTACATTTAAGAATTTTTTTAGGGGCACCTGGTTGACTCAGTCAGTTAAGCATCCAATTTTGGGTCAGGTCATGATCTTGCGGTTTGTGAGTTCAAGGCCCACATTGGGCTTGCACTGACAGTGAGGAGCCTTGTCGGGATTCTTTCTTTCTCCCTCTCTCTGCCCCTCCCCCACTTGTGCACCCACTCTCTCTCTCAAAATAAATGAATAAAATTTTTTTAAGTAATATTTTAAAGGTGTGGTTGAATCACCTTTCCAAACTTCTAAGTTGGGGATTCATTCCCTCTCTCTCTCTTTGTTACTTTAGAGAGAGAAGAGAGAGAGAGAGAGAGAGAGAGAGAGAGAGAGAGAGAGAATGACCGGGGGAGAGGGGCAGAGGGAGAGAGAGAATATTAAGCAGGCTCCATGCTTAGCATGGAGTCCAATGTGGGGCTTGATCCTATGACTCTGGGATCATGACTTGAGCCGAAATCAAGAGTTGAAATGTGAATAGACTGAGCCACCCAGGCAACCCAAGGATTCTCTCTCTATAAAAAAAAAAAAAAAAAAGTCATTGTATAGAATGCAATTTGAAAGAACTCACATATGCCTTGACCTATGGTAAAACAAAAATTCTCATAGATGTATCTCTAAGGTTTTGTTGTTTTATATAAAAGCCACACTAGCCTTTATGTATGCATTAAAAGTGTGATAGCTCAATAATTAAGAAAAGAACTAGAAAACTTACAATGAGTGAAATTTCCCAAAGGTGTTTATAAGCAAAACTATTGTTGCTGAGAGAATATGATTCCTAATAAATGTTTTCACAATCAGTTGAGGGAAAATTCTAAGTAAGAAAAAAGCTAAATTGTAGTCTTCTGAGTCTTTCTAAAATGACCATAAGTTTAATATGTTATAGGACTTCTGGGTACTGATCACTGACTTGATTACAGCTTTTTTGATAGGCCAATTTCTTTATGCCCTATTTTAGCTCACAAATATAAACCATAACTCCTGTGCTGTTACATTTGCCATGATCTGAATGAATCTTCCTGTGTAATTTTCACTAATCATTTTTATTCCCCCATCTGTGCAAAAGACTACTTGATATTACCAATTAACCATCTGCACATTTATGGAAAGGCTGCATAGTGCCTGCTTATGTGAAACCAGCCATCTCCTCTCCTATCACAAGCCAAATTCACCAAAAGTGGAGACTCTATAAATATTTTTAAGTGTTCCTTTTCATATTAAATAAAGATACATGAAATGATCAACACAACATAATCAAGGTACATAACATAAGCATCAACCACAGTATTTCAATGGTACAGTTTTATTCTTTGTGGGAGAAGAAAAGTTTTAAAAATTAATGCACAAAGTAAGGAAATGATTTTAAAGCAAAACTGTGCTAAATTGACAGTTTTGCCTCACAACATTTTCTTGGAAGATAAAAAGGCAATTTCTGCCAATTTTGCAAAAACGCCTCCCTTTCTCTACTTTAGTTACTACCCCTAGGCACTTTATATCTTTTCTAGTAGACTAAAATTCTATTCCTCTAGGGAAGGAAGGAAGAGCAAATCTCACCATTTGATATTCGCCATACCATGCTCTAGTTTTCCAAGATTTTCAAAAGAAAATCTGTGATAGAGGGTCCCCATCGCTTACTCTAGTTCTCACCCCTCATTCTCACCACACTCGAGCCCACTCCCACAGACCTAGGCTAGGCTTTCTTCACTAAAGGAATGTGAATGTTTTGCATCTTTCTTTCCTCACAAGTTCTTGTATCTTTTGAAATATTTGAATATATTTGACAAAATGAAATCATTTATTTTACTAATTTCCAAACATATTTTAGTTTCTAAAATTGTCTTTAATGGGATTTACTTAACAGGCTGCATATTTTAACAATCAGCTGTGTGCTTTCTTGATTGTGTTGCATATTTGAATATTTCAGCCTTTGTATATTTTTTGATTGAGACTCATACTATAACGAGCCACACAAATTGCATCTTTGCAAAAAAGGTCTCTCAGAAACTTAATGTTGGTGTCTGGAAGACCTTTTCCTTGCATCCATGTGTGCGAGGACATGTATGCACATGTGTGTGTGTTGGGTGAGAGGTTTTGCTGGCATCTGGATAGTTGCAATTAGAGATAAGCCTAAAGAAAATGCATTTGCTTTAAGAGAAAGATAAATACCACGGGCGCTTGGTGGCTCAATCAGTTGAGTGTCTGACTCTTGATTTCAGCTCAGGTCATGATCTCACAGTTCGTGGGTTTGAGCCCCACAGCAGGCTCCGTGCTGACCATGTGGAGCCTGCTTGGGATTTTCTCTCTCCCTCTCTCTGCCCCTCCCCTCTCTCATTTTCAAAATAAATACACTCTCTCATTTTCAAAATAAATAAATAAACTTTAAAAATAAAAAATAAATTAAAATAAAGATCAATACCAATTTCTAATTCTAAATTCAGGTTACAACTGAATGGGATTGTGCTTTCATGCAAAAAACAAAAAACAAAACAAAACCCAAAAAAACCCTGAAATCCTGTTTATTTGCTATAACATTAATATTTTAGCAATTGATTTGCTTACATCTATGTGTATATATGTGAAGCACAATGTATAAACTCCCCAATGCCTTGATTTTATAAAGATGTGCTGAACTCAGTAGGGTAAATTTAATTTATTTTTCACTTTTAAGCAGCCGTGATGGTTCTTACTCTCCTGCCCTTGTCAGTGATGTGGTCAGAACTCAAAGTTTAACAGTCACTTTCAGGCAATGAAATGTCTAGTCTAAGCTAAGGAAGTATTTTTATCCTACATTCAATGTAAGATTTCTTTTCTCTCTTCAAACCAGGAAAAAACAGTAAAGAGAAAGTAAGCATGTGTTAACTTTCAGTCGTTCTCCTCCCTCCACTAGGATTAGATTAGAATTTTTTAGGAGGAGGGAGTGTTTCCATCACTGGGGCTATCTATTAACCTTTGTTGGCTGCCAACATACATATCTTCTACCACAAGTGTCTAAATGTTCAAGTGCCATTTCTCTCTATCCCTCTTTCTTTTCTCTTTCTCTGAAGGTGTGTGTGTAGATTCTTCACCCAGATTACTGCCCTACTGCAGAGACTAATGACACAAACAACGGTCATTGGTGGCTTTTCACAATGGTCCCTTAGGCCTTGCTTTTGGCAATATATACAGTCATAGACTCTCGATTAAAGTCCCTTTCAGGTAAAGTCTTTCCAAGACAGTGTTAAGCCACCATACACTAAAGCCAGAGTTGTTCTATCTCAGCCCCACCAACAAGTAGAAATGATTTTGTCCATGGATTTCCTCTTTCCACACCTGTTAAGGAAGTTCTCAATTTCTTTAGTAGAGAATGAGGCCCAGTGACCGTGCACTTTAAATCCAAATATGTGCTCCATGCATTACCAAGAAATGTCTTAAAACTCTAGCTCCACATACTCTGGTTTTTCTTTAGATCAAATAAATCTTTTGCCTTTTACAAAAAAAGAAAGAAAAAGAGAAAGAAAGAAAGAAAGAAAGAAAGAAAGAAAGAAAGAAAGAAAGAAGCAAAGAACAGCAAAGAAAAAAGAAAAGAGAAAAGGAAAGGAAAGGAAAGGAAAGGAAAGGAAAGAAGGAAAACAGAATAACAAAGAAAAAAACAATAAAAACCAGCTCCATGAACAATGACTCAAACTCTCAGGATAATCTCTCTGAGTAGTACTCTGAGGGTCCTTTCCTCTAACTATGGTTTCTGACTGTGCTCTCTGTCTCTCTCTCTCAGAATAAATAAACTTTAAAAAAAAAGAAAAAGAAAAAGCCAGGGGCATTACCACGTCTTTTCTATGCTTTCAAATTTCTTCCTTGAATCCTCAATTCCTGATAAATAGCCTCTCTTATATAGCATGCTGGGGTGACAATCACTGAATGAGTTTAGCCACTAATAATCCCACAAGAGTGTGTCTGGATCCCTTTTTTAGGGAGTTCTTAAAATCCATTGTCCTTACCTTTGAGGATAAAGCCTAGAATTCTGAGACCACAGGAAAGACATCAAAATACTATTAAAATACTATTACTAAAGACATTAAAATACTATTATATGCCTATAGGAATTTACATATGTAATATCATATAGTACATGGCATTTTTGTTAGAGACTTTTTTTATTTTGTCTTATTTTTCCCATTCTTTCCCCATTCCTCACTCTTCTACACCCAATGATCATAACCTGATAGGTGTCCTTCAATGTATTTAACCATAATCATATAATTATACACCAACATATTGATTCATATGTAGGATTTGTCAATGTTAATTTTAAAAAATAGTGTCATATTATATACAGTTATGTGAATCTACTTTTGTAGTCAAGAATACACCATGGAAATCTTTCCTAGTCCGTTGATAAAAATGAAGTCCTTCCTTATTGGTTGCATGATACTAGGTTCAACCATTTGTCAGTGGAAGAGCATTACGTTTCATCCTTCAGTATAATACTTTGGTAAGCATTTATCGATGTTATATTTTAATGGGATATATTTTCAAAAGCCACCGTGTCAATTTTCAATTTAAATTGTTTTCCAATGAAAGGCTTTAACAATTCATATAACCACCAGCAAAAGATGAAAAAATTTTTTTCCCAGAATCATTGACACTAGCAGTATTTAATCTTTTAAAAACATATTTTGCCTTACTCGTCTTTAGATTAATTTCTACTCCTCAGGATGCATGTGATATTGATGTTTATTAGAAATTTAGATGTGATATTCCAAATTTTCTATTTCTATACATTGCCATTTTCATTTTAGTTTATTTTCTTGTCAATTTCTAAGAATTCTTTGCATGCTATATATATTAATCCCTCATCTTCCTGTTTTAAATGATTTTTTATTTTATTATTATTAAAATGTTCAAATATTGATATAAAAGTAAAGAGAGGAGCATAATGAATACCTACAATTTTAACAATTATTAGCATTTTTCTTTTTTTTAATTTTTTAAAATTTTCAAATTTTTTAATTTACATCCAAGTGAGTTAGCATACGGCGCAATAATGATTTAAGGAGTAGAATCCAGTGTTTCATCCCCCATTTATAACACCCAGTGCTCATCCCAACAAGTGTCTTTCTCAATGCCCCTGGCCCATTTATCCATCCCCCCACCCACAACCCCTGCAGCAACCCTCTGTTTGTTTCCCACATTTAAGAGTCTCTTATGTTTTGTCCCCCTCCCTGTTTTTATATTATTTTTGCTTCCCTTCCCCTATGTTCATCTGTCTTGTATCTTCAAGTCTTCATGAGTGAAGTCATATGATATTTGTCTTTCACTAACTGACTAATTTCAATTAGCATAATATCCTCTAGTTCCATCCACATTGAAGCAAATTGCAAGATTCCATTCTTTTTGATTGCTGAGTAATACTCCATTGTGTGTGTGTGTGTGTATATATATATATATATATATATATATATATATATACCACATCTTCTTTATCCATTCATCCATCGATAGACATTAGGGCTCTTTCCATACTTTGGCTATTGTTGATAGTGCCGCTATGAACATTGGGGTGCATATATCCCTTCAAAACAGCATACCTGTATTCTTTGGATAAATACCTAGTAGTGCAATTGCTGGGTCATAGGGTGGTTCTGTTTTTAATTTTTTGAGGAACCTCCATACTGTTTTCCAGAGTGGCTGCACCAGTTTGTATTCCCACCATCAGTGCAAAAGAATTTCCTTTTCTCTGCATCCTTGCCAACATCTGTTGTTGCCTGAATTGTTAATTTTAGCCATTCTGACTGGTGTGAGGTGGTATCTCATTGTGGTTTTGATTTATATTAGCCATCTGGATGTCTTCTTTGGAAAAGTGTCTATTCATGTCTTTTGCTCATTTCTTCACTGGATTATTTGTTTTTTGGGTGTTGAGTTTGATAAGTTCTCTCTAGATTTTGGATACTGATCCTTTATTGGATATGTTGTTTGCAAATATCTTCTCCCATTCCGTTGGTTGCCTTTTAGTTTTGCTGATTGTTTCCTTCACTGTGCAGAAGCTTTTATTTTGATGATGTCCTAATAGTTCACTTTTGCCTTTGTTTCCCTTGCCTCCAGAGACATGTTGAGTAAGAAGTTGCTGTGGCCAAGGTCAAAGAGGTTTTTGTCTGCTTTCTCCTCGAGGATTTTGATGGCTTCCTGTCTTACATTTAGGTATTTCATCCATTTTGAGTCTATTTTTGTGTAAGAAAGTGGTCCAGGTTCATTTTTGTGCATGTCGCTGTCCAGTTTTCCCAGCACCACTTGCTGAAGAGACTGTCTTTATTCCATTGGATATTCTTTCCTGCTTGGTCACAGATTAGTTGGCCATACGTCTGTGGGTCCATTTCTAGGTTTTCTATTCTGTTCCATTGATCTGAGTGTCTGTTTTTGTGCTAGTACAATACTGTCTTGATGATTACAGCTTTGTAATACATTGTGAAGTCCGGGATTGTGGTGCCTCCAGTTTTGGTTTTCTTTTTCAGGATTGCTTTGGCTATTTGGGGTCTTTTTTGGTTCCATTCAAACTTTAGGGTTGTTTTTTCTAGCTCTTTAAAGAATGTTGGTGGTATTTTGATAGGGATTATATTAAATATATAGATTGCTTTGGGTAGTAACATTTTAACAACATTTGTTCTTCCTATCCAGGAGCATGGAATATTTCTCCATTTCTTTGTGTCTTCAATTTCTTTCATAAGCTTTCTATAGTTTTCAGTGTATAAATTTTTCATCTTCTTCATTAGGTTTATTCCTAGTTATTTTATGGTTTTGGTGCAAGTGTAAATGGGATCAATTCTTTGATTTCTCTTTCTGTTGCTTCATTATTGGTGTATAGAAATGCAACCGATTTCTGTGTATTTCATATCCCGCAACTTTGCTGAATTCGTGAATCAGTTCTATCAGTTTTTGGTGGAATCTTTTGTGTTTTCCATATAGAGTATCATGTTGTCTGCAAAAAGTGAAAGTTTGACTTTCTCCTTGCCAATGTGGATGCCTTTTATTCTTTTGAGTTGTCTGAATGTCGAGGCTATGATCTCCAATACTATGTTGAATAACAGTGATGAGTGGACATCCCTGTCCTGTTCCTGACCTTAGGGGGAAAGCTCTCAGTTTGCCCCATTGAGGATGATATTAGTGGTGGGTCTCTGGTATATAGATTTTATGATCTTGAGCTATGATCCTTCTATCCCTACTTTATTGAGGGTTTTTATCAAGAAAGTATGCTGTATTTTGTCAAATGCTTTCTCTGAATCTATTGAGAGGATCATGTGTTTCTTGTCCTTTCTTTTATTAAAGTGATGTATCACATTGATTGATTTGTGGATATTGAACTAGCCTTGCATCCCAGGAATAAACCCCACTTGATCATGGTGAATAATTCTTTTAATGTATTGTTGGATTAGCATTTTTCAATATTTGCTTCAGGTAGTAGATTACATTATTTGCCGCAATTATTCACCTTTCCTGTAACCAAAGTCATATGAATTTGGACTTTCTGCCATGAGACAGACTATATTTACATGTCACTTAATTTGAAACTTTGTCACATGACTTGCTTCAGTCAATAGAATGAGACAGAAGAGACAGAGTGCCAGTTTAGAGCCTTGACCTTAGGTAGCATCAAACATTCCAGCAAGCCTGATGATAACAAAATAAGGATAAAATACTAGAAGAGCAGAGCTTCCCCAGCCAACCCCCAAAACTGTCATGAGAAGCACAGATCATCCCCTGTCACTGGTGCATTAAGTGGTCATGCTTAGCTTTGATCAGTCAAAATGCAGCTGTCTCACTGCCTTTAAACAATAATAAATGATTGCTGTTTTAAGCTCCTGAATTTGGGTGAAGTTTTCAACCAATAATTCCTAAATGACACAGTTCACCTATTTTTTACATTTAACATGATATTCACTTCTACAGTCTTCTGACAGCTACCATAATATTCATTCCACAATATCATTTAGAGGAAGGAAACAAATGATCTTCTCAATAGAAACCAAAAAAGTGACATAAGTCAATAATCTTTCACAATATAAACTTTCGGCAAACTAGTAATAGAAGGTAACTTCCTCAAACTGATGAAAGGCATCTACAGGAAACCTGTAGCTCACATCACACCAAGTGGTAAAAGTTGAATGCCTTTTCCCTAGACTGGGTAACAACACAAGGACATCCACTGTCAGAATCTTTATTCCTAATTATATTGAATATCATAGGTTCTCCAAGAAGGCAAAATAAATATATAAGTAAACAAATAAATAAATGAAAATGAAAATTATAGTAATTGGGGCAAAAAGAAGGAAAAGTATCTTTATTTACAAATGACAGGATAAATGTCATTAAAAATTCTTAGCACAGAACTAGTTTATCACATGAGTTCATCAAGACTGGGAGCTTCACTTGAAGAAATATGAAATAGAACATATGTACAGAAGGTCTTGTACTGAACTCTCATGAGGTCATCTGCAGTAAGGCTAAGTAACAGTACTGATATAAAGAATCACTGGCATGGTGCCTTTCAACAAATTGCTCAACTATCATTTGGAAGAGGGGGTGTGTAGGCACTTAAATTACCATGGTCCCAAGAGTAAAGAGACAGCAGATCTGTTACTAAGAGAATAAGCTCTGGAGAAAGACTTTTCTTGGCTTTCTTAGGTATGACTTAAGCAATTCATTTAAATTTTCTCTATATCAGTAACATTACTGTTCCTTTTACTTTTAGGAATCTATTTCTTAGAAAGTAAAATTTTATTGATTTATATTTAAATACTTAAATAGTGGCTTCAGTGGGTGGATTAGAGATGAGATTTTATTTGGATAGTGTGTCTTGTTTGCTAACAACATATTATCTAAATTACATCATAATAAAAATTACCTTTAACTCTCATAAACTATCCAGCAACAATGAAACAGATATGCAGGAGAAAGCCTTGATTTGTGTGTTACTTAGAAGCCCTGTGAAGGGAACTTAAACCATAAATATTATTTGGAATGATTTTTTTCAGCCCACAATAAGGTGAGAAGTGGAGTATTACTTTTTGTATTATTATTCATTCATTTGTTAAGGAAAATTCTAATAAGTATAAAGACAGATGCTGCTTGGTTCCAGGGAAATAGCTATGGAAAAAAACTTAGTTCCTGGTGTTAATACATTACTCATACGGTTGTCCATACGATTATTTCTGTTTTTCACTTTCCAGAATTTACCTTCCCTTCTGACTTTTTATGGGTTTCTAAGTCAGGAATTATGAAGAATCAGAGCTTTTACTTGATTTTCAAGATAAGTTATCTTGCCACAGTTTCATATATGCTAGCAGAAAAACCTAAAACCTCTGGGTCAGAGGAACAAAGGCTGTTTATTACTGTTAAAAATGACAATAGCCAGAATATCACCTCAGTTCTGGTTAGTTGAGCCGCTGTTCCCACACAGCAATACAATTAGGGCCACATGTTGAATGCACACATTGTGAAAATGTATTACAAGAGAGGAAATCAGAGACTAGGAAACCCTTGGTCTTATGTAAGGGATGCTGGCAATCTGAATATGTTCTTCTCCAAAGACAGATATGATCTTTATTATCCTGATTTGTAAGTGAATCTTCTCTAGGGATGGAAAGGAGACATTTCTATGCTTACTATACTGGAATATAAATAAATCTGAGCAAACTGGCTGTTAATATCTAGCCATGAAGTAATATGAGAGATTCATGACTAATTCACTCCCAACAAAGGGAAGGCCTTGTTTTATGTCTGCAAGGGTTTAGTACAGGAATCAGGATTGGACAACCTGTTGCTCCCACTCTGTACACAGTGCTTTATTTAGAAAGAATATATACCCTAAGCTAATTCAAATAAGTTTGTACTGAAACTATGGAGAATCCCCTCTCTTTCTCTCTGCTCCCCATTCAACATGTAGAAAGGGTAATGACAAGCTCACCTTCCATTCTTCAAGAACATTAACGATATCTCGATAACAATCAAACACTAGTTACGTGATGGACACATATAAACATGACTTGGGTACAGCCCCTTCCAACAAGGAGCTCAACAGTCATTGGAAGGAGGAAGTTTTTAGGTACATAAATAACTATGGTCCCAAGAGTAGAGAAACAGCAGAGCACAGTTACTAAGAATGCAATCTCTAAAGAAAGACTCTTTTCCTGGCTTCCCTAGTTATTGTTTAGGCAATTTGTTTAAACATTCTTAGCTCAGTTACTTCATCTGTAATAATGACTTGGTAATATAATTTAATGCATGAAAAGTGCTTAGAATACTATATGTACTAATAGTAAACACAGAATACATGTTAGCTATTAATATTATGCTAAGTGAAAGTCCCAGAACATAATGGTAAAGACATTAGATTTTTATTCTGAAACAGAGTATCACCAAGTTATTCAACAGGAGAACTATTTGCAAATATTTTCTTTTATAAAAAAAACAAGGTCAGCAATATTCATAATGGATTGATGGGATAAAAGAGAACGGATACATGAATATTATGTAGAAAGTTAAAACTTCAGTTAAGAGATGATAAAAGTCTGCACTAGGTCAAGGGATAGATTCAGGTGACATTTTATAGACATAATAGACAATATTGGTGATGTTGTGGGGGATAGAGCTAGGTATACAGTTAACAGAGTTGATGTTTCAGATTGTATTTTGAATATGCTGTGTGACTCACTCAAAAACTTCAGCTATCGGCAATTGTCAACAGAGTTCCTAATTGTTCTCTAAGGAACTGGGAATTTGAAGCTGGAGCCAAAGTGAATCCTTCTAGATTGAGTCAGTGTATCAATCTACACAAAACTAAGGCAGCTGCCTCCATAAAACACTGAAGAAACAAACAGAACTAACTGGTATTCTGTTGAAAAGGATGTAAATTAAGTTATCACACACACTCACCTGGCTGCACTTATTATCCTGGTAATTAAAGACAATGTTGTTTCAAAGATTACTAAAGAGGGGCGCCTGGGTGGCGCAGTCGGTTAAACGACCGACTTCAGCCAGGTCACGATCTCGCGGTCCGTGAGTTCGAGCCCCGCGTCGGGCTCTGGGCTGATGGCTCAGAGCCTGGAGCCTGCTTCCAATTCTGTGTCTCCCTCTCTCTCTGCCCCTTCCCCATTCATGCTCTGTCTCTCTCTGTCCCAAAAATAAATAAACGTTGAAAAAAAAAAATTTAAAAGATTACTAAAGAATCAAACCAAAGTATACAAAAATTACATTGAAAAATAAATGTTTCATCAAAAACTTTCAGTAAAAGATTAATAACGTTTTCCTTACAAAGCTTAAATTTCAAAATAAAAATACATATGGCAATATAATTATCTATAAGAAAGTAGTAAAATAATTCTCCCTCAGGAAAACCACAATGTTTCAGAACAAAGAATCACAAAGATAATTTAAACTTTGGCCTCAGCTGGTAAAGGAAATAACACAGAGAGCCATCAAAATTAAGAAAGGGTCATGGTTCATCTGGGTCTATGTGAGAAGCAGCTATATAAGAGCAGGATAGAAAACATAGGCAATGATCTCTTGGACAGCAGCCATAGCAATATTTTTTTTTGTACATAAGTTTCCTCAGGCAAGAAGCAAAAGCAAAAATTAACTATTAGGACTAATCAAACTAAAAAGCTTTACCACAGAGAAGGAAATCATCAACAAAAGAAAGAGACAACCTACTGAATAGAAGATATTTTGCAAATCATATATGTAATAAAAGGTTAATATCCAATATACATAAAGAACTCACCCAACTCAACACCAAAAAAATTTTTTTTGATTAAAAAAACAGCGAAGAGACCTGAAGAGACATTTTTCCAAAGAAGACCTACATATGGCCAACAGACACATGAAAAGATGCTCAAGCATCACTAATCCTCAGGGAAATGCAAATAAAAACCACAATGAGATATCACCTCACACCTGTCAGAATGGCTAGTATCAAAAAGACAAGAAATAACATGTTAGTGAGGATGTGAAGAAAAGGGAACCCTTATGCACAGTTGGTGGGAATATATATTGGTGCAACCACTGTGGAAGACAGTATGGAGTTTCCCCAAAAATTTAAAAATAGAAATTCCATATGATCCAATAATTCCACTGCTGGGTATTTACCTAAAGAATAAAATACACTACTTCAAAAAGATATATGCACCCCTATGTTTATTGAAGCATTATTTTTACATTGTTTGTAATAGCCAAGACATGGAAATAACCTAAGCACCCATCAATAAATGAATGGATAAAGAAGATGTCATACACAGAAAGAATGAAATATTACTTAGTCATAAAAAAGAATGAAATCTTGTCCTTTTTGACAACATGAATAGACCTGGAGGGTATAATGCTAAGTGAAATAAGTCAGACAGAGAAAGACAAGTATTATATGATTTCACTTATATATGGAATCTAAAAAATAAAACAAACAGAAACAGACTCATAAATACAGAGGCAGATTGGTGTTTTGATATTCCCCGGGGGAGTGTTGTTGGGAAAATAGGTGAAAAATACTAAGAGGTACAAGCTCCAGTTATGAAATAAATAAATCACAGGAGTGAAAAGTACAGCATAGGAATAGTCAGTAACAGCCAATATTATTTTAATAATATTGTACTGTACAATGACAGATGGTAACTACACTTATCATGGTGGTGAGCATTACATGATGTACAGAATTGTTGAGTCACTATGTTGTACACTTGGAACTAATACATTGTATGTCAACTATACTTCAGTTAGAAAAAAGAAAATCATAAGGAAGAAAAAATACAAAAAGAAAAGAAGAAAAGAAACTCTAAAGGCTAAAGTTATTTGATGTTGGACATCCAGTTACAGGTCCTGAAGAGACAACAGAATCGCATTTAAAGAAAGTCACAGTTTGTCAGAGCTTCAGGAACTGCCTAAGAATAAATACCAGACTCTAATCCCAGAAAAAGGAAATGCCACATTTGGGTCCTGGCTTTACGTTTAAGAGATTTTAAGAGATTTTGCCAGGTAAGTGAGAGAATTGTTCTGTATGTTAGTGAGTGCTAAGAGCAAAAACAACTCTGGCTTTTTTTCTTTTTCTTTTTCTTTTTTTTTTCTTTTTTTTTTTACTATTTCTTTAGCTTGTCCCATTTAAGGACTTCTATTTATATGCTACATGAAATAAAGTACAAAAACAGTGACATAAGTTTTCTTCCTTTTGTTAAAGAAGTACTTTACTGGAAATTTTGAAATACCTCTTTCTATAATAACTATCCAAAGCAGTAATTTATCTGCTGAACAGCTGGCTGAGAGTGAGGGCATGATGACAGCCTGGAGTGAAGTGGAGAAGGGAGGCCACAGAATATGTGCAGGAAAACAAACTTCGTATGTGGGAATGTTCTGCATGAGTTCTATTACTGTTTGGAAACTGATTCCTTTGGTGTGCTGAGGAATATAGAAAAGGACAGAGTTCTTTTTGTGTTTTTTTTAATTTAATTTATTTTTTAAAATTTACATCCCAGTTAGTTAGCATATAGTGCAACAATGATTTCAGGAGTAGATTCCTTAATGCCCTTTACCCATTTAGCCCATCCCTCCTCCCACAACCCCTCCAGTAACCCTGTTTGTTCTCCATATTTAAGAGTCTCATGTTTTGTCTCCCTTGTTTTTGCTTCCCTTCCCTTGTGTTCATCCGTTTTGTATTTGTTTTTGTGTTTTGGGGATGCCTAAGCGATGGCATCCTCCTGCTTTGGCGTGGAGCATGAAAGTACCCATGGATGATTTTCCTTTACTATGTAATACTTTCTGATATATAATTAGATGTTTTACTTCCCTCACAATTACCTGAACTAATTCATCTATATGAATTATTAAAGTCCATCTCAGTATAATACTCTCAGAATGGAAGAATGAGGGAAGTAAAGGTAAATAAATGAATAAACACCTGAGGCTATTTCCAGAAAAGAGAGCCATTTACCAGACTTGTCAATTCTCAAAAACAGTCATTTTGATGTGTTATCAAACTATCAGAATGTGATAGCAAAGGATCAAGATCCTTTGTATCCAAGATCTATGTATCACATGACAGTAATTGTTCTGTCTATATTTATTAGAGAAGAAATTGCCTACCAAAAAAAAAAAAAAAAGAATGGAGAAAACTATTGCAATTTATTCTAAGATTGAATGGAGATGTGCTCAAATAATGTCATTGTGAATCTCTCTATGCATGCATACGTACATATGTATGTATATATATAATTATTATTATACTATTATTATTATATTGGCTTTCTTTTCCAACAAGATCCCTAGTAGGCTCAGGCTCATGCAGTGTTTATAATTTATAATTTCAGAATAGAAATAATATAAATTGGTTAAGAGAAGGCAGCTTGGGCCAGTATTATTTAGAATTTTAGTCCTGCAGCTTAAAAGCTATACGACTTTGTGCAAGCAACTTAATACCTCTGAGCCTCAGTTTCTCTATCTATAAAATGAGTATAATAGTATTAAAGCTCATAAAGTGGTTGTGAGAATTAAATAATTTCTTCCATGCAAACTACTTGGAATAGTGTTTAGAATATTAGAAACATTTCATTAAAGTGATCACAAAATAAATATAAGAATAATTAATCTCTGTCATGGTATAAACATTATAAGGGTCTGACTGGCTCCATATGGGTAATGTGTTCACTTGTGGACCAATCCCTGTGCCCTGAGTGATTGCATAGCCAAAACACAGGGTGGGACATACATGGCCTCTTCTCTGAAAGCCAGGGAAATCACATGAAATGGGGAAGGATAGCTCCCAGAATTGGAGCAGAAAAAATATATATACTCTGAGCTATGGATTGTATTTATTAAGATTGTTCCAAAAAGAGGGATAGGTTTCAGTGTTCAGATGGAGTTTATCAGGGACTAGTAAAGGCAGAGGGAGCGGAAACAAAGCAGGAGTTGATATCTTTCCAGCCAGGTCCTTGTATACACTTGCTTCTAGCATTTCTCCTTTTTGCTCTGTTGCATTTTTCCCTGAACTTCCCAATAATTATCTCTACATCCCAGCGTCCTGGAGTCGTAGTGTGACTGTATTATGTGGGTATTACTATTTGTATACTGGCAAAGGTCTTTTTAGGATATGACTATGTGTTTTATAGTATTAAAGACACTGACCACTTCAACTGAAAATTTGTGAATTCAGTTAAAACACAATCACACTAATAGCTTTATGATTTTCAGATAAAATGCTGGCTGAGTAAATTAATTATGTAACTTTAAACTGGTACAGATTTGGGGCGCCTGGGTGGCGCAGTCGGTTAAGCGTCCGACTTCAGCCAGGTCACGATCTCGCGGTCCGTGAGTTCGAGCCCCGCGTCAGGCTCTGGGCGGATGGCTCAGAGCCTGGAGCCTGTTTCCGATTCTGTGTCTCCCTCTCTCTCTGCCCCTCCCCCGTTCATGCTCTGTCTCTCTCTGTCCCAAAAATAAATAAACGTTGAAAAAAAAAATTTTTTAAAAAATAAAAAATAAATAAAAAAAAATAAACTGGTACAGATTTGAAGCATGATGACTGTAGAAAAAAAAAATGTCCTTATAGCTTTCATCTTTTGTGTGAAGCAGGTTTATTCATTTCTGGCTAGTCATCAACCGCCTGCCACCTCCTCCCAAAATGTCATTACTTTATTTGAAATCTTCTGTCTATTATGTCCTGACCATAAGATTTTAAGGATATATTATCGGATAAGATCACAGTAAGTAAAACTGGGAGATCTCCACTGTAAAAACAAAACAAAACAAAACAAAACAAAAAAAACACCAAAAACAAAAAATAAAAAAAAATGCACCAAGTGAGTTAAACAGACTTAGAAGTATTTTTGCCCTTTAGGGATGTGTTCAGCTCATCTTCCTTATTTCTAATGCACTCGAAGGCTCAGCCTGACTAATTCATACTCAGAACAAATTGCATAACACTCCAAGACTGACACTTCCAAAGTTCATCCACTCTGTAGTTGCTTGACATTAGAAAAGGGCAACTTTTGAAAAACGAATAAAATAGATTTTCTCACTCTGCTGGTCATGTCTCAAAAAACAGCTGAACAGGTTTTTTAAAGCTTAACTTTTAAAATAGTCCATCATTCAACATTCACAATTTCAATATTGATACTATTAAGATTAGCAAGTCAATTTTTTTCCAGAAATCTAAATATCTCAAGATTCTAAATATTATTAAAAACATAAGTTCCACAAGGATAATGGCTTTATCTCTTTAATTCATAAGACACACAGCCTAACCCAATATTTTTCATTTAATAAAAGTTAAAAAAAAGTGATCAACTTAATGAATGAGTAAAAAGGATTTTTATTATGAAATATATGTATCACATAAAAGTAAAATGCAGATAACCCTCAGGTTATTAATTCATAATGTTCTTATTTTGGGCACTCAGTCAATTATACTAAAATTATTAATATATGACACCAAAATAGCAAGAAACATTCACATGAATTTATACCGGTTCATATTCTCATAGACATATCTCAAAAGTTTATCTCGGATAGTTTTCACTTTGAAGCAAACACTACTCTATTTCAACTGGGCTTTGTTAAGAAAAAGGATTTATTTAAGAGTGTAAATATGACTTCTCAGAAACTAGATGGACTCTAACATCAGGACATCTTGATTTAGGGTCTAAAATAATGTATCAGGGCTCTGTTTCTTCCTCCATCACTCGTGTCTCCTTTTGTAAGCTTCCCCTTATTCTGAAGTATACTATCAGCTTGTATTCTAAAAAGAAGAGACTTTTTTGGTCATGTGCCCAGCTCTGAACTTTTACTGTATCAGGGTCTTTGGATACACTGACAGCCCCAGGACTTGAGTCATGTACCTAGGCAGGAGGCAAAAGGAAGATCTGGTTGATCTCCACTGTAATTAACAAATATCAGGGTTTGGGGTAGGGTAGTTCTATATGGCAACGGTTGGTACACTGATTATAAAGAAGACCTCAATTTTTCGTATGTCTATTTGTACGTCTTTTCCAAGGTAACGTGACTTTGAAGTTCTTTCTACCAAGGAAAGAGACTGTTTCTCTACCCTTTAAATCTGGGATGGCTCCGTGACTTGCTTTAGCCAATAGAATGCTTCTGCTCTCTTTCTTGACCACTGTGACTACCATGTTGTCACAAACTAGGCTGATGGAAAATGAGAGACAATATGTAGTGATTTGTCCCAGGAAGGACAGTAATCCGTCCTAGGTAAGGTTGTCCTAGATCAGACACAACCCAGACAACTCTCCAAATAACTACAGATGCAGGAATGAGCTGAGCTGAAATCAATCAACCTAGCTCATTTAACTAACTTTTGAAGGAGAAATAGATATTGAACCAAAAGAAGTATTCAGTTACTATAAAATAGTGAATGGGTTTCCATTGTTGATTGGAACTGTCTCTGAAAGAAAATAAAATATTTTCCCACAATGATTAAATGACAACACGAAGTAAAATAATTTTATAATGGATAACAATGGATATTATGAAAAATAATATTCATTTAAATACACATATTATATCTATTAAATAAAATGGTCTTATTGCCTAAGAGAGGTAATTCCTTAACATGGTTAGTAATAGATTAAAAGGGTTCAGCATTATAAGCAAAGGATAGATCTTGTGACAAAAATAGAATAATAAATAATATTAAAAATGGATATGAACAGTGCTGTATGCTTTTGAGATACACTCCAATCAATCCATAGTTTTGAAATTTTTTTTGCAATTTAAAACAAGACAAAGTAAAAAATGAATGGCTTAATAATGCAAAGTATGCAAAGTTAATTCTGAAGGAGTGACATACATGTTGCAAAATGAAGCCAGCACTAATGAGATGAAAAGTAAACAACAACAAAAAAGAAAGTTGTGGAGTTTTTTGCTACTAGATCTCCAGGGTGAATAACTTGAAATACAATGCTAAGGCTGGCTATAGGGAAATTTTCAATGAGCAAGAAGAAGTCAGAGAGTGATTTCTTGATATAATTTTCTCAATGATACCATGTTCCTCAAAGTCCCACTTAATATCTTATCAAATATAACTTTTGAGATGCCTCCAGAGAGTATCAATCCTCCTAAAGCTGTCCCTGTACTTTCTGAACTGCTACAATAAAGATTAGGCAGAAATTATAAAGAAGATAACTTTTTACACTAACTAGATCATGCTAACTTTATGAGGCCATATTTCCCTGTTTAATAAAACCATATGTCTGTTATCAATATTTATGTGTAATGAGTCTATCAATTATAACTGATTAAATGTGTTTTTAAATTTAAGTTGGGCATCAAACTCCTCATTAAAAATAAAACACTCAAAAAATTTATTGTATTAACATTGTGGCAACTTAGTTCTTTTTTTTTCCAGCAACTTAATTCTGAATCTTACCATTCCTCCTTGAGAAACAAAGTAAAAGGGGGGCGGAGGGGGGGAATCTATACTCTAATTTTCACACAAACTATGAGAACTAAAACTTAAAAATCGCAATATTATTCTAAGTGTTACCAAAATAGCTCAGGCCAATAGAGTACAGTAAAACTTTCTGTAAGAAGTTACACAGGGAGCTGAGCCACAGCATGCCAGCAATGGTGAATCTCAAATACCTCCAGTTAAAAATCATTCCCAAAAGGTGAGCACCCCATCATAACTAAAAATGTTATGAGCAGGACAAATTTCCCTAGAGAAGCCAGAATAGCAGCAAAGGGGTAGAGAAAAGGTGAGGAAAAGGCACAGAATGAAAACCTCTGAAAGCACCAGCAAAATTACCTTTCAAAAGTAAGAGAATCATATTGGATGCATTCATGGGGGAGGGGGGTGGCAGGGACTGATGATGGAACTCTGGGAGCAGAGGGCTGGTAGGGAAAAACTTCTAGCACCTGCCTAAACTTGCAGAGAAAGCAAAGCTTAGCTACAAAGACAAACTATGTTTGAAGGAAATAGCAAATCATCAAGAGAAGAAGAAGCCCTTTGCAAAGGATTGATATCTACTCCATCACTACTGCTCCTGCCCCTCCCCTCCCAGGCAGGAATCCCTTGCAAAGAGCTGGTCCATAAAATTGCCACTTACCCAAATATGGGTAACCAGAAATGAAGAAGGGATATTCAAATACAGATTATATAAATGATAGCACCAGAATTTTTTCTACAATATAGTTCATTAGATAAACACTGCTATGGAACAGATAAATCATGAGTTAAAAGCAACTACAGTGATGATAAACCAATCAGAGGATGTAGGTAAAATTCATAGCAGGAATATAAGAACTCAAGAAAGACATGGCCAGACAATTCCTAAAAGTGAAAGAGAACTGACAGAGACAAAAAGGAAGGAAGGAAGGAAGGAAGGAAGGAAGGAAGGAAGGAAGGAAGGAAGGAAGGAAGGAAAGAAAGAATAATAAAAAAAATCGAACCTTAAGAGAAATGAGAAAAAGTTAAAATGTCCAACAAGATCCAAGAACCTATCTTTAACTGCTCTAATTGAAATCACTCCCTAAATTCCCACGTGTGTTTGAATCAGTATTTGAGGATTTTTTTTTTCTTTTTTCCTTTCTTTTTTTAGCTGTTTGCCTACTCACAAACCAATAACACGGGTTTTCATTACTGTATTAATAAATCTTTTAGGGCTACTATTCTCTCATTGCTCTTTTTGCCAGTGTTGTTTTTCCCTTATTATTATTTTAATATTATTATAATTATCATGCAGATGATGTTTGTGTGTGTGTGTGTGTTTCTGTCGAAAAACTTTTATCTATCCAGGTATGCAAGCCACTCACCTATGTTCTGTTCTTGTGTTTATAGCTTTATGATTTTTTTCTGCATCTGAATCATTAATGCATTTTAAGGTTATATTAGTATGTGATATGTATTAAAATGGACCAACTTTATGATTTGCAGATAAATATCTAGTTTGAGCATCATTAACTTAAATAAAGCTCTCAGACAGCAAACAATCTTATATACCACTGATGAGTGCAAAATACTACAGCACTATGGAGTGTAATTTGGCAATATCTATCAAATGTTTTAAACACATTTTCCCTCTGACCCAGTAATGTTCTTTCTGAAGTTATTCCTGCACAGGTGTAAAGCAACATGTATGAAATACATCTTTACATTACTGAAGTAGGAAGGTATTGAAAAAACTCATTTATTCAATGATAAAGACTTTTGTAATTGAAACTAAAGTATAATGAAAGTATAACAAAATACTCTGTAGAGATGAAGCTTTCTCTTATATGTGTATATAGATGGGGAAAATGATTCAATATGCATCAAATAAAAATATCAATAGGATTTTGAAATAATAAGCTACTTTTGCTTAAGAAACTTGGAAAGTAAAAATTTATTCATATTTGTTTATATTTGCATAAATAAAAGCTGAAAGGACATGTATGAGACTGAAAAAGTGGTTAATATTAGAGGCAAAAATATGAAGGGAACGGAAGAGGTGTGATTTCATACTTATTTTAATGTTTAAATGAATAGTCAATAGCACGCTTCAAAAACTTATAATGTGTCTTTTTATTTAATTAAAACATTTTTAATGTTTATTTATTTTTGAAAGAGAGAGAGAGAGAGAGCATGAGCAGGGGAAGGACAGAGAGAGAGGGAGACACAGAATTTGAAGCAGGCTCCAGGCTCCACCGCTCTGTCGGCACAGAGTCCACCTGGGGATGAAACTCACGAACTTTGAGCTCAAGACCTAAGCTGAAGCCAGATGCTTAACTGACTGACCCACCCAGGCACCCCTATAGGGTGTTTTTTTAGGAGAACACTTTATTTTACCTTTTTTCTCTTCATGGAAAGATGAACTATGACAGAACATTTTCACACATAGTGGTTTAAGTGAATAATCAAATAAGGAATTTATAACATTATTTCCTGATTTACATGTTTGTTTTAGATCGCATTAGCCCTGTGTTAGACTATGTTGATTAAAAAACTAGGCAATCCACCCAAGGTTGTTCAAATCAATGACTCTGTTGATCCTTGAACTACCTAATGTGTTAGAAGATACTTCTCTGTGAATCTTTAACATTTCTGCAGTCTTGCAAACAGAAGCACTGACAGTTATTTGTTACAGATTATCTTTTCAAGGATGTTTGTAGAGCAAACGGATGTAGAAGGCATAGATAGTATCTCCATCTAGAGCAAAGGGCAGACTTGTTTATAATCAGTATAATCAAAAGAATGTCTCCTTCCAAGGCAAAGGACACGTTTGTTTGCAGCCCATTACAAAAGATGGGGAGTTTCCTGAGATCAATGCTAAACTACCCTGTACACCTAGAAAACTGATTTGAGGATTAACACAACAATCTGCACAACCTGAATCACAGAACTCAGCAGGTACTCGGCATGGAGAGGTGAACTGGGGGAGAGAGAAGCTGTGGAGGGCAGGGAGCTGTTATCGCTTGTGGAGAGAGGATGCAGATGGGGGGAGAGTACGGGAAAAGCATTCCCCCCAAAAGCAGCTGAAGAGAAAGTGGAAAAGTGGAAACAGCCACAGGGATTGAACTAAAAAGGAAGAAAGGAGAAAGGAGAGGGTTTAAATTCCATTAAGACTCTATAAACAGGGGGAGTGCAGAGTCTGAAACTCTGAAGGTCAATACCTGGTGGTGCTCTGGTGGGAAGGGTGAATCCCCAGGAGGAGAGTGAGGTCCGGGGGTCCTCGGGCCACATGGATAGAGGCAGTTCCCCTGCTGGGAGGACATTTGTTAGAGTGTGCCCCCTCCCCCCCACCACAGGCAAAGGTGCCAGCAGACCCTAGAGAATAACCATATTCACTGGTGCTGGAACAAAGTCATTAAGGGTGAAGCGTGGTGCCAGATGTGTGTTGTGATTTTCTGTAGCCCCTAAAATGCTGCTGCTACACAATAACATGAACTTTTTCTGGGGCAGCCTGGCACCCAGCCACACTCTGAGCACCAGCAGCAGCACGGTCCCACGAACATTCCTGGGTGTGGCCGCACCCGGCCATAGCTCGGTGAGACTCTTCCCCAAAAGGTCTGAGCAGGTCAAAGCCACAGTCCCTCAGAAGTGAGGGTTTGGGAAACACAGCCGCATCTGAGACAAAACTCAGGAGGGAGGTGCCACCGGGCAAACTGACAGCTTGGTCATGGACAGTGTAAAAGCTGGAAGTGGACAGAAGCCGGAGACAAAGAACAGGTGCACTATTTGTTGACCGGGAGAATGGAGTTCTGATACTAGAGACTGGGTAACAGGGTGACGCCATTTTCACCCCTCCTGCGCATGTGCATACACACAAGCGCCACAAAAATCCTCCCCATTAAGCTAAGCAGCGCCATCTAGTGGACAAAGGAGCTGTTACACTAAGCCCCGCCCACTGAGCCAACCTCTCTCTTCAGGAACATCACAAGTCTCTCTGCCTGCTTAGTTTACGGACTATAAATTGATTAATAGTTTGACTTCTAGGGGAAAATGTAATTTCAATCGTATTTCAATGTGTTCACTGGTCCATCTCTTCAGTTTTCTTTTTTTTTCCGTTTGTCCTTTCTTTTCTGTTTCTTGACTAGGAAAGAGAAACAATTTATTTTTATTTTCAATTTTTATTAAAAATATTTTTATTTAATTTTCTACTACATTTTTTACTATTTTGTGAATTATTCAAATTCTATTTTACTTCCATCATTTCATTTTATTCTATTTCATTTTATTTATTTATTCAAATTTTCAAACGTTTTCCTTTTATTTTTCTTTTTTTCCCTATATTTTCTTTTTCTTATTTTTTCCTCCTTCTTTCTCTAACCTATCAAGCTCCTTTTAACAACTAGACCAAAACACCTAGGATCTAGCCTCATTTATTTGATTTGTGTGTGTGTGCATTGTTGTTTTTAATTTTTTAATGTTAGTATTTTTAACCTTATTAATTCCTTTTCTTCCTTCAAAATGATGAAATGAAGGAATTCACCCCAAAAGAAAGCAGCAAGAAATGATAGCCAGGGACTTAATCAACACAGATACAAGCAAGATATCTGAACCAGAATTTAGAATCATGAAAAAAGAATACTAGCTGGGGTTGAAAATAGATTAGAATCCCTTTCTGTGGAGACAAAAGAAGTAAAAGCTAGTCAGGATGAAATAAAAAATGTTATAACTGAACTGCAATCTCGAATGGTGCCACAGCAGCAAGGATGGATGGGGAAGAGCAGAGAATGAGCAATATAGAGGACAAACGTATGGAGAATAATGAAGCAAAAAAAAAAAAAAAAAGGAGACTAAGGCAAAAGAGCACGATTTAAGAATTAGAGAAATCAGTGAGTCACTTAAAAGGAATAACATCAGAATCAATGGGGTCATAGAAGTGTTATGTGAGCAAATCATAGTGGAAAACTTTCCTTCCCTGGGGAAAGACATAGACATCAAAATCCAGGAAGCACAGAGGACCCCCATTAGATTCAACAAAAAAACAACCATCAACAGGGCATATCATAGTCAAATTTACCAAATAATCAGTCAAGAAAACAATCATGAAAGCAGCAAGAGAAAAACAGTCCTTAACCTACAAGGGAAGACAGATCAGGTTTGCAGCAGACCTATCCAGAGAAACTTAGCAGGCCAGAAAGCAGTGGCAGGATAATTCAATGTCCTAAATTGGAAAAATATGCAGCAAAGAATTATTTATCCAGCAAGGCTGTCATTGAAACAGGAGAAATTAAAAGTTTCCCAAACCAAAATTAAAGCAGTTTGTGACCACTAAACCAGTCCTGCACGAAATTTTAAGGGGGCTCTCTGAGGGGAGAAAAGATGGAAAAAAAAGTGATCAAAAGCAACAAAGACTAGAAAGGACCAGAGAATATCACCAGAAATTCCAACTCTACAAGAAACACAATGGCACTAAATTCCTATCTTTCAGTACTTACTCTGAACATCAATGGATTAAATGCTCCAATCAAAAGACAGAGGGTAACAGAATGGATAAGAAAACAAGATCCACCTATGCTGTTTACAAGAGACCCATTTTAGACCTAAAGACACCTTCATATTGAAAGTAAGGGGATGGAGAACCATATAGCATGCTAATGGTCACCAAAAGAAAGACAGAATACCTATACTTATATCACACAATCTAGACTTTAAAATAAAGAATGTAACAAGAGATGAAGAAGGGCATTATATCATAATTAAGGGGTTTATACACCAAAAAGATCTAACAATTATAAACCTTTATGCTCCAAATGTGAAAGCACTCAAATATATAAATCAATTAATCACAAACATAAATTCATTGGTAATAATACCATAATAGTAGGGGACTTCAACACCACACTTACAGAAATGAACATATCATCTAATAGGAAAGAAACAATGGCTTTTAGTGACACACTGGACCAGGTCCACTTAACAGATATATTCAGAACATTTCATCCTGAAGCAACAGAATATACATTCTTCTCCAGTGCACATGGAACGTTCTCCAGAATAGATCACATACTGGGACACAAATCAGCCCTCAACAAGTACAAAAAGATCAAGATCATACCGTGTATATTTTCAGACCACAATGCTGTGAAACTTGAAATCAACCACAAGAAAAAATGTGGAAAGATAACAAATACTTGGAGACTAAAGAACATCTTACTAAAGAAGGAATGAGCTAAATAATAAGTTAAAGAGGAAATTTAAAAAAGTACACGGAAGTCAATGAAAATGATAACACCACAGCCTAAAACCTCTGGGGTGCAGCAAAAGTTGTCATAAGAGGAAAGTATATAGCAATCCAGGCCTTCCAAAAGAAGGAAGAAACGACTCAGATATACAACCTAACCTTACACTTTAAAGAGCTGGAAAAAGAACAGCAAATGAAACCTAAAACCAGCAGAAGACAGGAAACAATACAGATTACAGCAGAAATCAATGTTATCAAAAACAAACAAACAAACAAACAAACAAACAACAGTAGAACAGATCAATGAAACCAGAAGCTGGTTCTTTGAAAGAATTAACAAAATTGATAAGTCACTAGCCAGTTTGATCAAAAAGAAAAAGGAAAGGACCCAAATTAATAAAATCAAGAATGAAAGGATACATATCACAACCAACACAGCAGAAATACAAACAATAATATGAGAGTACTATGAGCAATTATATGCCAATAAAATGGGCAATCTGGAAGAAATGGGCAAATCCCTAGAAAGATATACATTACCAAAACTGAAACAGGAAGAAATAGAAAATTTGAACAGATCCATAACCAGTAAAATCAAATTAGTAATCAAAAATCTCCCCAAAAACAAGAGTCCAGGGCCAGGTGGCTTTCCAGGGGAATTCCACCTAGCATTTAACGAAGAGTTAACACCTATTCTCTTGAAGCTGTTCCAAAAAATAGAAATGGAAGGAAAACTTTCAAATACTTTCTATGAAGCCAGTATTACCTTGATTCCAAAACCAGACAAAGACCCACTAATAAGGAGAACTATAGACCAATTTCCCTAATGAACAAGGACGAAAAAGTTCTCAACAAGATATTAGGCAACCGGATCAAACAATACATTAAGAAAATTATTCATCATGACCAAGTGGGATTTACACATGTGATTTGGGGCTGGTTCAATATCCACAAAACAATCAATGTGATTCATCACATTAATAAAAGAAAGGACAAGAACCACATGATCCTCTCAATAGATGCAGAGAAAGCATTTGTCAAAATACAGCTTCCTTTCTTGATAAAACCCTCAAGAAAGTAGGGATAGAAGGATCATACCTCAAGATCATAAAAGCCATATATGAAAGACCCAATGCTAATATCATCCTCAATGGGCTAAACTGAGAGCTTTCCCCTTGAAGTCAGGAACACGACAGGGACATCCACTCTTGCCACTGCTATTGAACATAGTATTGGAAGTCTTAGCCTCGGCAATCAGACAACACAAAGAAATAAAAGGCATCAAATGGCCAGGAGGAAGTGAAACTTTCACTCTTCTCAGAAGTTTGATACTCTATATGTAAAAGCCAAAAGATTCCACCAAAAAAACTGCTAGAACTAATCCATGAATCAGCAAAGTGGCCGGATATAAAATCAATGCACAGAAATTGGTTGCATTCCTATACACCAATAATGAAGCAACAGAAAGAGAAATCAAGGAATTACTCCCATTTACAATTGCACCCAAAACCATAAAATACCTAGGAATAAATCTACCCAAAAGATGCAAAATCTATATGCTGAAAACTATAGAAGCTTATGAAAGAAACTGAAGAAGACACACACAGAAAAAGGAAATATATTCCATGATTCTGGATAGGAAGAACAAATATTGTTAAGCTGTCAATACTACCCAAAGCAATCTACATATTAAAAGCAATACCTAACAAAAAACACCATCACTCTTCACAGAGCTAGAACAAACAATCCTAAAATTTGTATGGAGCCAGAAGAGACTCTGAATAGCCAAAGCAATCTGGAAAAAGAAAACCAAAACTGGAGGCATCACAGTCCTGGACTTCAAGCTGTATTACAAAGCTGTAATCAAGGCAGTATTGTACTGGCACAAAAACAGACATGCAGATCAATGGAACAGAATAGAGATCCCAGAAATGGACCCACAAACATATGGCCAACTAATCTTTGACCAAGCAGGAAAGAATATCCAATGGAATAAAGACAGTCTCTTCAGCAAGTGATGCTGGAATCACTGGACAGCGACATGCAGAAAAAGGAACCTGGACCACTTTCTTACACCATACACAAAAATAAACTCAAAATGGGTAAAGACCTTAATGTAAGACAGGAAGCCATCAAAATCCTGGAAGAGAAAGCAGTCAAAAACCTCTTTGACCTTGTCCACAGCAACTTCTTACTCAACATGTCTCCGGAGTCAAGGGAAACATAACCAAAAATGGACTATTGGGACCTCATCAAAATAAAAAGCTTCTGCACAGTGAAGGAAACAATCAGCAAAACTAAAACACAACCAACAAAATGGGAGACGATATTTGCAAATGACATATCAGATAAAGGGTTAGTATCCAAAATCTAGAAAGAACTTATCAAACTCAACACCCAAAAAACAAATAATCCAGTGAAGAAATGAGCAAAAGACATGAATAGACATTTCTCCAAAGAAGACATCCAGATGGCTAACTGACAGATGAAAAAAATGCTCAATATCAGTCATCATCAGGGAAATACAAATCAAAACCACAATGAGATACCACCTCACACAAGTCAGAATGGCTAACATTAACAACTCAGGGGAAAATAGATGTTGGCAAGGATGCAGAGAAAGAGGATCTCTTTTGCACTGCTGGTGATACACAAACTCGTGCAGACATTCTGGAAAACAGTATGGACGTTGCTCAAAAAATTAAAAATAGAACTACCCTATGACCCAGCAATTGTACTACTAGATATTCATCCAAGGGATACAGGTGTGCTGTTTCAAAGGGACACAAGCATATATATATATATATATATATATATATATATATATATATATATATACATACACACACACACACACACACACACACACACACAATGGAGTATTATTCAGCAATCAAAAAGAATGAAATCTTGCTATTTGCAACTACGTCGATGGAACTGGAGGGTATTATGCTAAGTGAAATCAGTTAGTCAGAGACAAATATCATATGACTTCACTCACATGAGGACTTGAAGAGACAAAACAGATGAACATAAGGGTTTGTGGGAGGGAGGATGGGCTAAATGGGTAAGGGCATTAAGGAATCTACTCCTGAAATCATTGTTGCACTATATGCTAACTTACGTGGACTTAACTTAAAAAAAATAAATTAAAAATTATAAAAATTTAAAAAAAGGAATGGGAGTTTCATGAGCTTGCGTGTGTGTGTGTGTGTGCGCGTGCGTGCACGTGCGCGGGTGTGTGAGCATGTTTTATAATTCACTGCTATGCATGCATCACTTTGCTTTGTTTTGTTGCATCATTCTATAGGAGTTTAGATTCAGGAAACACCACAAGAAATGATCATACATTGAGCACTACTGTAGCAGTGTAATAAACTATCTTTTGTCTCTGAGCCCAGAGTCTCATGTTTGCTTCCAGCATCCATAAAATGTCAGCAGACTAGCTTATTAGCCTGCAAGTAGCATAAAGTCTCAGATCCATCATGGTCTTGAC
The DNA here is from genome assembly GCF_022079265.1 of Lynx rufus. Classification (NCBI taxonomy): domain Eukaryota; kingdom Metazoa; phylum Chordata; class Mammalia; order Carnivora; family Felidae; genus Lynx; species Lynx rufus. The sequence continues at coordinate 109,727,193 of NW_025814889.1, forward strand.
ACCATTTGGGCTTATATATCCAAATTTGTGATAGATACCTTAAGGCCTTATAAAACAAAGTTTCCTTGTCTTCTGAATCATTCCTCAATATTAATTTAATCTTATGATCAATTCATATAAAAATGTGCATGCATACATGTGTTTTATAGGAAAGGATGTAGACAACTCAAGTTAGGACAACTCAAAATATTTTCTATCACTTAGACAATATACGTATGAGGGTAACTGGATTTCAGACTACACTTGAAGTATCTCAGAGGTTTTTTTTTTTAAGATTATTTTCTTATAATGGAAAATGATTCTTAAAAAAATTAAAACAGTAAGACTAAAAACAATGAAAAAATAACCCATACCATATAGCTTATTATATTCAGATGTAGTCTCAAAAACAGCAATTAGCCTTTGCACAAACTTGTTATTAAATGGTTATTTTACTGAGTCAGTCAACTATCTTCAAAGTCACAGAAAAAAATATAAAATAGTTCACAGAAAGATTCCATTTGTATATGAGCATGTGCATGAACCTGGAAGAATGACAATTTTAATAGTGACGTCTCTGTGTAGTGATATATCATGTAATCTTACTTTGATTCCTTGTGCCTTTCCATGTTTACTGATTAAAAAAAAGAAGCCAGTTTTATTTCCAAAGTTTTAATCATTAAAAAATAAAATTGTTTAATTTTTTCCTTTCTAAACTGATTTGTGAGTATAGGCACAACATATAGCAATGATGTTCTATATCTACGTTGTTTTTCTAGTGACTTTTCTCTAAATGTAACATATAATATATGACAAAAAAATTCATATTTTCTCTGTCACTTCAGTAGCTGAAATATCAAAATAAAATTCATGGACACTTTGATAGGAGTAAGCCAATAAAATAACCTAATGCTTGAGGCATCCTTCCTTTACTTAAATATGTTTTGACAATATTTTATAGGTGCTTCAAATACATTAAATTTATTAATCTAAGTCAGCGCATGCTATTTTTTTAAAGTTTTGATATTCAATACTTTTTAATTTCTTTTTACCTATAGTTAAGCTCTCATAAGCAGTCCTCTTCTTCCCCTCTCTTTAATGTTGCCTTTTTGGGAACACATCAGTTTTTGATAATTAATAATAATCTGAAGTTGCTTGAAGGGGAAGATGGATTAATATATTATTTCTGATATAGAGGTCAAGAGGTTGGCATAGATATTTTTTGAAAGTGTTGACAATCACTTGTGAGATTCTCAATGAAAAATTGCTCTGAGATCAGAGCGCTGAAGTGAGAACTTCTTTCACTCAGTATTAAAACTGATTTACTAACTCACTGTCCTAATGACTGCCATCAATATTATATAGATGCATATAAGTAAGTAGGCAGCTCTCTTCACAGTAAAGAGGAAAAAAAAAGTAAAGGACTCAAGAACTCTTCATTTCTCCCTTCATATAAAAGGAAACATCCTACATGAGGATGTTCAGTAGCCTCCCAGGTCTCTATCCAATAGCTACCAGCAACTTCTCCACTCATGACAACCAAAAATATTTCCAGATATTGCCCAAATTCTCCTGAGGTCAAAATCATCCCAGTTAAATACTGATACAACCAGAATTTGCCTGATGTAGGAGGTTATGCTAACTGGCAGAACTAGGGATGGGATACACTAGTTAACCAAGTGATATGTTTTATTAAAGTCTTAGTCTTGTTCATACTCTTTCATATTGGTAACCTTATCTTAATAACATTAGCTCCTCAACTGCTCTTACTCATGTAAAGAAAAAAAGGGGCGCCTGGGTGGTTCAGTCAGTTAAGTGTCCAACTTTTGGTTTTAACTCAGGTCATGATCTCATGGTTTGTGGGTCTGAGCCTCACGTTGAGCTCTGTGCTGACAGTGCAGAGCCTGCTTGGGATTCTCTCTCTCTCCCTCTCTCTTCCCCTCCCCACTCTCATTCTCTCTCAAAAAATAAACTAAAAAAAAGTGTATGAGAAGAGGTTGTTATGCAATGAGAATGGAACAGTCGTATTTGGTCCACAGATATATTTTGTACTCATACAGAGACGAAGATGGACAGGATGTTATCAGTGATCTCCTTTATGAAAACTCCTTTGGGTAGCCATCTCAACAGGCCAATCCTGGTGTATTACAGAAAAATAAGGTAAGCAAATTGTGGCTAGTTTATGCTTGTTCCTCCTGCATAATTTTTAGTAACAATTCCTTTCACTCTAAATTCCTATCTCCATCAGTTATTAGCTATGATACTTTGGTCTCAGTTTCCTCATCTTTAAAATGGGTAAATAATAGCAGTTGCTTCCTCATAAGATAACATACATAAAATACTTAAATGGCATTTGTAAATAATAATATGCATAATACAGACATAAGCTACTTAGAACACTTCCTTACACAATACTATTACAATCTTGTTTAATTATTGTGGCCCTGTCTTTTCTTCTATACATACTGGAAAAAAAGAAAAAAACAGGTGTGGGAGACTATACCCACATTTTTTCTTTAAAATCTTAAATTATGGCTCAATGTACTCATTATATCATTCTGATGTTTTCTATTTGATATTTCAATAAAATTTTAAACACGTTTCATTTGGTTATTTGTATGCTATATTTATGCACTTAATAATTTCATTTATGTTTGTATTATTTTTAATATTACATTGAAATTATTATTGCTGTTACATCATATTTATTCTTTCTGAAGAAATATTTTTGACGTTTACATTATCAGTAGTTGGGAAATGAGTGTAGACAGATTTCCAAGAGCCTTCAGTGATCCCACCTCCTGATATTCACATTTTTGTGAACCCCTTGACAGGGTTTAGTGACTTGCTTCTAACATGTAAAATATGACAAAGGTGAAGGGATCCACTTCCATGATAAGACTACTAAAGACTGTGGCTTCCAGGGGTGCCTGGGTAGCAGTCAGTTAAGCATCTGGCTCTTGATTTCTGCTCAGGTCATGATCTCACAGTTTGTGAGATCAAGTCTGCATCAGGCTCTGTACTGACAGCCCAGAGCCTGTTTGGGATTCTTTCTGTGCCCAGCACATTCTCTCTCTTTCTCTCAATAAATAAATAAACATTAAAAAAATAAATAAATGACATAAATAAAAAATAAACTTGTTGCCTCTCTTCCATATTTTCATGATCACATTGACATCACTAAAACCTTGATCTTTCATGTAAATCTCTGTATAAAACTTTTCAAAAATTTTTAATATGAAAGTGAACATAAAATAGAAAAGTGGAAATAAAGGAGGACTTGTTCAGTTATTTTGTTTTGTTTTGCCTCAAAATAGGGGATCCCAGGCTCAAGTGGATAATCCAGGGAGAGGCAATGGAGGCAATAGGGGTGGAAGGAAGAAATGCAAAAGAGAAGTTCTTGAGGAAGCAACCTGGGATGGTACCTAGGGAGCATAGATGGAAGGATTCTCTTTGACTAGAGGGGCAATACTTTATCCCTCACTCCTCAGCAGGCAAGAAAAAGGGATAAATATTCACATATGTTGATGATTTTTCTGGTGATCAGAGAAGGGAATTCATGAATCAGAGTATGCAATCTGTGTATTAGCAATATAAAATAACAAAATAATTTGAATGAAATAAACTGATAATCTATATAGAGATAATTAAACTTATTTCTCATAAAATAGTAAATATTATCAATTCTGAATAGTAAATATTATCAATTTGTGGGGAGAACACAAATGAACTATTCATAGGTGCCATCGTCTATGCTCCAGTTTGTGAACATTTTTAACATATGAAGAAATACAAGAAAACATGTGCTTTTATCTGTTATCAGAAATAATTAAGTACTAAAATGAAATCAGTAGTGAATCTGCAGCCAAAGAGCAAGTTTAAATTGAACTCTGTACCTTTGAAGAGCTACTAATGTTTTAACTTAGTCTCAAGCACAGCTATCTATTATTCATGCTACTATCAGTTTGTTTTAGCCAGTTATAAAAAATCAGCTTTATTCTCGCCTTTGATCCCTGAGGGCACTGAAAAATACTTTCTTGGACATGAACTCAAGAGGATTTCATTCTAGTTTAATTCTCTAGGGCTGCTGGCTTCATGCCCAGATACCCTGAAATGCAGGTCAGCTGATGAGATGGTCATGTTCTCATTTCTACAAGAAGCAAATGATGACCTTTTGCTGTGTATAGACTTTTAGGGCATGTTAAAATCCATCCTAGGTAGAAAGAGACAAATGGAAATAGAAAGGTTCATGGCAAAAGTACATAATATACTGAAGAAGTTCACCAATGCCAGAGTATTTGCCATTGCCATCTATAAGAACATTGTGATCAGGAGCATTGAAATGACGACAACGCACTGATTAGTTCACAATTTTTTATTGTCAATTTAAAGAATTGTCCTTTATTGTTATGATTATTGTAATTTATATTGTTGTACTGAAATATATTTTATATGTATTTTGTACACGATTTGGGCAACAGTAATTTTGTTCATACCATACTTGACAAAATTAAAGTTATTAACCCTATCATGAAATCCAAATATTTGGGAAATACTAATCTTGGCTAAGATGGATGGTCAGTTTTTATTTTATAAAGGAGTGATAAAAAAAAAAGTGTGCTTTGAAGTCAGATTGTATTCACGATTTTTTAATTTATTTTTAATGTTTATTTACTTTGAGAGAGAGAGTGTGAGCGGAGGAGGAGCAGAGAGATAGGAAGATACAGAATCTGAAGCAGGCTCCAGGCTCTGGGCTGTCAGCACAGAGCCTGATGCAGGCTTGAACTCACGAACCATGAGATCATGACCTGAGCTGAAGTCAAGCGCTTAACCAACTGAGCCACGCAGGCGCCCCAGTTTGTATTCATATTTTAACTCTAGGAATGGCACTGTGACCTTGGACAGAGTACTCACTTAGTCTATTCCTTAATTTCCTCAAATATTAAATAGATTAATGAAAGGAATTTATGTCATAAGTGAACAATTCATTCATTCATATATGTACAAAGTTTGGGGAAAAGGAAGTATGCTCAGGGCAGTCTATTATCATCTCCAAGCATTGAAACTCTCCTAGTACAATTATAATAAATGTGAATTAATGTTAATTAACTTAATGTAACAGCAACAAAACCCTGGAGACTTTTATTTTTTTTTAATTAAGCATGCATTTCTTGAGCAACTACTGTGTTCAAGATACTATCCTATCATTTCAAAATACACAACTAAACCAAACAGGACCCTCAGAGAGTCTACAGTATTTCATGCATACCACGTGAAGCTAAGATATAGTTGAGAGTCACACTATGCTATAAGTCTTTGTCAGAGAGGGATCCAGAAGGAAAGAGAAAGAATACACTCTCAAGAAGTCCTACTTTATTACCAAAGTGACACAGTTATCAACATCTGTCTGATCCTGAAGTATCTATTTAGCCAAATGTTCTCTCTCTGGTTTTATATATGAACTAGAGATTTTTGGCCTGGTGGGAAAGATCCCTGATTCTGGCTGAAAACATCAGCTATCAAGGAATGAGAACTATCCATGGCTACATGGATGACCACCATATCAAGTGTTTTGTGTAAAAGATAAATTGACTAGGGGTGCCGCGTGGCTCAATTGGTTGAGCATCTGAGTATTGATTTTGGCTCTGGTCATGATCTTGTAGTTATGGGATTGAGCCTCACATTGGGCTCTGCACTGAGTGGAGCCTGCTTAAGATTCTATGTGCCCTCTCCCTCACTCTTGCTCTCTTTCACTCTCTTAAAAAATATATATTTAAAAAATGTTTAAAAATTAAAGAATGGACTAGACAAGTATCTATGTCCATATTTCACTTAGTACTGAAAATGTTTATTTAACTTCTTCCTACAAAGTTTATTTTTAAATTGTGATTTTAAGAAATGCATTTAAAAATTTGTTTACTGGTATAAAAATATTTTTCATATTTGATGATTATTTGCATGTAATAGTTTGGGTTGGCTTTATTTCAACTCTGCTATAATTTTAAGTAAAATGTGAGCTTCAGGAGATTTTGTTTCCTATCTTCTGAGGCAGTATCTATCTTAAATCATACAAATTTAGAAACAAATTAGTTTATTTCAGGTGATAAAGTTGGCAGACACTGGTGAAAAAAAAAAACACTAAAAACTAACCAACATGCATTCTAAAGTAATCCCACCCCTTTCCCAAGAGGATTAAAATAAATTGCTTATCAATTTGTCTTTGCACTCAGTAAGAGCAGATGTCAATAAGTCTAACATGAAATCACAACCATGAATTTTTTAATCTTTGGGATCAATTTGTGCAAACTGGATAAAAACTTTTCAGAGACACAGTGGTATACTCCCGTCTAGCAGAAAGTATTACCCTTAGATACAACCCAATTATTCAACAGCAGAAAGAGATGCAATCCCAGGGCTGGACTATTATTTCAGATCCAATTTCTAGTTATCTTTTGAATATCTTTGCTGTCACAGAAAAATATGTTGGCAAATTCACAACATTGATCCAATGCTCAAAGATGTTTTTCAGAGTCTCTTTCAATGAAAAGGAATATAAAAACTCTATGAAATTGCATCACACTATTCTCCAGCTGATATAGTTTTAGATGTTTGTAAATGTTATTGCTCACAGATGAGTTTCAATATGATTTAATGCTACAATGCACAACCGCCCCTTTTTCACAGAAACATGTTTAAACTCTTGATACCAATGTAAAATCTATCTTTTAAAACGCTTATGGGTAGGAAAAAAGTTCTCAAACTCAATTTCTTCTTCTCTAGCCTCCTATTTGATCTTTCTGCCACTCATTTCTCACCATCCTCATGCAAATTTGCTCTTCAACCCAATGAGGGTTATTTTGTGTAAAAATAGATCTGCTTTTTTGTAAACAACACAGGATATGTTTCATTGCCAAAGGTATTTATTGAATGATTGCTACGTATAAACCACTGTGATAGGCACACATCGATAAATATCAGTAAAGCATGAAAGTCTACAAAGTCTTGAGTGTTTTCTATTGCAAATTCACTCTTCAGTATGACATATGTAACTCTAATTGCAAACCCAACCACATTCTGCAGCTTCATTTCTTTTTATTCCACTTCATGCACTCAATCCTCCATTCACACTGAACTTCTCTTAACCTAAACACTGCAAGCCCTTTTATTCCTCTGTGGTGCTGTCCATGATACACTCCTCTCCCACAACCTGGAATATATGTCCTTCTCAACCTGTCAAACACTTATATACTTCAAGATCACAGTTAAAGTTGCCTCCTAGTCAACAAAATATTTCCTAAATCTCCTACTAAGGACTCTTCACTCCCTCTTCTGAGTTCTCTCAGTGCTTTGTTCTTGCCTCATTCAGATTAGCGTTAAAATTATACCATGGGGTGCCTGGGTGGCTCAGTCGGTTGAGCCTCCGACCTCAGCTCAGGTCAGGATCTCACAGTCTGTGAGTTTGAACCCCGCATCGGGCTCTGTGCTGGCAGCTTAGAGCCTGGAGCCTGCTTCAGCTTCTGTGTCTCCCTCTCTCTCTGCCCCTCCTCCACTCATGTTCTGTCTCTCTCTCTCTGCCAAAAATAAACATTAAAAAAAAATTTTAAATTATACCATGAACTTCCACTTTCACAGAAAACAAGGGATGAAATTTAAAAAATAACATTTAAAATTTCAATATTATAAAACAACAATATGAAATAGATCTATTGCTGTTCATTATGAATGCTTTCTCAGCAAAGTAGACTGTGGGTGGGGTGGGAGGAGAAAGATAATAGTTTACTTTGTGATAATATTGAAAAATTCATGTAGTAAATGTAAGAGTGAGAAATAAAACTGCTTTGTACATCCAAAACATATAAATATGTATTTTTTTCAAATAGGTATTTTTCCAGGACACTGAAACTCCTACTACTCAGAGAAACTACTATTAGCATATCAAAGAGGTATATAGACTTGTTTTTTTTTCAAATTACACTAGAGCATTCTGAAAATGAAGTCACTCTTGTAGGCAGAATCACAAGAAAGGAATCCATTAAAATAAGTAAGGAGAAAGTCAGAAAGCAGGTAAATTCAAGGACACACATGTTGAAATAAGCTAGTGAGGGTTGATGCAAATGGACCCTTAACATATTTGATTATATTAAAACCTCTCCCTAATATGCATAAAAAAACACTAAAGCTTATTAAAATTAAAGAATTCATAAAAGCTGCAGTACAGGAGGGAGTTGAGTGTGATATTCAGTTTTATGTGTCAGCTAAACTAGGATATAGCTCCCACTTATTCAACAAAATACTAATCTAGGTGTTGCTGTGAGGGCATTTTGTATATGATTAAAGTTTACAACAGTTGATTTTAAGTAAAGGGATTATTTTAGTTAATTTAGGTGGCACTGGTTTAATCAGTTGAAAGACTTTATGAACAGAACTGAGTATTCTTCATAGAGGAAGAAATTCTACCTATGGATAGAAGCTTCAACTCATGCCCCAGAGTTCCAGCTTACCCCTCCTGAAAGTCCGCCTTGGCAATTTCAGACTTGCCTGATTATCTCCTAAAATTATGTGAGTCAATTCCTTGCAGTAAATCCCTAACTATATTTCTCTCAATGAACACTGAGAGTGACATGGAGTTTAAAGTCTTCATATGTCATATTTACAATCCCTTTCAGTCAATATATAGTCACTTAGCAAGCAGTTATTTCAAAGTTAATGGCAAATAATTGAATTCAGCTAATCTCTACTCGGCATTTGACTGATTGGTCTATTTGGTCAAAATGGTTTTGCCTCCTAGATGAGTCATTTACCATGACCAAATTTAAACTTTTGATCTTGCCTTCAGATATGCTCTTCTTCGAGTACTTCTAGTCTCTCAAATGGCACATTGAAATTCATCCCAGAAATCTGAGAGTCATCTTGGGCACATTTCTGCTTCTCATCTTCCACTTCAACTTCATTACTGTTTATAAAAGCAGTTCCAGAAACCTTTCCACAGAGGGCTCAGGGGAGGGTGTAAACACAATGAGCTGGAAGGTTAGAAACTAGGGCATATAGCACTCTACATAGAATTGAGAGAATGTCAGTGGTTGCACTTGCAAATGTAGTACATTGACCCACTTCTCTCTGCACTGTACTATCATGGTCAATGGATAGTAGCCTTCTAACTGCATTTCCTGCTCCTATCTCTTTATTTGATGAATATTTATTAAGCACCAACTATGAGACAGACATTTTTTGGCAATAGAGTTTGATAACCGAAAAAAATTAATCCTGCCATCATGGAGCTTGCATTCTTCTGGAAGGAAAGAAAGAAACATACAATGAACATAATAATTTAGGCAAATTATATATTATAAAGTGATAAGTGTTATAAAAAATTAAGTATTATAAGAGGAAGGAGAGTTCTGGGAACAGGGGAGAAGTGCTACCTTTAAAAGAGTGGCCAAGGTAGGCCACAATGACCAAAGACTCAATATAAAAGAAAGGCCCTCAGTCAATAGGGTCAAAGTTGATTTGTTACTGTAGTTGTGGTTAGGAAGAGAGCAAGGAGTCCATGTGGCTGAAAGAGACTGAATAAAAGTGAGAAGGAAGAAGATCAGAGAGCTCATGAAAGTGAGAACCAGATTACACAAGACGTTTGAAGGCCAATTAATTTTACTTTGTATGAGTTAAGGCATTAAAGAGTTTTGAACACATCACATCTTCTGACTTAAATTTTAAAGGATTCTGACTTTACTACTGTCTTGAGAATGAACAGTAGAGGAGCAAGTGTGGATGCAAGCAAGTCAGTTAAGAAGTTATTACAGAAATCTAAGTAGAAGGCAGTGGGATGTGACATGATCAGATTATGGACATATTTTCACAGCATACCCAAAAGGATATTCTTTTTTTAATGTTTATTTATTTATTTTTGTGAGAGAGAAAAAGAAGGAGAAAGATAGAGTGAGTGAGTATGAGCAGGGGAGGGCAGAGAGAGAGGGAGATAGAAGATTCCAAGCAGGCTCCATGCTGATAGCATAGAGCCCAACTCAGGGCTCAAACTCATGAACTGTGAGGTAATGACCTGAGCTGAAACTAAGAGTTCAATGCCTAACAAACTGAGCCACCCAGGAATCCCTATACCAATAGGATTTTCCAACAGAGTGGATCCAAGGTCCATATAACTGTCAATTAAATCTGGTTTTTAAATTCATTCAGCAACAAGTATTTATTGGGTCATATTATATGCCAGGTATTGTCCTAGGATCCAGTACATAGCAGCAAAAAATACCATCCCTAAATCTGATCATCTCAAATCACTGTTAAAAACTGATTCCAAGTCTTCCTATTCTGTTTAGAATACTACTCCAATTCTTTAAACATGTGTGCCCAGGTCTTATATGATCTGAATCTTGCTTATTCTTTATCCAACGTGTCCCTCCTTACCTGTCTTCTCTCTGTACCCATACCCTATTCTCCATCCATATTCAACTATTTGTTTTGTTTTTGGGGTTTGTCCATGTTCCTTCCTCAATAGATGATCCTTGTTCATGCCCCAATTTCTTTGCCTGCTCATTCCTACTTGGTCTTTAGGATTCATGTTAGTTATCACTTCTATGGAGAAATAACCTCTGATCCCCTATGGCTTAATAATACGCCACTTCTGTGTCTTCTCATAGCAACGTGTGCACACCATTGCCATAACACTCTCCTTATGAAGTGTTATTCTCCTATTTACATTCCATTCTCCACTTGACCCCAAGTTACTTGAAATTCTAGTATGGAGACAATACCAAATGTTAATGTATAACTGATGAATTCTGAATTCACACTAGATCTCTGGATTTGGGAAATTCCTACGTCTTAAAGACTTAAAAGGAATTTAATCACATCATGCTGCCTTCCATCTATACTGGCTATGCTAGTACTCTTTCAATTGTTCTAACAAGCCAAACTCTTTTTCTCCTGAGGGTCTACATGTGCTTTTCTCCTTTTGCTTACAGTACTCTTCTCTTTAATCTTCATCTGAAAATTCCCTCATGCTTCAGATAATATCTTTGGCCTCACTTCTTTAGAGGTGCCTTCCTAAAGCCTCAGATCTGAATTAAAGCACTTTGCTTAACTCTCTTTGAAGGACCTGCAATTTTCCTTTAATTTCTTTAGCAAAACTCATATTAGTATAGTCACGCTCATGATTGTTGCTTAATATCTGTCTTCCATTAGTCAATAACCTCTATGAGGTCAGTGTCATATCTGGTTTTCTTTTTCTGTTTTTGTGTACTTATTTTTAACTTTTTTTATTGAAAAATATTTTTCAGAGAGAAAAGTATAAATATCATCAGTGTGGAGCTTGATGTATTCCCACACATAAAACACCTGTGTAATAAAGCTCCAAGATAGAGAAACAGTTTATTATTAATACTCAGGAAGTTTCCTTCATTCTCTACTCCTGTCTTCACCCTCCCCACAAGGTCTAACTACTATTCTGAGTTTAATAGTATAGGTTACCTTTGCTATATATATATCAAGTATGCTCTAATGTTTTCAATCATTATGTTTATGAGATCCATCCATACTGCTGCATACAATTTAAGTTGTTTGTTTTCATTACTGTATGACATTTCATTATAAAAAATACCATGATTTATTTATCCATTCTATTCATGATGCATATTTAGGTTATTTCCAGGTTTGAGCTATTATCAATGTTGTTGTTATGAATTTTCTTGCACATGTCTTTTGGTGAATATATGTGTGTATTTCTTTGGGGCATATACCTAGAACAGAAATATTAGGCCAAGAGCACATTTGTTCAGCTACAGTCAACATTGCCAAACAGGTTTTAAAAGTAATTGTACCAGAGGTACCTGGCTAGACCAGTTGGAAGAGCTTGTGACTCTTGATTTCAGGGTTGTGAGTTCCAGCTCCTTATTGGATATGTAGCCTATTTAAAATTTAAAAATATATAAAAATAAAAGTGATTGTACCAATCCGTATTCTCACTGAAGAGTTTCAGGTGCTTCAAATACTTAAAATTTCCTTCCAAATAATGGATATTTTCAGTCTTTTTCATTGGAGCCATTTTGCTGGGTATATGGTAGAATTTCACTCTTGCTGCAATTTGAATTTCCTGATAATTAATACAGTTAAGGACTTTTTCATATGTTTATAGATATTTGTATATCCTTTTAAGTAAATTTTTATTCACATGTTTGTCTATTTTCAATTGGGTTATATGGCATTTTTTGTTGATTTTAGAAATTCTTGTCAGCCATATATATTGTGACTATTTTTTTTCAGCCCTATATATTCCTGTCCACCCTGTTAATGGTGGTTTTCTGATTTCCAGATGTTCTCAATCTTAATATAGTTCAATATTCCTCTCTCTCTCTCTCTCTCTCTCTCTCTCTCTCTTTGTCTCTCCATATAGTTAGTGCTTCACTCTGTTTGTCTTCTTTGAGAAAGCTTTGTCTATCCCAAGGTCACAAAGATATTCTTCTATCTTTTCTTGAAGAAACTTTATTCATTTGTCTTTAACATTTAGACCTGAAATCCATTTGGAATTGATTTTTGTGTATTTTTTTTAAGATAGGCATTTTTTTATTCACAGATATATTCTCAGCACCTAGCAATCAATATTGAATAAACAGTTCTTGAGTGACTGGCAGAATAAATGAATGAATGAAAACATACTTTGGGTACTTCTAAAAAAGTAACACATGCAGGGTAACGTGTATATAACAGATATTGTAAGGTAGCTATTCAAAACTGCATTTCCAACCTATTGTCCTTTCTCTGAAATAATGCCAAATCTTGAAATCCTAGTTTCCATTACTGTTAGAGATACACAGAGATAGGGAGATAGAGAGATGCAGAGATAGACATGTGGCACTTCAGGTCAATAAGATACATGCATAAAGATGTCCCTTTGGTTTTCTCCTGCCACTGGCCTGTAATAGGCAAATAGTATGAGGCCTAAAGGTACAGCAGCCATATTGTGACCCTGAGGTTATAAGAATGAACACCAAAAAACCAAAAGAAAAATATTAAAGAAAAATATGTAAGCAAAAAATGTAACAAGAGCCTTTGTTCTCAATAGCATTATTGAAGGAGGGACCAACGTGGGGGAGAAGTAGGAGAATCCAAAATTCCCTCGTCTCTCAAACAAAGCAGTATTGAGGCCAAAGGACTTTGAATTCCAAGATTCCAGGTGGCAAAGCGACAGAGAGGTTTCCAGGGACCTACTGGGACAACCTGATGGGCTATAGGGCTACTTCAATGATCAATAGCATTATTGAACATATACCAGTAATATCAGTGAACTTTTTGTTATGTGTTACAAATAACCTCTATTTGTATTGTTTGATGACATATATGTGACTTTATTTTATTTGAAACACAATGCATTCCTAAATGGAGAAGTCTAAGGGATCAATCTATAAGATTTGAAATACCATATGTTTTGAAGGCACTTTCTCATCCACCATAAATGAAGACTGAAGAAATGTCCTTCCTCATAGCTGGCGTTGTGCTTACACAGGTCAGAAGGTCCTAGCTTGAACACTAAATTCTGACTCTGTAGCCTACTAGCTGTTTCTCTCTTGAGAAACTTAATGACATCCACTGGTATTTAATTTTTGCTGTATTAAAAATAAAAAAAAAACTTGTTTTGAGAATTATTTTAGAGAAAGGCTTATGATTAATGTAAGAAAGGTACCTGACACAAGCTAGGTATTCAATATATCTTATTTATATTTATAGTTCATACTTGAGAAAAGCATCAAGTAAACATTAAACAAGTGAAAAAAAAACCAAGGTGATTTTTTTTGAGTAAAGTATGCACTAGAAATGCATTTTGTCCAAATGAAATGTCTCTTAGAAGATATATATGGCATGAATATGACGTATTTGAGATTCAATTAAAACATATTTCACTTTGTAGAAAAAGAGCAGGGATATTTCCTTATATTTACAATATTAAATATTACTTAGAATTACATATTTGCATTATTATTTTGTGGCAACAATTGAAATTTTAAAAACTTCATTAAATTTCCAAGATATGCAAATTATCAGATAGTTGCTTACCAGGAAAGGAACTCTAGTTACTTGATGGGAAGACAATTTATTTGTCTAAGTATCTAGAATCTTAGAAGAAATGTTTCTTTGGAATACTTTTATATTGTTTCTCAGGAAGGCAACAGCCTAATTTTGAGACTTATAATCTCATATCTATAATTTGTGTCTGTGCTGATGCATTAATAAAAGCAAATTTATCTTTTTTTTCAGAATAGAAAATTGAATCATATCTTAAATTGGTTTATACTAATAGGATATTGCATTGGTTCAAATATTTAATTTGTTTTTCAGGCAAGACAGACAAGTTAAGAAACAAAGAAAAATAAGAGTGATTTTTTTAGAAGACGAAATGCACTTGAAATTGATAAAGCACCAATTTTAGATGGCATACAAAGCATTAAGAAGATTAAGGGAAAAGAGCAAAGAAACCAGTAAACCTTTTACCAACCTTTTAAAAATTTCATTAGGCTTAGAAATGTTCCTGAGGAGAGAAAAATAACAGATCTTTCTGCTTTTTGTTGTTGTTGTTCAGGAATAAATCAAGAAATTATATCCTAATCAATTGAAGATGTGCATTTCAGAAAATCATTGGGCTGTAAGAGAGCAAATACTGGCAAAGCTGATTACTATACAACCCAGTTACTTCAGTAGTGAGAAAAGAAAGTCATGCCAAATTTTAGTAGTACTTGGAAAATATTATAGCAATCATACACAAGGGAATTTAGAAACTGTTTGAAAGTGTCATCATTAGTTTCTTATGGAATATTCTGTCCGAAATTTTGAAAACCAAAAATAAAATACAACCACAAGCTCAGCAAAGCCTATCAAATGGTACAATAAATGTATTTAATTCTCTTTGCAAAAAGCAATCTGAGGTATCTATAGGAATAACAAGGGAATAATAATAACACCTTATATTTAGCAATCACTATTACTAAGGCACATTCACACTTTTTATCTCACTTGAATCATTCAAGACTTTGTGAAATAAATAGGAAATTAACATCGCTATACACATGAAAATACATACAATGCACTCAGGGTTTATGATTTTGGACTAGAACACATCTCTTCTCACTATTTGCACACATCACCAGTGTTACATTAAATTATGGAAATAAATTACAACAGGGCTGAGACAGTCTTAAAAATGTATCTGTGTAGTATATTTCCAGTAAATGGAAATATCCAGAGACAACGGATGGAGATAAAGGAAATAGTTCATGGCCTGAAGCTATTAGTGACAGCTGTAACCTGCTTTGCCATTGTACAATTCACACTTGTGTCACCAAGTGCTAATCAATTTGTAAATAAAATTTAGGGATCTGTATCTATATCTATATCAGCTATGTCTATGTCTATGTCTATCTCTTTATCATCTATAGACATCCTAAAATTTATATAATTGTAACTAGTCAATGGAAGGTTAAGATGGGTAACTACTATAAAACATTGAGCAAGATACAATTTCTATGAAAATCTGAATCTGAGATCAGCATACAGACACACACAATAATAGCATATTTATATGTCTTGGAACATATAAGAAAACTCCAGAGATAATGGATGGAGATAAAGGACTTTGATTCTGAAGATAGAAAAGAATGTAAACAAGGCAATGAACAGTTCTATTCAAGGACGATCACCATACTAGGGAGTGAGCCTGTGAGAACAATCGTAGGTGTAAAAAGCAGGTATGAATGAGATGTGCAGAAATAAGTAACACTTGTTTTATATTAATCATTTAAAATCCAAATCTTTCTGCCCTTTTCACTTTACCAACACTCTTCCCAGGTTGTTTGACTAATGATAACAGAAACATCAGTTATTCTGGGGTCTGTCTTTCACTAGAGTCTCATGGATACAAATCCATGAGACTTCTATATGCCACTGCATCACCTGTAGGCATGGGAGCTCCCAAAAAGTCTGTAAATCTCATTGCACAGGAAATAAGATCACTAGGTGCATGTTTTGGCTGAGGACATACTGCTGTCTCTAGTTGACTTCAGGAGTACCAGCCTCTTTACCTTTTCTTTCTTTTTTTTTTTTAACGTTTATTTATTTTTGAGACAGAGAGAAACAGAGCATGAATGGGGGGAGGGTCAGAGAGAGAGGGAGACACAGAATCAGAAGCAGTTTCCAGGTTCTGAGCTGTCAGCACAGAGCCTGACGCGGGGCTTGAACTCACGGACCGGGAGATCACGACCTGTCCTGAAGTCTTTACCTTTTCTTTCAAGGACAATGGGCAGAAGTTTTAAGAAGATATAACTTTCAAAAAGCCAGAGAACTTCCTTAATTCTGTTTCTGATTTTGGCCAGAAAAATCTTTGAGAATAGAAGCACAAATGTCCCAGTTATAAACTTGAACTGGTGGATAAAAGATAAGAGAAAATAAAAATCTTAAGAATTAAGGTTGTAGTGCTTACCTAGTAACTTCTAGGTCTGCAGACCTAAAGTTTATAGATTAATTGGTCCTGTACAAGAGATAAAGGACAAAGCTAAATAACTCAAGTGAAAGGGAGAATGATGGAAAATCCTGTATAAATTAGGGCTTCTGGAAGCCATAACCCTCAATGGGTAAATTAGAAAATTATAACCCCACCTCTAGATGGAGGTGATAAAGATATCTCAGCTATCTTACTTCAGCTAAATAGAGAAAAAATGAGAGGAACAGAGAGAGAGAAAGGCAGAGAGAGAAATGATGGGAAGAAGGAAGAGAAAAATCTCCTATAAGAATTCTAACTATAAGAATTCTAACCACAAACTATTATCTCAGCATGCAACCAAATGAGAAAAGAAACTAGTATAGATTGACATAAAAATTACCCATAGTGAGCATAGAGACAAAGACATGGAAACATACCAAAAAAAAAAAAAAGTTAAACATGTAAAGGAAAGCAAAAAGTTCTTATTTATGTCAAAAATGACTTAAATGAAAGATAATAGGGAGAATGGGGGTTTAGTAAAGATAATGCTTGAGTATGTACCAAATTCATAAAAAGAGCAATTTCAAATAGAGAAGCTGAATAGTTCTTAAGAAGAATAAATTAAAAGAAGCTGACATAAATACACCATAATGAATCTACTTAATGCCAAAACCCAAGAGAAAATCGTTAAAGTAGTGAGAAAGTAAAGACATTTTTTTTAAAAAAGAACATATTTCTGTATAGTCAAAGTATCTCAAGAATGAAGAATAAATGAAGATATTAACTGACTTTCTCTAAAAACGTTCTAAAGGATATAAATCAGGAGGAAATAAAATGATGCCAGATGGTTATCCAAAAATTTGGAAACATGCTGAAAACATTTGGGTAAATATAAACAGACATCAAATTCATAAACAAACAACAGCATTTAATTTGTAAAGTGGAAGAAAAATATGAAGGATACTGTATAACAGTTACACATAAATTGGAAAGGGAAGCCACAGACATTAAAGCATTCTAAGATACCTGCATTTTTCATGAGGTGGATAAAGACATTTGATTAACTTTAGTCTTTTGAAATTTAAATAAGCATGTAACTACTAAATGAATAAAAAGAGCCCATAAAACTTCCAACCTGTTTGGGGACAAAACGAAATGAGATAAAAAACAAAACCCTATCAATCCAAATAAAGCAAGAAAATTTATAAAATATAAGACCACAAATAGTTGAAAGCAAAGTAAAGGTATGGCAATAAAATACTAATGAAAAGAAACAGGTAACTATATCATGAGACAGAATGTAAAGAAAGATAAAAGGCATTATCAGACACATACACATGCCCACATACCCAGGTTACTAGATAAAGTCTGAGTCAAGTTCACCTGCATAATGTTCTAAGCTTATTTTAATCTAGCTTTAAGTTGTACAAAGCAGAGTAATAGAATTGAATTGTCAAATAGTGAAATGACTATCTTAGTGGGTGATTTGAACAGATTTCCTAATTATTTTTTTAAATTTTTTAAATATTTAATTTTAAGAGAGATACAGTACAAGCAGGAGAGTGGTAGAGAGGGAGACACAGAACCTGAAGCAGGCTCCAGAGTCTGAGCTGTCAGCACAGAGCCCGATGCAGGGTTCAAACTCACAAACTGTGAGATCATGACCTGAGTCGAAGTTAGACACTTAACTAACTGAGCCACCCAGGGGCCCCGAGCACATTTCCTCATTAATAAATCAAACAAAAAATAAGGAATTGTAAAGATTTGGATAATTTAATTGCATTAGATAACAAATAAACCTGAAAATATCATGGCTTCTTCATTGGTGAAGTTGTGATTCAGGTATATAGACTTCTTCCATTTTTTAGCTCCACCATCCTCCATGGCCGTACTTCTCAACTGGGAAAACTGGCAGTACTTGCCCCCTATGGTAAATTTGGTAATATTTAGGAACACTTCTGGTTGTCTCAACTGGGTGTTACTGGCACCCAATATATAGAGGCCAGGGATGGTTCTAAACATTGTATAGTGCACAGGAAATCCCCAACAACAAAGAATTATTTGATCTCAAGTGTTTATAGTGCTGAGACTGAAAAATACTCCCCTATAACTTTGGGGTCCTCTAATGGATTTTATTCATCTGGCCAACAGATGAAGAAGAATGGGAGACTCCCACTGGAGAGGCTTTAATGGATCAGGTCTAGATGTTGCACTTCTGTCTAATATCCTTCAAGGAATTTTTTTAAAAAAACATGAAAACCAAAAGAAAAAAAATGGACAAAACAGCTATAAATACATCACTCAAAAGTGGCCAATATACATCTGAGTATGTATACAATCTCATTAGTAAGCAGGGAAATGAAAATTAAAAACACAATGGGTAACCCTTCGACATTCATCAGACTCACAATAATGTCTAAACTATGACAATGACAATAATGCCAGTTTTGGCAAGGACGTGGAGAAACAGCAATCTAATATACCTTGGTCAGACTGTAGATTTGTATAACCAATATAGAAACCAACTTAACATTAATTAAATTAAAGTGTACCCACTTCATTACCAAAATTCTTTACTCCTAGATATTAATGAATCAAATGAATCATAGCAGTGGTTTTCAACCATAGCCTGCAGCTATGAATCACCTAGGGAAATTTTACAAGGCACCACCAGAATTACTGTTCCAACTGGGCTAGAATGGGTTCTCAAGCAACTAGTTTTTTTAAGCTTTTCAGATAGCTAGAATGTATAGTTAAAATTCACTGTTCTAAAAAATCTCTTCTCTGTGTCTACAACAGCATCATTAGTAATAGCAAAACAAACAAAATACACACAATATGTAACTGTTATACATTAGAACAGATAAATATCGCTGCTTTGTCATACAACAAAACTGTATATAGCAACAGGAATGAATTTACAGCTATACTTATCCTGAGTTGAATTTAAAACATAGTTAAATCTCTAAAAACATAAGTTTGAACAAAAAAAATTTAAAACACACTCTAGGAGAGTGTCATCAGCAAGATGGTAGAGTAAAAAGCCCTAGACATTCCTTCCCCACCACGAACACACCAATTCAGCAATAATTCACAGACAAATTTTCTTTGTGAGAAACTGAGAAACTTATTGAAAGACTCTTGTATCTGAGACAAACACGAAGCTGGATGAATCAGAACTGGTAGGGAGATTCAGGATACACTTTCACCAGAGTTCCTACCACCAGCCTGGTGCCATATGATCAAGAAAAAACACCCCTGGTTCCCAGTTTTTCCCAGGGAAGGGAAGAGTTGGTATGTGCATCCAGCACTCCAACTTTTCCAACGGGTTTCTCTGACACAATCTAGTTGCCTGGAAGAGAATGGAGACAGCACATCCTGGACATTGGGGGTCAGTATTCTGAATCACTCCCCAAAGGGGCTGCTGCACTTCTAGCTTCTACTGGTAAAATTGCCTTGGTAATTTGGTAAAATTGCCTCCAACTCAGGGGTGATAGATAGTTTTCTGTAATCCAGATGGTGCTGAACCACTGCATTTAGCAAGACTGCCAAAGTCCTCAGGTAATTCTGTTATCTATATCTATTATTAGCCAAGGTGAAGAGCCACCGACTCAGGGAAAACCTACTGAATCCATGCAAGCTGTGTTAACAGCCTCCCAATTTTCTATGTATTACACAAATACAAATACATATAAAGATTTAAATATTTTATTATGTTATGTTGTTCATTAAAACATGGGATTAGGGGCGCCTGGGTGGCTCAGTCGGTTAAGCATCTGACTTTGGCTCAGGTCATGATCTCATGGTGTGAGATCGAGCCCCATGTTGGGGTCTGTGCTGACAGCTCAGAGCCTGGAGACTGCTTCAGATGTCTCCCTCTCTCTCTTCCCCTTCCCCGCTCACCTTCTGCCTCTCTCTCTATCTCAAAAATAAATATTTTAAAAAAACATGGGATTAAAACAAATCTAATTTTTATTTTATTTTTTTAGTAACTTGAATTTTCATTGACATTGCATCCCCGGAAATTCCTGTAGGTTTTTAATTGCTGAATTGTAGTTATATTGTAGACATTCAGCTGGTTTCCAGATTTGTGGCACTTTAAACAATGAAAAGAACATAATACATATAACGCTCTGCACAAATGCTTTTATCTCTTTGGCATGTGTATTGAAGCAAATTGAAGGCTATGTTTAATTTTGCTGTTGGTAGATACTGTCAAATTATCTTCCAAGTGGCCATAGTAATTCACATCCTTGGCAGCACTAAGTTTTGACATGCATTATGTTTGTTTGAGTCAACACGACAGGCAAAAATTGATATATCCTTGTTGCTTTAATTTTAACTTTCCTGATGTTATATGTTTGGTTATTTGAATTTTGCTCTTTTGTGAATTGCTTCTTTATATCTTTTGACCCTTTGCATGTTGGGGTGAGTGTTGTTTTTTATAATAATTTGCAAAAGGTCACTGTCTATTTTGGGCATTAATTCTTGGATGATCATATGTATTGCAAATATCTCCCTCTATCACTTTCTTATGATGTCTTTTGCCATAAAAATATATTTAATCTTTATTCAGTTATATTTGTATCTTTTATTTTATAGATACCTATCGTAACGTTAAAAAAATATTATTGTATGAGCTGTTACAAGAAGTATTTATTGTAAAATAAAAACTACAAAGAAGTATCATGAAAGAAATAATAATTACAAATAATCACTCTCCCAAAGAACTTAATGCATCATGTCCCACATAAATATGTGAGGATAAATATATGCATTTTACATGCTTTACATTTATATGCTTTTGAACAAAAATAGAATTAGACTTCATGTTTTTGCAAGTGTACATTTTATTCTTCTAATATGTTATAATCCTTTATCCATGTCATTAAAAATTTACCAATACACTCCATCAACATGCTCTTTGACCCTATGAATATTATATCATCAATTTAAAAACACAAAACTGAAGTTCATGAGGAAGATTTCTAATATTCCATCACTTTAGAAATATGCAATTATTATTACTGTTGCAAGAAGTTTTGGCATGTTTATGTTTATTTTTTTTAACGTTTTTATTTATTTTTGAGACAGAGAGAGACAGATTTCAGAGAATCTGAAACAGGCTCCAGGCTCCGAGCTGTCAGCACAGAGCCCGACGCGGGGCTCGAACTCACAAACCGTGAGATCATGACCTGAGCTGAAGTCAGCCACCCAACTGACTGAGCCACCCAGGCGCCCCAGCATGTTTATGTTTATCTTCTTAGGATGAAACACTTTCAAGTAATAGTTTTATTAAAGGTCAGGGTATTTTTTTTTTTTTTAGAATTTACTTTTTAGAGCAATTTCAGATTTACAACAAAAATGAGAGGATTTACAGGTTTACATTTACTTCCTGCTCCCACAAATGTATAGCCTCCCCCATTATTAACATTACTCAGAGTGACACATTTTTTACCAAGCATGAACCTACACTGACACATCATAATCACCTAAAATTCATAGTTTACCTTAGGGTTCACCCTTAGAATTGCAACAGCTATGGGTTTGGACAAATGCATAATAACATATATCCATCATTATATCATATAAAGTATTTTCACCACTCTAAAACTCATCTGTGCTCTGCTTAGGTCTTGAGAAATTTTACGAGCTTAGTGCTTAACAAAAAAATTTTCAGAAGGTTATACCATATATATATACCATATATATATATATATATATATATATATACACTATGTATACTATATATAGAAACATTTATTAATCAAGACAATATCATTCTATTAATCTAGTAATGAGAAAAAAGACAAATAAAACTTGGAGTTAAGCCCATAGGATTTTTCTTATTTAAAAAAAAGAAAGGAAAAAGAGCACAAGTAATGAATTAATAATGCCATCGCAGCTGTTGTGATTATTATTATTAATATGGAGGCTGGAAAGGGAGCAAGAGAAGAATAAAACCATGTTAAATATTTCATCATCATCACAAAATTCGTTGTTTCCTTCCTTATTTAATGAAAAAATAGAGTTCAAATGTCTTTCAAAATAAAGGAGAAATGCCAGGAGGTTTAAAATGTAACATATCAATCTCAAGTCACTTGCAGAGAATTTTATTTTTTTAATGATAATAACTTCAGCAAAAACAATAAAATAAAAAAATCAGGATTATGGCTAGAAAGCAAATAGGAAATATAAAATAAGTTTTAAAAAGTATGAATAAATTAGATTTAATAAAAATGAGTGTATAGACTCCCTTATTAAGAAAAATATATTCATGTCCAAAAAATATCATCTTTCCCCATCCCTTTCTTCCCAATTTCCATATCAAATGCAAAGATGCATTTTTAAATTGATTCAAAATGTTTTTTTAAAGAATCAACAGAAGAAGCAGTAGTGAGGAGACAGAAAATACACATGGGGCTGGAAAGGAGCAGAGGGCACTCCATCTGCCTCCCCCCAACCCCTGACAAAAGAAAAGAATAGGGTAGTAGATTCCTGGCTGCCCAGCACCTGAGCTTAAAAACATGGTACATAAAGTGAAGAGAGGATGAAGCAGCTTCCTAATTTATCTGATGACCTGAGGATTGTTCAATTTTTCTTTGGTAAAGCATACACAAGGCAATGTATTTCTCTGAGTCTCTTTCTATCACTCATTCAGATTGGTAGAACTTCCTTCAAAGCCTGAGTTCCAAGAGACCTTGGTAAATTGTTTTATAGGCCTATAGTTCTTTAACACTCACTCTTGTGTTTTTATCTTTCTTAGGAGGGGGAAAAAAGATGGATATAACAAATTGTGACTGTTAGCTATTTTTCTCAAGAAAGCTATGCCAAGATATGTGTACACTTTTCTCAGAAAGATACATTTCATACAATTACAGTAAATGGAACATGCAGTGCTTGTAAAGTTCCAGTAAGAAAACTTGGATGAAAAATCCCATTAGCTTACCTTTACTGCTCAAACTGAAGGACAGGGAAACACCTAATCATTAAATCTTTTTTAATTAGGTAATGAAGTTATAATTGGATGCTCCCTGGGACAGGTTATAAAACATTTAGAATATCTCTTCCATTTTAGAAAGTAGTCAGTTTGTAACTGAAACCTCTCTCTATTCCCCCATAAAATGTGAAGGATCCAGTTAGCAAAGAGTTTGAAATAGTCTTCTGCACAGCAAAGAACTGAACACAATATAGTAGTAACTGAAAAATCATGGAATAGTGTTTGGAGAAAAAGATAAAGAGTTATATAAAATATATTTTGTCTTACTTGTAGGTATATTTCATACTAAAATCATTGCCTCTGAAATTATTCCTGACCTAGACTTTGACATATACCTAAACAATCTGGTAAAAATATGGAATTAAGAGGTTCATAGATTGGAACATCATTAGACTATGGAGTTGAGCTGCTCAGCTCATATTTATGACATCTGTTTGGAGCTATAGGGCAGAACATTCAAAATGAAGTGAAGAGAGAAACAAACAAAAAAAAAATGAAGTGAAGAATATCTAAGAACTTCCTCCGTCACTTCCTTTATCTGCCAATTCTCCTCTTGTTCTAGGAAACAAGGGACTTGCCCCTGCAGAGGATAATGGGAGCTGTAGAGAGATTTACATGGATGTCTGGGCAATGAAAGATTCTTGGTATTTTGGCATATCTTTATTCCTTCGGTCTCACACCTCCTTTTATGCAAGATACGGCACAGTGGTGAAGAATAGTAGCTTAGAATTTATAGCCTTTCCCCTCAGTTTTGACACAGAAAATTCAAGAGAAATGAAAAGCCTCATGTGGTTGCTTCTAGCATTTAGGGATCATCTGTGTGGCATGCAGAAGTAAATCAAAAAGCCTGAGAGTAGAAGACAGCTTTTTTTTGTATTTGTAATAGAAAACAGACTGGGTACATGGGTGGCTCTGTTGGTTAAGCGTCTGAATGTGGCTTAGGTCATGATCTCACAGTTTGTGAGTTCAAGCCCCACATTGGGCTGTCTGCTGTCAGCACAGAGCCCACTTCAGATCCTCTGCTCCCTCACTCCCTGCCCCTCCCCTTGCTCAAAAATAAGTAAACATTTTTTAAAAAGAAAAGAAAACAGAGACTTGTATAGGGAGGGTTAGGGGCCATATACAAGTAAAGATTCTTGGTTGGGTTGGTGATCAAGAAGATGACTATTTAAAACATCAATTAACAAGATACACCTCCACATTTTAGCTTTAAAATGATAAAGAGCCATGACCCAGAAAGGAAAAAGAAACGACAAACCCATTATTTCACATGTAGATTATATGGAAGAGTGAGTAAATGTAGCTAAAAAGAAAAAAAATTGTCTTTCTATCCACAATCCTGTCCTCCCTATAGGGATACCTAGTAGAGAGAAGGTTAAACACAATAAAAATTAAAATTCTATGCTTACACACATCTTATGTTATCACTTTCAACCATGAGTAACTCTGTTTAATATGTGTGAGTTAATCTTTCTGTTTTTACAGATAAGGACGTGTAATTTCTGAAATAGGGCAGGGACCTTGAAACTGAGTGGAACAAATGTATAAACTAATTAAGTTAAAATTAGTGTTCTGAGGTTCAGAGACTCAAAAAATTATTGTCTATGTGGAAAAGTCACCTTCTAAATACACAATTAAAAATAATTAATTCCAACATGAAACTTTCATTGATAAAAGAGCAGGAAAAGTCTTTTTCAAACTTTATTTTGAAGGTTGAATGTGTGATTTGCTAGGAATAGTTATGTGTCTGTGGAAAAGAAAACCAAAATAGTATTAAGAATTAGACTGAATGAGGGTACCTGGATGGCTCAGTCAGTTAAGCATCTGACTGTTGATTTCAGTTCAAGTCATGATCTCATATTTTGTGGGAGTGAGCCCCACATCAGGTTCTGTACTGACAGTGCACAGCCTGCTTGGGACTCTCTCTCTCTCTGTCTTTCTCTCTGCCCCTCTTCTGTAATCTCTCTCAAAATAAATAAATAAACATCAAAAAGAAAAAATAGACTGAATGTTTAAGCATAATTTTGTCTTGGTTTTGTTTTCTCTCCACCTAAAAATTAACTTTTTCAGCCTCCAACTATAAATTGGTAGCATATCAAAGTTAGGTGAAATTTCTGTCACAAGCCCCCTCCACGTTTTCTAATTGGAAACAATATAACTTCATCAATTTAGAATAAACTTAATCAATTCAGATTTCTTTCCATGCTTTCCTTTTATCCTCAAATTTCTAGTTCCCTATTTCTAGAAATCTTAAGACACAATAGATGGGGTGGGGAGTGAGATGAGGTTGATTTGGTCTCATATCTTTACCTACACTAGTTATTACTTTTCCATCCTGTCATCTACCATGAAAATGTCTGTATCTCTCATCCCTCACAAGGGAAAGATGGATACAAATCAATGAGAAAATTGCCAATCAAGAATAAAAGCACAGGTAGGGTAATAACCTAACATATGAAAAAGTATCAAAATTAGTGAGGAAAAGATTATGTAATAATATGGATATTTCATTGGTGATTTGGAAAATACATCACATTTTACACATATCAAGCACAAAATAAATTATGAAATAAATAATTTCAATATAAAATGTTAAATTATAAATTAAATATCTGAAGATATTATAATCCTAAAAACACAAGATCCCATAAAAATTTAATGAGCTTCATATATATATATATATATATATATATATATATATATATAGTTAAGGGGAGCATTAAATTTATTGGTGAAGTTGTGTGTGAAGATGAGAATGATGTGGGAGCGCAATGCCTTCCAGGTTAGTAGCAGATGTTAATGGAAGAAATACACCAATTTGGCTCAAAAGATGAGGATCATGGATAAGTGACAATTTAGTGAGATAACTTGCTCCCTTGCTGAACTCCTGAAGAGTCTGTTAGCCTTTAGTCAATGAATTGTGAGTTGGATTATCTAGGGACCTATAGGCTATCCAAGTAGACAATTTCATGCCTCTATCAAAAATGGGTAAGTGAAAGGTTACTGTGCTGAAAGCACTTATTAAATTCACATAACTAGTTGTGGCAGAACCATTGAAGTTTTGAAACCAGGATGCTATAATTGAACAGTCTCCCCCCCCCAACCCCCAATCCTGTGAATACCACATACTGACAAATAATGACAAAGACATAGCAATTCAGCTGGATACCTGGAAACTACTTAAAATATTTTTGTTCAAATGCTCATTTATTCAATTCTACACCACATTTAGATAGTACCACATTGTTTTTTGGTTTTTATTAGTTTGTCATTTTTTTAAACCACATTGCTTATAGCTCTTTATTTGTGTGAGTTATCTCTCTTCTTTTGAAGGGACACTGGTGAAATTTTTAATATGTCTAAACATATTTTTGTGGAAACATGTAACAAGGATTTTGTCACAATGAACCAGTGGTCTTAATATTATACTTAAATCTTCAATGCTTTAAAAAGTGTATTTAGTGAACATATTTGGACAAGGTTTACGATATAGATTTTTAAACCCATTGCATATTTAAGCTAAAGAGGATAATATTGCCAAAGGAAAGGACCTAAGTGATCCTTGAAGAAGAACAAGATTTATGTGGTATTTATCCAAATGTGATCCATGAATCATCCATGTAAAAATCATCTTGGTGCTTGTAAAAATGCTGTTTGTGGGGTGGGAGGCAAATCTACTAAATCAGAATATTAGGTCCAGGATATTACATTTTTTAAAGTTCTCCATTTGAGTCTTTCATATACTAGAATTTGAGAAACACTGTACTACGGGATTGGTAAGGGAGAAGGAGCCTGTAATGAGGAACTTAAAAGAAGTGATCAGAGGGGTGCCTGGGTGGCTCAGTCAGTTGATTGTCTGACTCTTGATTTCAGCTCAGGTCATGGTCTCATGGTTGTGGGATCAAGCCCCACATTGGGATTTGTGCTGAGGGTGGAGCCTGTTTGGTATTCTCTCTCTCCCCCTCTTTTTGTCTCTCCCTTCTCACACTTACTCTCTCTCAAAATAAATAAAATAAACTTAAAAAAAAAAGACGTGACCAGATTGGCAGAAAAACTAGAAGTAATTTAGAAGATAATCATTTCATTTGTTGAATCATGAATTCAGATATTAGAAATAAGGAAATTAATGGAATTATGATCTAATGTTAATATACTGAAATTTATTAAAAAAGTAAAAAAAAACTGGGGCGCCTGGGTGGCGCAGTCGGTTAAGCGTCCGACTTCAGCCAGGTCACGATCTCGCGGTCCCTGAGTTCGAGCCCCGCGTCGGGCTCTGGGCTGATGGCTCAGAGCCTGGAGCCTGCTTCCGATTCTGTGTCTCCCTCTCTCTCTGCCCCTCCCCCGTTCATGCTCTGTCTCTCTCTGTCTCAAAAATAAATAAAACGTTAAAAAAAAAAGTAAAAAAAAACTGTTGAAAGAATAGGAAGCTGGTTTGAGGGAATACAAATATCTATTGAGAGAATTTCCAACTTCCAGTCATGTTCTAATATGGAAAGTCATGCAAGTATATTGTGGGAATAAAACGGGGGGGGGGACTTAGTTAATAGTGATCATCCTTTCTTGAATAATCATAGTACAGTTTAGTAGGTTATGAGGCAATTGACTACAAAGAAAAAAATAAATAAATTGAATGGTGAACCAGAGCCTTCACCAGTAAGCTCTGAGAGGCCAAATGTGTATTTGGTATATCAATGTATATACCTTGATATAACCATGGAGGGAACATTTCCACTATAGAAATAGGAAACCACACAAATCAGCTATCCCCTACCACCACCACACAAATGGTAAACATCAGTCTCAAAAGATAAGGAGAAATAGAAAAAAAATTCAGAGAACAATACTTAGAGCTCTGAATAGGAAGATTTTCTCAGAAAATAAAATAAATATTAAAGGATTAAATATATACAGTTTAGCCAAGCAAAGCTTAAAGGGAAATATAATAGTTATCTGAAAGTTTGTATACAAGTTAAACATCATTGAAAGAGGATTGTAGCATGGTTCCAGGCATAAAACAAGGGACAAAGTGATTAATTATAGTGTAATTCAGCCAAACTTACTAAAAGTGAAATATTTTTGCAATGCAAAAAATTAAAAGCCTGTGGTTGAGAGAAAGAAGTTAAGATGGTGGAGGAGTAAGCTTGTTTCATACCTCAAACACAGATAGTTATCAAATCATTCTAAACACCCAAGAAATCAATCAGAGTTCTGAGAGAACAAAAACTACAAGTCTACCAGTTGAAAAGCAACCATGTTTTGGAAGGTAGGATGTGTGGAGAGTGGACTTGGGGAAGGTATAGCTGTGGGTACTATGGCCACGGGGAAAAAGTCTGCTTACAGAAGCTACTGCAAAGTATTGCAAGAAGCTGAGCACAAAATATGAACTTTTAGAAGTCTGCTACCAAAAGTGACATGCATGGCTTAAAGATGCTTAGGTGGCATAGCAAGGTGGTGTTTCAGGAGTGACTGAGGATTTCCTGGGTTGCAAGAAGAAAGGATGGCACCAACGTGCTACACTATTCCCAGGCATAGGAGCAGGGACTCTGGCTAAGGGCAGTGACCTGGGGTGCTGGCTTTCTGCTCTGTTTTGCCACAAGCTCTGAATGGAGACACGATCATGTTACCACTTTCTTTGCATGGCCAGCAAACAGCAAAAGTAAGGTGAGACACTACCCCAGAGAAACAGCTCAGGTCCACATAGCAGGTGTCCCTAAAATTTGGAGTTTTGAAATTCAGTCGTGCATCTGAGATAAAAAAGCTTAGACACAGGCAGAATTAACTCACGGTTCTGTTGGAAACCAGGGACACAAGAGGGGTGATTGATTGCTCTTCTGTGAAGGTTCCTTAAAGAGTGGGGAGTGGGAACTTTCAGCTCAGAGGCTGGAGAGCAGGAGGTTGAAATCCCTTTAGTGCTGAAAGCCTTTCAGGGAGCGAACGAGCATCACTAGTGGAGGCCAAAGCTGCTTACACCATGCCCCACCCTTCTGTACCCTGCAGGCCATCTCCACTAGGGAAAGTCCACCTGAGAATCCATTCAACAGGCCCCTCTCCCAGAAGACCAGCACAAACAATTTGCTTGCACCAAGTCTACTGATCATAGAGTGCTGCAAAGCTTCAGTTCTATGGGAAGTAAGATCTAGCTTTCTTTTTACTTTTATTCTTTATTTTATTATTATTCTATTTAAATTTCTTTTATTTTTTATTCCCTTATTTATTATTATTTTTTTAATTTTACTTTATACACTTCTGTATACTTTTTATTTTTTCTCTATTTTCATTTTATTTATTTACTTATTTTTAATTTTTGGATC
The DNA here is from genome assembly GCF_022079265.1 of Lynx rufus. NCBI lineage: Eukaryota > Metazoa > Chordata > Mammalia > Carnivora > Felidae > Lynx > Lynx rufus. The sequence goes on from NW_025814889.1 coordinate 109,756,960, forward strand.
TAGTTGCTTTTAACAAGCAGACCAAAACACGCCCAGGATATAGTTTTTTGTGTTTTTTGTTTGTTTCTTTCTTTCTATCTATCTTTATTTTTCTTCTCTTCGGGACAAAATGATGAGATGGAGAAAGTCACCCCAAAAGAAAGAACAGGAAATAGATCTCATAGCCAGGGATTTAATCAATACAGATATAAGTAAGTTGTCTGTACTAGAATTTAAAACAACAATTATAAGGATACTAGCTGGGCTTGAAAAAGGCATAGAAAAGACTAGAAAATCCCTTTCTGCAGAGATAAAAAACAAAAACAAAGACAAACACCTAAAATCTAGTCATGCCAAAATTAAAAATACTATAATGAAGATGCAAACCCAAACGGAGCCCATAAAAATGAGGATGGATGAAGTAGAGGAGTGAATCAGTCATATAAAATATAAAGTAATGGAAAATAATGAAGCTAAAAAGAAGAGGGAAAGAAAGGAAGTAGGTCACAGTAGTAGACTTAGGGAACTCAGCAACTTATTAAAATGGAATAACACTTGTTAATGTTAAAATGTTAAATGTCAAAATGGAATAACATTTGTTAATCATTCCAAAGGAATCCCAGATGAAGAGAAAAAAAGGGGCAGGAGGTTTATTCAACCAAATTATAGTTGAAAACATCCCTAATCTGGGAAGGAAACAAACATCAAATCTAACAAGCACAAAGAACTCCCATTGAATTCAACAAAAGCCCACCATTGCCAAGGCATATCATAGTCCATGAATCCTGAAAGGATTCAGGAAAGAATCCTGAAAGCAGCAAGGGGAAAAAATGTCCTTAACCTACAAGGAAAGATAGATCAGGTTCACAGCAGATCTGTCTACAGAAACTGGCAGGCTAGAAAGGAGTGGCAAGCTATATTCAATGTGCTGAGTGAGAAAAATATGCAGCCAAGAATTCTTTATGCAGCAAGGCTGTCATTAAGAAAAGAATGATAAAGATTTTCCCAGACAAACAAAAACTAAAGGAGTCTGTCAGCACTAAATCAGCCCTGCAAGAAATTTTAAGGGGGGAGCTCTCTCAGTGGAGAAAAAAAGACCAAAAGTAACAAAGACTAAAAAGGACCAGAGAACTCACCAGAAATACCAACTCTACAGGTAACACAATGACACTAAATCATCTCTCACTTGTGGGGAATAAGTTTAAGAATTCTGTGAACTTGCACCAATGGGTTAACAAGGTTTAGGGTGAAAAGCCACCACAGGGTGAAAGTGCCCCCAGTGTAGAACAAAGCATAGAGCGGGAAGCCGCTTCCATAGGATGAAAGTGTCCGAGAATAGGTAAACAGGTAAACAGGGTGAAAGACTGCCACAGCAGGGTGAAATTGCCCAGAGCTAATTAGCAAAAAATAAATAAATAAAAATAAGAAGTACCTTATTGACCCTGAGGTAGTATGCTTTATCTGCCTTATCCCTTAGACAGATTAAGATAAATAGACACAGTGCCTGGTGCCTGCCTTAAACAGCAATCTGCTTGGCACAGGGATTTTGTTTTGTATTGACCCAAACCCCTGACACCACGTATCTTCAAAACCCCCTTTCTCTCACACACATGAGTTAATGATCACTGTTTTATTGTCTCTTTCTGCACATCCATCACATTTGTAAGCCTTCTGATACTAATAAATACAGAGCAAGGACACTTATTCGGGGCTCTTGTCACCTCACAGACATGCCTCTCTCATATTCAATTTTGTGTCCATTCTCTTGCTGGACAGAAGAGAACTCCAGACTCAAAGTCTGTGACATCAATAATCACTTTGAATGTAAATGGACTAAATGCTCTAGTCAAAAGACATAAGGTACCAGAATGGGTTAAAAACAAAACAAGATCCCATCTATATGCTGCCTACAAGAGACTCATTTTAGACCTAAAGACACCACAGATTGAAAGTAAAGGGATGGAGAAACATCTATCATGCTAATGGCCATCAAACGAAAGCCAGAGTATTCACACTTATATCAGACAAAATAGACTTTAAACCAAGGACTGTAATAAGAGATGAAGAAGGGCACTATATCATAATTAAGGGGTCTATCCATGAAGAAGATCTAATAATTGTAAATATTTATGCCCCCCAAGATGAAACAACCCAAACACACAAAACAAGTAATAACAAACATAAATAAACTCATTGATAATAATACCATAATAGTAGGGGACTTTAACTCCCCACCTACATCAGTGAACAGATCAGCTAAGCATAAAATCAACAAGGAAACAATGGCTTTGAATGACACACTGGGCCAGATAGACTTAACACATATATACAGAACATTTCATCCTAAAGTAGCAGAACACACCTTCTTCTTGAGTGTACATGAAGCATTCTCCAAAACAGACCACATATACTGGGTCACAAATCAGCCCTGAACAAGTACAAAATGACTGAGGTCATACCATGTATATTTACTGCCCACAACACTATGAAACTTGAAATCAACCACAAGAAAAAAAAATTGGAAAGCCTTCAAACATGGAGTTTAAAGAACATTCTATTAAAGAATGAATGGGTTAACCAAGAAATTAATAAAGAAGAATTTTTTAAAAATACATGGAATCCAATAAAAATGAAAATACAAGAGTCTAAACCCTTGGGGATTCAGCAAAGGCAGTCCTAAGAGAGAAGTACATATCAATGCAGGCAGATCTTAAGAAGCATAAAGGTCTCAATTACACAACTTAACCTAACACCTAAATGAGCCAGAGAAGGAATAGAAAATGAAGCCTAAAGCCAGCAGAAGAAGGGAAATAGTAAAGATTAGAGCAGAAATAAACAATATAGAAACAAATTAACAAAACAGTAGAACAGATCAATGAAACTAAGAGCTGGTTCTTTGACAGAATTAACAATATTGATAAACCCCTTAGCCAGACTTATGAAAAAGAAAAGAGAAAGAACCTAAATAGATAAAATCATGAATGAAAGTGAAGAGATGACAACCAACACCACATAAATAAATAATTATAAAAGAATACTAAGAAGGGGCACCTTGGTGGCTCAGTCAGTTAAGTGACTGACTTTGGCTCAGGTCATGATCTCACAGTTAGAGCTCTGTGCTGACACCCCAAAGCCTGGAGCCTGCTTCAGATTCTGTGATTCTCTCTCTCTCATCACCTTCCCTGTTCATGCTTCCTATCCCTCTTTCTCTCTCAAAACAAATAAACATCAAAAAAATATTTTTAAAGAATACTATGAAAAGATGATATGCCAACAAATTATAATCTGGAAAATATGGACAAGTTTCCTAGAAACTTAAAAACTACCAAAACTAAAACAGGAAGAAATAGAAAATTTGAACAGACCTATAACTAGCAAAGAAATTGAATAGGTAATAAAAAATCTCCCAATAAAAAAAAATTCCTGGGCCTGATGGCTTCCAAGGGGAATTTTCCAGATATTTAAAGCAGAGTTAATACCTATTCTTCTCAAACTATTCCAAAAAATAGAAATGGAAGGAAAGCTTCCAAATTCATTCTATGAAGCCAGTATTACCTTGATTCCAAAACCAAAGACCCCACTGAAAAGGAAAATTGTAGGCCAATATCCTGGATAAGCCTGGATGCAAAAATTCTCATAAGCAAATAGAATTCAACACTACATTAAAAGAATTATTCATCATAATCAAGTGGGATTTATTACTGGGCTGCAGGAATGGTTCAGTATTTGCAAATCAATCAACATGATACACTAAATTAATAAAAGAAAGGATAAGAATCATATGATCCTGTCAATAGATGCAGAAAAAGCATTTGACAAAATACAGCATACATTCTTGATTAAAACCCTCAAAAATGCAGGGATATATGGAACATACCTCAACATCATACAGGGCACATATGAAAGACCCACAGCAAACATCATCCTCAGTGGGGAAAAACCGAGAACCTTTCCCTATAGTCGGAGCAAGACAAGGATGTCCACTCTCATCATTACTATTTAAAATAGTATGGGAAGTCTTGGACTCAGCAATCAGACAACAAAAAGAAATAGGAGGCATCCAAATCAGCAAAAAGAAATCAAATTTTCATTTTTTGTTTATGACACAATACTCTATATAGAAAGCCTGAAAGATTCCACCCAAAAATACTAAAACTAATGTGTGAATTCAGCAAAGTCACAGGATATGAAATCAACATACAGAAATCAGTTGAATTTTTATTATTTTTTAAATTTTTCATGTTTATTTATTTTTGAAAGAGATACAGAGACAGAGCATGAGCAGGGGAGGGGCAGAGAGAGAGGTAGATGCAGAATCTGAAGCAGGCTCCAGGCTCCAAGCTGTCAGGACAGAGCCCAATGCAGGGCTTGAACTCATGGACCATGAGATCATGACCTGAGCTGAAGTTGGATGCCTAACTGACTGAGCCACCCAGGTGCCCCTCATCTGCATTTTTATAAACCAATAACGAAGCAGCAGAAAAAGAAATCAACGGATTGATCCCATTTGCAATTGCACGAAAAACAATTAGATAACTAGGAATAAACTTAACCAAAGAGGTAAAAGATCTGTACTCTGAAAACTATAGAACACTTCTGAAAGTAACTGAAGAAGGCACAAAGAAATGGAAAAGCATTCCATGCTTATGGATTGGAAGAACAAACATCGTCAAAATGTCTATGCTACCCAAAGCAATATACTCATTTAATGCAATCCCCATCAAAATACCAGCAGCATTTTTCACAGAACTAGAACAAACAATCTTGAAATTTGTATGGTACCAGAAAAGACCCTGAATAGCCAAAGCAATACTGAAAAAGAAGAACAAAGCTAGATGCATTGTGATTCCATATTTCAAGCTATATTATAAAGCTGTGGTCATTAAGACAGTATGGTACCAGCACAAAAATAGACATAAATATCAATGGAACAAAACAGAAAACCCAGAAATGTACCCACAACTATATGGCCAACTAATTTTTGATGAAGCAGGGCAGAATATCTAATAGGAAATAGACTGTCTCTTCAACAAATAGTGTTAGGAAAACTGGACAGCAACATGCAGAAGAATGAAACTGAACCACTTTCTTATACCATACACAAAAATAAATTCCAAATAGATGAAAGACATAAATGTGAGACAGGAAACCATCAAAATCCTAAAAAAGAACATAGGCAGAAACCTCTTTGACCTTGGTCATGGCAACCTCTTACTAGACACTTTGCCAGAAGCAAAGGAAACAAAAGCAAAAATGAACTATCAGGACTTCCTCAAGGTAAAAAGCTTCTGCACAGTGAAGGAAACAATCAACAAAACTAAAAAAGCTACCTATGGAATGAGAGAAAATATTTGCAAATGACATATCCAATAAAGGTTTAGTATCCAAAATGTATAAAGAACTTATCAAACTCAACACCTAAATATAAATAATCCAGTGAAGAAATGGGCAGAAGCCACAAATAGACAATTTTCCAAAGAAGACATCCAGATGGCTATCAGACACATGAGAAGATGCTCAACATCACTCATCATCAGGGAAATACAAATCAAAGCCACAGTGAAATACCACTTCGCATCTGTCAGAATGGCTAAAATTAACAAAGAAACAACAGCTGTTGGCAAGGATATGGGGAAGGAAGAACCCTCTTGCACAATTGGTGGGGATGCAAACTGGTGCAGCCACTCTGGAGAACAGTTTGGAGGTTCCTCAAAAATTAAAAATAGAACTACCCTATGACCCAGCAATTGCACTAGTAGGTATTTACACAACGGATGCAAAAATATAGATTCAAAGGGGTCCATGCACCCCGATGTTTATAGCAGCAATATCAACAATAGCCAAACTATGGAGAGAGCCCAAGTATCCCTTGACTGATAAATGAATAAAGATGCCGTATATATATCCAATGGAATATTACTCAGCCATCACAAAGAATGAAATCTTGGCATTTTCAATGACATTGATGGAGTTACAGTGTATTATGCTAAGCAAAATAGAGAAAGACAAATACCATATGATTTCACTCTTATGGAATTTAAGAAACAAAACAGATGAACATATGGGAGGGGGAAAAAGAGAGGAAAAAAAACTATGAGACTCTTAGGACAGAACAAATTGAGGATTGATGGAGGGAGGTGGGCAGGGAGTGGGCTAGATGGGTGATGGGTATTGAGGGTACTTGTTATGATGAGCACTGGATGTTGTATGTAAGTGACGAATCACTGAACTCCATTCCTGAAACCATTATTGCACTGTATGTTAATTAACTAGAATTTAAATGCAAATTTGAAAATAAAAATTAAAAAAACAATAAAACATGAAAACCTACGGTTGCAATAATTTTATGTGTATTGAAAAATGTCAGAAATGTTTGCATATTATGAAAAATTATTCAACAAACTACAAGAACTAATAAAACTCAGGTAGAAAAAAAATTTTCTATTCTATTAGTATTGTAATCATAATCATTGTTAATAACTGGCAAAATCTAAGGTATATTTCTATCAGAAGAGAAATAATTATATTCATATTATTAAAACATATTTTGTATGATAATAATAGAAACCTGAAGGATGTAAACATTCTGTATTCTATTTAAATGTAACCCAATTATTTTTAATGTATGAGTTTTTAATTTGAAAGTTGTACTAAGATACATATTCAGAAATTATAAAGAAAAAGTGCTTTTCTACAACTATAATTAGGAAGGAAGGATTAATTAGTGAAATACTTTCACACTGAAGTTTCATGTATGTAGTAGCTTAGACTGAATTACACCCAAGTATTCTCGCTTCTTAGAAGGGGAATATAATTTAAAAATAAAGAAAAATCCCATTTTAGGTTTAGTAAGGCCTATTTTGTATTCATTCTTATGCTTGAATTGCTATGCCTATGTCAAAAGAATAGACATATTTAGGGCTGAATGAAATTTCTTTATAATGTTTTCCATGGAGTGAGCTATTTCTTAGAACAATTGGGAACCATTATGCAGCTATACCCAGAGGTTTTATAGGTCTTTTGTTGAAAGTTTAAAAATGTAATGTTACATAGGGGAGTATGATATGCCAATTTTTTTCTGATAAAAGTTCTTTGCATTTTAATATTGTATAAGTATTATGCATAATTTGCCTAGCTCATACGCAAGACCATCACCTCTAAATAACAGACTTTTTAAAAAAAAGCCACAGTACCATGCATTTAAGAATTTATAATCAGTTCAGCCTGAGGAGTATATCTATTTTAGCACAAGTTCTAGTATTATTACATTTCATAAGATAGCCTTTATTTAAGACTTTGTTGTCCTTCTATTCTTTTCAGTAATAACTGGTTTCAGTGAAGAGTATATTATGGTGTATTATTAACCCATTTACTCTTGGACTTCCCTCCCACCTATGTTTCGTTCTGCCTCTTTAAGCTGTCAGTCCATTGTATTCAATGGAGCATCAGAAAATACCAGGTTCTTTCAGCAGCACAGCAGGTGCACATTTATGAAGCGTATCTGATATATTCAGCAACAGTCAACAGATTAATGTCACTGCTCACAATCCTTGTTAGAAGAAAAGGGAAAACATTGATATAAAAATAAAAGTACCTCTCCCTTCACACATTTAAAGAACATTTTAGACAATGTGTTGAAATAGTCTCTCCAGACCCCTTAATGACAGCAGGTATTAGATTTCTCAACCTAATTCCTAGACCCATTTTGGCTTTAAATATATTAATCACTTGTTCATTTTCCTTAAATTCAACTGGACTATAGATAGTGGCAAAGACGAAGGAGAATAAAACATAAATTAAAAAGATACAAAAGTTATCTTTCCAGTCTATTTATATTACCTTCTATAAATGCCACATGAATTGTAAAATTGACCATTTTCATTTTCCTTGCTTTGTTCATTATAATAATAATAGTAACAACAATATCCAGGAAATGTGAATATTTTCTAACTTTTCAATCTTAGCAAATTTCCAATTTTCTTCCCTTTTATTTTCCCATCTTTGAATGTAATAGTTTGTTTCTTGTTTAAGGTTGGCATTTTGCTTCTCAGAATAAAGATTACATTTCCCAAACTTGTTTTCAGCTTTATGTGGCCTTGTGACTAGTTTTTGGCCAATGAGATATCAGCCAGAAAGGTTGCAAGACAGCTTCTGGAAACCTTTCCTTAAAGGAAATTCTATGTGTGTTCTTTGCCTGTAATTCTCCACCCCTACCTTCAATATGCTACATGGAATCTCCAGGCTCTTATATTGCACACTGAGATAGGTGTGTACAATAGGGTTGAACAAATAAGTAAAAGAGTAGATGATAGTGAAAGCCAGGTTTCTTGCTGTCGTAGAGGGAAATTACAGCTGAGTAAGAAAGTAAATTTAGAATAAGCCATTGTTACTGGATTAGAATCATGGACATAAGAATAAACTCATATTTATTTAATATATATATGCATGTGTGCACATATATGTGTTTACACATATACATATATTTGTATACACACAGAGGATATATAAATAATTATAAATATCTGCATATACATGCATTAGTATACATTCATATATTACCTAGTTCTGTCCATTGACAGCCTAGAAACATGCACACCTCATGGGGAACAAGCACACCTACCACCCACATATTGGTTTCTAAGTATCCTTTTCATAAAAGGAACTAGAGCTAATTGGAGAAATGGTTATTGTAGAGTGTGGCCAGGGAAAACACAAGATTATTCTGGAGTATCCTGAAGTAAAGACAAACAAAAAACAAGATGGTGACATGTCAAAGAAAAATTGAGACCAACCTTAAAAAGCTCCCAATAGTTAAAACTGGAATTATCTGAGCAACAAAATGAATAATTTATCATTAGATTATAACCTATAGTATAAAATAAATATCAATGAACTGCAATGATATAAATAAATGATTAAATAAATAATTAAATGGAAGAGAAGAGATATGTTTTCCTTACTTCCTTATAAACTTCATTTTAATATATGTACATTCTCCCCATGCCAGGAGGTAGAGCTTAGTGCCCACCCCTTAAAGATGTGCTTTTAAATGTGATTACAAAGACTATAAAGGTATGACTATAAAGAATAGAGCATAGAAAGGAAAACAAGGTAACTTCAGAGTGATGAAATCTGGCAAACACTACTTTAACCAAGTGATGGTTAATGTCAGTAACAATGTCATCTATCCACTTATAGGATGTGATGACAAAGGCACTCCACTTCTAGTATTCTTGCTAAAACCCAATAACCCCAATTAAATCCCCCCCCAAAAAAATTAAAAAAAAACTCCAATCGGGGAATAGTCTACAGAATACCTGGCCAGTGTGCCTCAAGATTATCAAGGTCATGGAAAAGTTGGAAAGATTGATAAAGTCTCACACACCAAAGGAGACTACAGAGTCATGACAAATAAATACCATGTGGTATCCTGGATTGAATCCTAGAACTGAAGGAGACATTAGTGAAAAAAAACTAGTAAATCCAAATAAAGTCAGGATTTTAGTTAATAGTAATATATCAATGTTGGTTTCTTACATGGTGTAAGATGTTAACAATGAGGGAAATTTGGTAAACGGTATTCATTAACTTTTTGTATTATCTTTGTAACTTTATGTAAATCTAAGCATATTCCAAAATCAAAAAAAAAATTAAAAATGTATAGTAGAACAAAAAGAAACTTAGATTCTAACACCATGGAATCCTTTATAGTTGTGACCCCAAGAAATAAACTTATAACTTATATAATGGCTACTACTTGGGGTCTTCTATTACTCACAGCCAAACTTAAACTCATATCCATTGAGTAAACAAACACAAAACTTACAAAAAGTAATCAGTTTCCAGAAAACACATTGCAAATACAATGTGGTTTTGTTTTCTGCTGCTTATTTTTAGCAGCCCATCAAGCCCTTAATTCACTTTGTAACTATCAAGACTTTCTGTAACTAACTTTGTTCATTCTCATTTATATGTTCAACTGAGTAATAAGCTATAATACATGTCAAATACCCCTATATTTATAAAGGAAACATAGAAACTTGAAAATCTGAAGCTCTTATTCTTTTAGAAAAACATTTATAAAATTAAACCTTAAATGATGTTTGATACTGTACAATAGACCGATTTAACTTATTATGGTCCCAGTTAAGAGCCTTCCTATCTCCAAACCCTATGTTATGGGACTTCATAAGCTCCTCACTTCAAGAGGTGGAGTTTTGTTTTATTGTGCTTTATTTTGCTTTGTTTTGTTTTTTCCTCCCTCATGATCCCTTGAATCTGAGTTGGACTTATTACTTACTTTGGCAAAAAAAAAAAAACAAAAAAAAAAACAACCAGCAGGAGTGAAGGTGCATCGTTTCTAAGCTCAGGTTTCAAAGACCTTGTGTGCTACTGTCTCCATGGAATTCCCATTTCAGCCACAAAAACAAATCTGGGCCAGCCCACAGGAGAATGAGAGAATATATGGAGGAAAGCTAAAGTCTCCCCATACATACCCCGGAAACAGAGGTAATCCTTGCTAATACATAAGTGAGCCCACTCATGATCAGCAGAATCTGGCTTACATCAGGACTGCCTAGCCAACTAATAGGCTAGTGAGAAATAATAAATTGTTTTAAGTCACCATGTTTTGGAGTGGTTTATGGCCCACTGATAGCTTATTGATACAAGGCTCTACTTTTTCGTGTTTACTGCATGTAAATCTCTTATCAAAATGATTCATTCTCAGAGAAGCGTAAGTCAAAATATCATACACAGAAATAAAAAGCAATGTCAAACTAACTATAATAATGTGAACAAATCTATAAAGCAGTATGTTTTAAAAATTCTACTCTTGTTCCCTATTTACCACTTAATTCAAATTCCAGCTCAATTCCAATAGGCATATTTCCCCATATCTTTTACTCCTACAAACTCTGCATGTAAACCCCATAACAAATCCCACACTAGGACTCTCCTCTGAGGTCGGAAAAGGGCAAAGAAAAGAAATTTAAAAATTCCAAAAATTCGGGGCACCTGGGTGGCTCAGTCTGTTAGGCGTTCATGGGTTTGAGCACCCCCCCCCCCCCGCCCCGGCACCGCCTCCAGCTAAAGGCTCTGTACTGACAATTCACAGCCTGAAGACTGCTTCTGATTCTGTCTCCCTCTCTCTCTGCCCCTCCCCCACTCCCACTCTCTCTCTTTCACAATAAAATAAACGTTAAAAAAAATATGTGTTTTTTTTTTATTCCAAAATTCTTTAGCAAACAAAGAAAAAAGTTGGGACCACTCATGTATAAAAAAGCTTTCTGATTATAGTCTAAATGCAGTTAAATGGATGAATTACATACTTTGTTAAAAGACAAAATAATACACATTTAATGAAATCCCTATCAAAACACCAACAGGATTTTTTATGGAACTAGAATAAACAATCCTAAAATTGTATGGAACCACTAAAGACCCCGAGTAGCCAAAGCAATCTTGAAATAGTAAAGCCAATCTAGAGGCATCACAATACCAGACTTCAAGTTATACCACACAGCTGTAATAATCAAAATAGTATGGCAGTGGCACAAAAAGAGACACATAGATCAATGTAACAGAATAAAAAACCTAGAAATTAACCACAATTGTATAATGAATTAATCTCCCACAAAGCAGGAAAGAATATGCAGTGGGAAACAGACTGTCTCTTCCACAAATGGTGTTGGGAAAACTAGACAGCAACATGCAAAAGAATGAAACTGGACCACTTTCTTACACCATTTACAAAGATAAATTCAAAATGGACGAAAGACCTAAATGTGAGACCTGAAACCATAAAAATCCCAGAAGTGAACATAGGCAATAACTTCTTTGACATTAGCCATAGCAACTTCTTTCTAGATATGTCTCCTGAGGCAAGGGAAATATAAGCCAAAATTAAATAGATAGATAGATAGATAAATAAATAAATAAATAAATAAATAAATACTAAAATAACTATTGAGACTACCTCAAAATAAAAAGCTTCTGCATAGGGGCGCCTGGGTGGCCCAGTTGGTTGGGCGTCTGACTTTGGCTCAGGTCATGATCTCACGGTTCATGGGTTCGAGCCCCGCATCGGGCTCTGTGCTGACAGCTCAGAGCCTGGAGCCTGCTTTGGATTCTGTGACTCCCTCTCTCTCTCTGTCCCTCCCCCGCTCATTCTCTGTCTCTGTCTCTCTCAAAAACAAATAAACGTTAAAAAAAATACAAAAATAAAAAAGCTTCTGCATAGTGAAGGAAACAATCAACAAATCTAAATGGCAACCTATGAAATGGGAGAAGATATTTGCAAATGATATATCCAATAAAAGATTAGTATCCAAAATATATAAAGAACCTATAAAACTAAATGCCCAAACAATGAATAATCCAATTAAAAAATCAAAAACACAATGATATATCAACTCACACCTGCCAGAATGGCTAAAATAACAACACAAGAAGCAGCAGGTTTTGGTGAGGATGTGGAGAAGGGGGAACCCACTTGCACAGTTGGTGGAAATGCAAACTGGTGCAGCCACTCTGGAAAACAGATGAGAGGTTCCTCAAGAAGTTAAAAATATAACTACCCTACGACCCAGCTATTGCACTGCTAGGTATTTATTCAAATAATACAAAAATACTAATTCAAAGGAATACATCATGCACCTCAGTGTTCACAGCAGCATTATCTATAATAGCCCAACTATGGAAACAGTCCAAATGTTCATCAATTGATGAATGGATAATGAAGATGTGGTAAATATATGCAATGGGATCTTACTCAGCCAAAAAAATGAATGAAATCTTGCCATTTGCAATGACATGTTTGGAACTAGAGAGTATTATGCTATGCAAAATAAGTCACTCAGAGAAAGAAAAAAATGCTATATAATTTCACTCATATGTGGAATTTAAGAAACAAAACAAATGAACAAAGGGGAAAAAATGAGAGGGAGATGCAAACCAAGAACCAGACTCTTAACTATAGAAAACAAATTGATGGTTACCAGAAGGGAGGTGGTGGGGGATGGGTTAAATAGGTGACGGGAATTAAGAAGTATATTTGTTGGGGCACCTGTCCAGCTCAGTTGGTAGAGCATGAGATTCTTGATCTCAGGGTCATGATTGAAGTCCCACATTGGGTGTGGAGCCTACTTAATTTTTTTTTAAAGTGCACTTGTGATGAGCACTGGGTGTTATATGTAAGTAATGAATCACTAAATTGTACTGTATGTTAACTAACTGAAATTTAAATAAAAACTTTTTAAAAGGACAAAATAAATTGCTACTGTAAAATGTACATGTCTGTCTGTTCATATCTCCAATATAGACATTTTGCTTACCTCAGTCAATTTTAACTAAGCAGCCAATTTACATTTATTCCCTAGTCAGTGAGGTATCATTTAGAATTATTTTTAAAGTTGCCTTAATTCAGGTGACTATTTTAGGTAGTAACGAAAGAAAGCATAATAGTACAACCAGGGGGAAAAAAGTGTTAGGAATTAGAAGATGCCAGGTTCTCTTCTTAGTAGAGTCTATGTTCTTATTTTTTCCATAAGAAGCCCTCTATTTTGCTTAGCTCAGTACAAACTTCTAGGTATATTTGTTTTTGTCCTAGTACCCCATTTTTTCTTCTTTTTTTAAAAGACATGCTTCCCACAGCATACTCATATTTAATTGTAGTTTGGCATATGTTTAAATTATTATTTTTTAAATCTAAGCCTTGGAGAACTTTATTTTACAACTAGAAAAACAATGTCATGTTATTTCTGTTTTAAATTATCCCTTAAAAACTATGACTTCATTAATGTAGAATAAAAAAATCAGTTAAAAATTATTTTTGTTAAACACAGATAACAGAAAACCACGTGAAACAAACATAGAGCTTAATGAGATACTATGAGGCAAAACACAAACCAGGTTAAGACATACAACTTGAACAATGACTCCAGGAACTCCTCCATGTGCCCTGCTTCTATCTTAACTCCTTACATCTCCATGAAGTAAACATTACCCTGACTTTTATAGGAATCATTTCTTGTGTTTATTTTGTACATACATATACATGTGTATATACGTATACATACACACATATATATAACCAAACATGTTACATAACATAATGTTACACAAACATAAACATGTTTAATGGTGTTTATATAAACATAAACATGTTTAATGGACATATATATGTGTATGTGTGTGTGTGTGTATTCTCTTACAATTTAGCTACAAAAAAATCTGTAGATTTTCCCATATTATAGGTTTTGCTGATTTCATAGTCATGATACATTCAACATGTACCATTGTCCTCTGTATTTTCTACAAATTAGCAGCTAAATTCAGAGTTTTGTTAAGATTCACATTCAATCCATTAGTCAAATCTGTAGGTGATGGTATATATATTTTGTTGTTGTTTATGTTTTAGGGTTTTGTTTTGTTACGTTTTGTTTTGTAGGAAACCCGAAATGTCTAATTTCCTGTTTGTGTATGTGATATTAATAGCTGTTGATGGTAAGGCCTAGATCCATTAATTAATCACGTATGCCAGAATGTTGATCATTTTAATTCTATACTGAATATTAAATATTAAGTCTCTGTATATTTATACTCCCATTTTTCCAATTAAAATCCAGTAGTATAGAATTTTTCTTAATGTTCTCTGTGTTATATCTCTATTTATTTTAATCCATACCAAGTATCCTGGTTATTAAGGACACAGGGATTATCAAATCAGAAGTTCTTATAATTAATAATTTACATTATCTCATATTACACAGAGAATAGTAGTAATACTACTACTACCACTATCAAAATATTTACTAAGAATTATTTATTGAGAAATACTTTTTTCTTACGATGTTCCCAAACCCTATGATACTCATACTTTATCTACATCGTTTGAATTTATAGTAGTTGCATACTACATACTTTTTAAGCCTCATTCAACCTTAGCTGTACAAATAACAATGTTTTTCATGCTCACATAAGCTCTTGTTGTCTCCAGGCATTTTGGTTGTCTGAAACTCATTCTGTAATAGGTTCTTAAGAAGATATCATTGTAACAGTATTTCCTGAGTTAAGATAAGAGTTTGTGAACTTTATACTTCAAAGTAATTTCTATGAGATATTAATTCCTTGAACATGTTTTTCACTGACTGTCTTAAATATAATACTCTATTTTGATCTTTAATGAAGCATCACTGCCAAAGAGCCCAATGATAACCTAATTTTCTTTTGTTTGTAATTTACTTAGTATTCCTGCCTAAATACCCTCCTCCTGGAATTTGTGTGTATGTGTGTGTGTGTGTTCTGTAAAAGCCAATAATTTTGTGAAATATATATTGAAATTGGCTCTTCTAGGTCAGTATTCTCATATTAAGCATGTATGTTTTTATTATGTAATTCCATTGTTTTGTTTTTTAACTTTTATTTCAGGAAAGTTTCTTCCAGTTAGTTTTAGTATTTGTTATATTTCTTTACTGTGGTTTTCTTCGTCAGGGAATCCTTTGATATGTAAATTGGATCTTCTTTACTTAATTCATTATGTGTCATGTCAATATAAAGAAGCCATGGCTTTGAATGACACGCTGGACTGGATGGACTTAACAGATACCTTCAGAACATTTCATCCTAAAGCAGCAGCATTCTTCTCACGTACATGGAACTTTCTTCTTGCCTTTAAAATTTTCTTCCTTTTTACAATATATCTTTTAGAGCAGTATCTCTTTTAATTTGCTATTGTATTTTTTAGGTTATTTCTAAATTCTGAAAATGATTTTTTCTTTTATATTGTTCTTTTTTATGAATATAATTTATTGTCAAATTGGCTTCCATACAACACCCAGTGCTCATCCCCACAAGTGTCCTACTCAATGCCCATCACCCATTTTCCCCTCTCCCCACCTCCCTATCCACCCTCAGTTTGTTCTCTGTATTTAAGAGTCTCTTATGGTTTGCCTTCCTCCTTCTCTGATTGTGACTATTTTTTCCCTTCCTTCCCCCCATAGTCTTCTGTTAAGTTTCTCAACATCCACATATGAGTGAAAACATATATCTGTCCTTCTCTGACTGACTTATTTCACTCAGCATAATACCTTCCAGTTACATCCACATTGCTGCAAATGGCATGATTGCATTCTTTCTCATTGCCAAGTAGTATTCCATTGTATATATAAACCACATCTTCTTTATCCATTCATCAGTTGATGAACATTTAGGCTCTTTCCATAATTTGGCTACTGTTGAGAGTGCTGCTATAAACATTTGGGTACACGTGCCCCTATGCATCAGCACTCCTGTATCCTTTGGGTAAATTCCTAGTAGTGCTATTGCTGGGTCATAGGATAGTTATAAATTTTTAATTTTTTGAGGAACCTCCACACCGTTTTCCAGAGCAGCTGCAACAATTTGCATTCCCACCAACAATGCAAGAGGGTTCCCATTTCTCCACATCCCTGCCAGCATCTGTAATTTTCTGATTTGTTCATTTTATCCACTCTGACTGGTGTGAGATGGTATCTCAGTGTGGCTTTGATTTGTATTTCCCTGATGATGACTGATGTTGAGCATCTTTTCATGTGTCTGTTGGCCATCTGGATGTCTTCTTTGGAAAAGCATCTATTCATGTCTTCCCTGGATTATTTTTTAGCGTGTGGAGTTTGGTAAGTTCTTTATAGATTTTGGATACTAGCCCTTTAACCGATATGTCATTTGCAAATATCTTTTCCCATTCTGTTGTTTGCCTTTAGATTTGTTATTTTTTTTTCCTTTGCACTGCAGAAGCTTTTTATCTTGATGAGGTTCCAATAGTTCATTTTTTGCTTCTAATTCCCTTGCCTTTAGAGATGTGTGGAGTAAGAAATTGCTGTGGCTGAGGTCAAAGACGTTGTTGCCTGCTTTCTCCTCTAGAGTTTTGATGGTTTACTGTCTACATTTAGGTCTTTCATCCATTTTGAGTTCATTTTTGTGTATGGTGTAAGAAAGTGCTCTAGTTTCATTCTTCTTCATGTTGCTGTCCAGTTCTCCCAGCACCACTTACTAAAGAGACTGTCTTTTATCCATTGGATGCTCTTTCCTACTTTGTCAAAGATTAGTTGGCCATACATTTGTGGGTCCAATTCTGGGTTCTTTATTCTATTTCATTGGTCTGTATGTCTGTTTTTGTGAAAATACCATATTGTCTTGATGACTACAACTTTGTAGTAGACGCTAAAGGCTGGGATTGTGATGCCTCCTGCTTTGGTTTTCTTCTTCAATATTACTTTGGCTATTTGGGGTCTTTTGTGGTTCCATACAAATTGTAGGATTGTTTGTTCTAGCTTTGAGAAAAATGCTGGTGTAATTTTGATTGGGAATGCATTGAATGTGTAGATTGCTTTGGGTAGTATTGACATTTTAACAATATTATTCTTCCAATCCATGAGTATGAAATGTTTTTTTTTCCATTTCCTTGTGTCTTCAATTTCTTTCATAAGCTTTCTATATTTTTCAGCATACAGGACTTTTACATCTTTGGTTAGGTTTATTCCTAGGTATTCTATGGTTCTTGGTGCAATTGGAAGTGGAATCAGTTTCTTTCTTTCTCTTTCTGTTGCTCCATTATTGGCATATAAAAATGCAACCAATTTCTGTACATTGATTTTGTACCCTTCACCTTTGCTGAATTCATGTATCAGTTGTAAGAGTCTTTTGGTGGAGTCTTTCGGGTTTTCTATGTAGAGTATCATATCGTCTGCAAAAAGTGGAGGTTTGACTTCTTTGACAATTTTGATGACTTTTATTTCATCTTGTTGTCTGATTGCTGACGTTAGGATGTCCAACACTATGTTAAACAATAGCGGTGAGAGTAGACATCCCTGTCATGTTCCTGATCTCAGGGGAAAAGCTCTCAGTTTTTCCCCATTGAGGATGATATTAATTGTGGGCTTTTCATATATGGCTTTTATGATATTTAAGCATGTTCCTTCTAGCCTGACTTTCGTGAAGGTTTTTAAGAAAGAATGTTGTTTTTTGTCAAATTCTTTTTCTGCATCTATTGACATGATCATATGGTTCTTATCCTTTCTTTTATTAATGTGATGTATCACATTGATTGATTTGCAAATATTGAACCAGCCCTTCATCCCAGCAATGAATCCTGCTTGATCATGGTGAATAATTACTTTTATATGCTGTTGAATTTGATTTGCTAGTAGCTTATTGAGAATTTTTGCATCCATGTTCATCAGGGATTTTGACCTGTAGTTTCCTTTTTTGTGGGGTCTCTATCTATTTAGGAATCAAGGTAATGCTGGCTTCATAGAATGAGTCTGGAATTTTTCCTTCCATTTCTGTTTTTTTGGAACAGCTTGAGAAGGATAGGTATTAACTCTGCTTTAAATGTCTGGTAGAATTCCTCAGGGAAGCCATCTGGTCCAGGACTCTTTATTTTTTGGGAGATTTTTGATAACTGATTTAATTTCTTCATTAGTTATGGGTCTGTTCAAATTTTCTATTTCTTCCCATTTGAGTTTTGGTAGCGTATGGGTGTCTAGGAAATTGTCCATTTCTTCCAGGTTGTCTTGTTTATTGGCACATAGTTTTTCATAGTATTCTCTGATAATTGGTTGTATTTCTGAGGGATTGGTTGTGATAAATCCATTTTAATTCGTGATTTTATCTCTTTGGGTCCTCTCTCTTTACTTTTTGAGAAATCTGACTAGGGGTTTATCAATTTTGTTTATTTTTTTTCAAAAAACCAACTCTTAGTTTCATTGATCTGTTCTACTCTTTTTTTTTTTATTCTATATGGCTTATTTCTGCTCTGATCTTTATTATTTCTCTTCTGTTGCATTTGGGGTTTCTTTGTTACCCAAACAAAAAACCCAAAAACAAAACAAAACAAAAAAAACAGAAACACCAGCTACAAGTAAACAACAGGCTGGAGGCAGTGCTGATGGAAGAGTCCTTATCCTGTACAAAGAGAGAAATGACAGAGGTGTAGAAAAAGAAAAAAATAAAAATTTACCAGACAGAGAAACTATATGGTTTAATCCAGAGAGAGAGAGAAAAAGGAAAATAAAAAAGGGTGGGAAAAAAGAAAAGAAGATTAAGTTGTCCAGAAAGAGAGACTATACAGCCTAATCCAGAGAGAAAGGAGAATAAAGGAGCTGTGGAACATATATCAAGAGAATGAATTAAATATGTCTGCTTAAACAAGCCAACAAGGAGAGTAACCAGACTAGAGGAGGGAAGAGATAAGAAGGAGAAAGGGAAGGAAGATTATATCTATATAATAATTGTCTGAGTGTTAAACCAGGCAATGCAGCAATGCAAGTCTGGAGCAGGGGCTATCTGGTTCACCAGCATCAATCCAGCTCCAGTAGATATGCAGTTACCAGGTGAAGGGGGAGGGGGGTTGTGTAGGTGGGTCCCACCTAACTGTGGGCTCTGTTGTCTGTTCCCTGAGGCCCCACCTTGGTGGTGGTGGGTAGAAAAATGGTGAGCCCTCAGTCTCTCCTCCTCAGACCAGGTGCCCCAAACCACTCTGTTTGATCTGTCCTTGCTGTGCTGTGGGCACAAACGAGGTGGTTTGTCTTGCTCCCCCAACTCCCATGCCCTGGCCCTTGGCTGGGATTCAAACTCTTGCTCCACACACCCCAGTACTGGGGAAGTGCTGCTCCACACCTCCCTGTCTGTGGTCTCTCGCTGGTAGGCACAGGCAGGTTTTGTCTGATCCTATAGCACTGCAGGGAGGAGACTGCTTTCTCCTACTGTGGACTGCACCCCTGACCTAGTCATTGAGACTGGAGCTGGCTCCCCTCTTTTTCAGGTGTGTAATCTGGGCAGCTGGCTCCAGTCGGGAGAAAGCCCCTCAGTTAGAGATTGGATCTTTCTCCATGCAGGTCCGTGTTTTTTCTCTTGTCCAGATACAGTCCTATGTTTCCCCAGCCTCTCTTTCTCTTTCTCTTCCCTTTGTCTCTCCACAGAAGGGGATCCCTCCCCTCTGTTCATTTTTGGCCCATCAGGTTGTCCCCGTGGGTCCCTGGAAGTGACTATCTCTTTGTCTCCTGGGCTCTCAGAGTTCAAAGTCCTTTAGCATCAATACTCTTTTGTTTGAGATAGGAGGGAACTTCAGATCTCCCTACTTCCCCACCATGTTGGCCCTTCCTCCCCTCTTTTATATTATTCTTTACTAAATTCTATTATCTCAATTTTGGGGTTTTCTAATTCTGATGTGCATTATTATTTTATATGGTGTAGCATGTTCTTAATATCTTCAAGTTCATTTTGAAATAGAAGTCCTGATCTCTGAGCATCTTATTCTAAGGTGATTTTACTATCTATAGGCAACTTATTCTACTAATTCTCCTTTTACTTACAATAACTTTGAATAGGATTTAAACTTGATCATTTTCTGGTGCCAATATATGATATAAATTAATTTTCCTGAACTTTTAGAAAAAGGCAAGGTTCAGCATACCTTTTCGAATTTTATAAACTCCCTCTTTTAATGTCTGTGTATAGGATAACTAAATAAAGCAAATATTCTTTGAAAGGTTTTCTTTTTTCTTTTTTTTCTGCTCAGAATTCCTCCCCTACTCCTATGCGAACCATCTATTTTCTCAGTTATCCCAAACTGTTCAATTTAAAACCCATTAAAGCTATAAGACATTGTTAAAAGAAATCAGATACCTAAATAATTGGAGAAACATTCTAAGTTCACAGATAATAAGACTTAACATTGTTAAGATGGCATAACTCCCCAAACTGTTCTCCAGATTCAGAGCAATCACTATCAGAAAACCAGCTTACTTCTTCATAGAAATTGACATGCTGATTCTTAAATTCATATGGAATCACCAAGAACACAGAATAGTCAAAACAATATTGAAAAAGACAAAAAAGTAGAAAACTCACACTTCCTGATTTCAAAAGCTAAAACAAACCAACAAAAGTCAAGACAGTGTGCTACTGGCACAAGGAAGACATACAGATCAATGGAATTGAACTTATAGTCAAGAAATTAACCCATACATATATTTTCAACTGATTTTGATAAGGGTAACAAATGCTGTGACAATTGTATAGTCACTTGAAGAAGAATGAAGTTGGACCATAACTTAAACCATAAAAAAATTAACTCAAAATGGCCAAAGATCTAAATATAAGAACTAAAACCATATAATTATTAGAAGAAAACATAGTGGTAAACCATCATGATATGAGATGTGGCAAGGGATTCTTAGACATGACACCAAAAGGCAGGAGCAACAAAAGAAAAAAACATATAAACTGGACTTCACCAAAATAAACAAACAAATAAATAAATAAATAAATAAATAAATACCTTTTGCTTCCAAGGACAGCATTAAGAAAGTAAAAATATAATCCTTGCAATTAGAGGAAGTATTTGTAATTCATATAACTGATAAGGGACTTGCATCAACAATATATAAAAGATGAATATAACTCAATAATATACACAAGTAATCCAATTAAAAATAAGCAAAGGATTCAAATAGACATTTCTTCACATAAGATATACAAATGACCAAAAAGCACATGAAAAGATGCTCAATGGTCATTAGTCATCAGGGAAATGCCAATTAAAACCCCAATGAATTTGGGGTTTCATACCCCATTAGAATGTATAACATCAAAAAGTCAGATAACAACAAGCGGTACCTAGTAAGGGTGCAAAACAGTGCAGCCATCTTGGAAAATATCCTGGTAATTTCTTAAATGAATAATATAGAGTTACCAAATGATGTAGCCATTCCATTCCTCAGTGTATACCCAAAATAAATAAAAGTATATGTCAATACAAAAATGTGTACACAAATGTATGCAGCAGCATTATTTATAATAGTGAAAAAGTGGCAACTCAAATATCCATCAACTGATGTATTGATAAACAAAATGTGTTATATTCATACAATGAACTATGATTTGGACATGGAAAAGGAATAAAGTACTGATATATGCTACAACATGACTGACCTTTGAAAACATGCTAAGTAAAAAAGGCAGGTACAAAACATAGTATATAATATGATACTATTCACATGAAATGTCCAGAATAGGACTCTATAGAGACAGAAATCAGATTAGTGCTTTCCTATGGCTGAGTAGGCATAAATAGCTAAAAGGTATGGGTATTCTTTTTTTTTTTTTTTTTTAATTTTTTTTTTCAACGTTTATTTATTTTTGGGACAGAGAGAGACAGAGCATGAACGGGGGAGGGGCAGAGAGAGAGGCAGACACAGAATCGGAAACAGGCTCCAGGCTCCGAGCCATCAGCCCAGAGCCTGACGCGGGGCTCGAACTCACAGACCGCGAGATCGTGACCTGGCTGAAGTCGGACGCTTAACCGACTGCGCCACCCAGGCGCCCCTGGGTATTCTTTTTAAGATAGGAAAAATGTTCTAAAACTACCTGTAGTGATGGTTGCACATATCTGTGAATATACTAAAATCCACTTAATTGTACCCTTTACATGATTGAATAGTATTGTATGTGGATTATATTTCAATAAACTGCTAAAAAGTGTTAAGTTCTTTTGTTTTGTTCTTTTGTTTTGTTTTGTTTTGTTTTGTTTTGTTTTGTTTTTTAACATATGCTGCTGAGAACAGTGTTTGAGAGTTTTGGTTGCTTACTTTTTTCTGTGTATTTTTCTTCAGATATGCCTGATGGCTATGCAGTATTATTATATCATGATTTTAATTTGATTTCTCTGATGGCAAATAAAATGACCACTTTTATATGTTTATTGTTATTTAGATATCATCCTTTGTGAAGTACCCATTTAAAGCTTTTGCTGTATTTTCTGTCTTTTTTTTTTTCCTTATAGATTGATAGAAGTTATTCATATATTCTGGAGTCAAATCCTTTGTTTGAAATATGTACCCTAATATCTGCCCCATTCTGTTGTTTGTTTTTAAACTCCTTTAGTAATGTCTTTTAATAAACAGAAATTATTACTTTTAATACAGTCCACTTCACACTTTAGTCTTTAACGCTTAATGCTGTTAGTATCTTATTTAAGGAAACTTTGCCTTCAACAATCATGAAAATATTCTCCTATGATTTCAAATTGAAACATTAATATTTTGGGGCACCTGGGTGGCTCAGCTGGTTGGGCGACCAACTTCAACTCAGGTCATGATCTCACAGTCTGAGTTTGAGTCCCATGTCGGGTTTTGTGCCGACAGCTCAGACCCTGGAGCCTGCTTCAGATTCTGTGTCTTCCTCTCTCTCTGCCCTTCCCCTGCTCACGCTCTGTGTCTCTCTCAAAAAATAATCAAAAAAAGAAACATTAATATTTCATCTTTTATATTTATATGTACATATGTATGGTTTGAGGTAATCATCAAGTTTTTTTTTTCTTTTCCCATATGGATATACATTCAACACTATTTATGGAAAAAAAATTCCATCTTTTTCTCACTGCACTGCTGGTTCACCTTTATCACAAATGATACAAAACAATATATGTACAAATCTATTTTCTGGCTTATCTATTTTTGACTTGCAAGAAATATGTATTTTGCAATTGTTGGTTAACTAGTGTTCTACTAATATTAATTAGGACAAGGTTGATAGTGTTCAGCTATCTATGTCTTCATGGATTTTTAAAAACTATATGTTGTATCAATTGTTGAGAAAATAATGTTACAATCTTCATCTATAAAAATCTGAATTGTTTATTTTTCCTTTTATTTTTGGTATTTTCTACTTTGTATGTTTTGGTGCTATTCATTTCTCAAATGTGCAAAGCAGTTAATGAGTGACTCATTTGTGCCTATAGTTTTATTCATAGCAAAGAATTTAATTTCAGATTTAATTGTTAAAATAAATATAAAACAATTTCTACTTTGTCTTTTTGTTTCTATTTTTTCTTGTGTCATTTTTTTAAAGTTGGTATTTAAAGATGATTGTCAATTTTATCTAAATGGTCAATTAATTGGCATGAATTATTTGTAATATCCTTTTATTATCTTTAAGATATATAGTGATATCCTTTTTTTCATTTCTGACATTGGAGATTGCTTATTGATTTTCATACCTTCTTCTTTCCTAAAATATAAATTCAAACCTAAAATTTTCTATGGAGTCTTTTGGTTGATTCTTACAATTTTTTAATGTTTATTTATTTTTGAGAGAGAGAGAGAATGCAAAATGAGTTGGCGGGAGAGAAAGAGATGGACAGAGAACCTGAAGTGGACTCTGATATGACAGCAGAAAGCCCGATGTAGGGCTTAAAGTCAGAAACCATGAGATATGACCTGAACCAAAGTTGGATGCTTAACCAACTGTGCCACCCAGATGCCCTTTACAAATTTTAATCGTATGCACTTAATTATAATTCAGATTCTAAATATTTTCTAATTTCCATTTTTTCATTGATTTTTGAGTTATTTAGAAATATGTAATTTTGTAGTTTTGGGAAATTTCTAGCTAATTTTAATGTGGTCAGAGAATATGCTTTGAATTATATCCACCTACTGAAGTTTGTTGAGACTTACTTTCTGAACCATAATATGGCCAATATTGATGAATTTCCTAAATGGGTTTTCAGAAAAGAATGTATTTTCTATCATTGTTTGGTGCAATGCTCTATATATTCTAATTAGAACAAGTTCATTAATTTTGTTATCCCTTTGTTCTTTTGTATCCTTAACTGATATTTGTTTTTGTTATTGTTCAGTTTCTTCTATCAGCTACTGAAAAAAGTACATTGAAATCTTGGACTATGAATGTGGACATCTAATCCATTTAGTTCTATAAAATTTTCTTTAGATATTTTGAAGTTCTGCTATGGAATGCATGCAGGTTTTGAATTAAATTATCTTCTTCCTGGTTTGATCACTTCATCTTTCTGAAACGTTCTTCATTAGATCAAATGATGCTTTTGCCTAAAGTTTGGAGATGAGCAATAACATTTAGGTTGGATTTGTAATGATGTAAAAGCAATTAAAAGTGTGCTCTCAAGAGGGCATATAAGACTGGGATTGCTATATGAAGCCAAGGACTGGTTTCTAATTCTGCTATTTTGGAAGATATGTTGGGACTATGGCCTATAGAAAGTTATGAACTTGGAGAAGTAAGAAGTCATAGATATAGACTCAGGACCAAGATATAGGTCAAGCCATCTTATCATGCTCTGACTTGATTTGCTTAAGATATGTGACTATGGAACTAATGACTACCATTATATCCTGGTGCTTGAATGGGTAAGGCTAGCCATGGTAAAGTCAACTGCTAAACTGATAGGGAAACTACACAGAAAGAGAAAGGGAGAAGAGAGAGGAAAAGAGAATGAGAGATCAATCAAAAGGGAGTGTGGAATATAAAATTCAGTAACACATGAAGAGATATAATTCCTCAAAAAGTAGATAAAAATAAAATCAGAAATAAATTCTCTCCAGGTCCAGATAATTTTATTAAGCAGTTGAACAAGTACTTCAAAACTGGCATGTTTTCCATGGTCAAAAGTTTAAACAAAGATATGTTACATTAGCAGGGTGCCTGGGTGGCTCTGTCAGTTAAGCATCCGACTTCGGCTCAAGCCATGATCTCACAGTTGATGGGTTGGGCCCCGTGTTGGGCTCTGTGCTGATAGCTCGGAGCCTGGAGCCTGCTTTGTATTCTGTTTCCCTCCCTCTCTGCCCCTCCCCTGCCTGCATTCTGTCTCTCTCTCTCAAAAATAAATAAACCTTAAAAAGTTTTTTAAAAAGATACATTACATTTGCAATATGAACTAAAAATAGAAAAAAAAGCAAAAATTCATTGTGGTAAAGACAATAAAATGTTAGAAATAAAATCATAAAGACTAAAATTTTAAAAAAATGCAATAGGGCTGCCTTGGTGGTTCAGGTGGTGAAGCATTCAGATTTAAGCTCAGGTCATGATCTCACAGTTGTGAGATCAAGCTCACTATCAGGCTCAGTGCTGACCATGGAACCTGCTTGGGATTCTTTTTCTCTCCCTCTCTCTCTGCCCCTTCCCCACTCATGTGAATAAATGCACACACTGTCACTCTCTCTCAAAATAAATTTTAAAAACCTAAAAAAATAAGAATAAAATTTAAAAATGCAATAAGTAATATACATCCATAAGTTGATCCAGTCAGGAAGATAATTAATAATTTGGAAATTTATATTGAGATAGCATGCAGTATTGCACAGAGGCACAAAAATAGACATGAAAGACAGGCATGTGGAGGTCGTGAGGATAATTTATGGCATAATTACTTTTTATGTGTTGTTCTCAATTCCCTATTTTTTGTGTGTTTCTTGTCACTCATGGATTTACCAGGTAAGCTAAACCGAGGTATCCCATGGGTGAAAAGGCATCTTTCTGTGTTTCTCTAAGAGCCATACATCATTCAAATGAATGTTTCTGTGCTACACAAATATCTCTGAAATAATTACAAATGTAGCGGCGCCTGGGTGGCTCAGTCGGTTAAGCGTCCGGCTTCAGCTCAGGTCGTGATCTCGCAGTTTGTGAGTTCGAGCCCCGCATG
Organism: Lynx rufus; assembly: GCF_022079265.1. NCBI lineage: Eukaryota > Metazoa > Chordata > Mammalia > Carnivora > Felidae > Lynx > Lynx rufus. The sequence goes on from NW_025814889.1 coordinate 109,783,439, forward strand.
GGGCTCTGTGCTGACAGCTCAGAACCTGGAGCCTGCTTCTGATTCTGTGTCTCCCTCTCTCTCTGACCCTCCCCCCATTCATGCTCTGTCTCTCTCTGTCCCAAAAATAAATAAACGTTGAAAAAAAAAATTAAAAAAAAAAAAATAGGTAAAGACTACCGTCATGCCTTTGATCTCACCATTTCAGACTCTCTTTGCACTGCCAAGCTCTCTCACCTCTCATGGATTTTGGTCTAACCTCCTGGGTTACACCAATGTGGAACCACAACAAAGCCATCATTTCTTGACAGAACTGTGGACACTACCAAGCATATTCCCTCTCCCTTTTAAAATATACTCCGTAAACTTCATTTGTTTATTCATAATTACTTTGACAATCTAAATTATTTTAAAGAGGTGGTGAAAAATAATTGAGGTTTTACTTTTCCCTATAGTTATTAGGTATCACATATTTTGACTGGCTCCTAAGTAGCTACATTAGGATGTCTATATGCCATACAAGTAAGTCTTTGGAAAGTTATGTTTTATTCTTTACCTATCATACTGCTCTTTTTTTCTTTTACCCCTTCCCACTTACACACACACACACACACACACACACACACACACACACAAGTACGTACCCTGTTCTGTTTCTTTCAAGGTTTTAATAAGAAAGAATCTTATTATATGTTTCAAAACTTAATTCTTTAATCATTTAGTAGCATTAGGGTCTCAGTTTAAGACAACCTCCCTGAGATAAGGGACTTAGCAAAATCTTACTACTTATTGAAAGAGTGAAGAAGGCAATTTCAGGCAACTCCAAATATCCAATACTAAATCTAATTAGCTCCATATCAACTCTTCTCTGAAAACCCAAGTGCCATGCTGTTAGCAATAAACAGAGAGTCTAATGCTTTTCCAGAACTCCAAATTACAATATGTAAATCCAAGTGTAAATAATTAAATGTACATATATTTAACCTGAATTTCTCTGTAGACGTGCTGTTCTCACCTCCTGCCTCCTACCAAACCTTGTCAGTTGTTGGTAAAATACTAACATGGCACTAAAGAAGAAGGAGAAACAAAGGTAGTTAGAACATTATAGCCCCTGCAGTGCTTAATCCATAAAGCAGGGAACGCAAATTGGTGAATTGGAGCAATGACATGGTTACACTGAACTACAGAAAAAGGACCCTTAGGGAACTAGCAGGAAGTAAATTGGGTTCTATTTTGAGATGATGGTTCATTTACATTGTTATAATTATTTAAATAATTAATTTTGTAATGAAAGAAGCTTATAAAAGCCAAAACCCCACTGAGCTGCAAATCCAAAATTCTCTCATGCTAAATCAGAGCTGTTTATCCTCCATAATACTGCGATAAATCTATTTAGGAAAAAAATGCCTCTATCTATCTACCTACCTACCTACCTACCTACCTCTCTACCTACCTATCATCTATCTATCTACACACACATACATATATGATACAAGACTTAAATTACATATGGCTTAGTTGGTACTTCATTATGAAAATGTTTTAGTCTTACAGTGTTGTAGGAGCTGTCATTGTAGAGTCTTCTTCTAACATAGAACAAGTAGATTTCTTTTTTCAGCCAGAAAAAAAACATGAAATGTTCATTCACATCCAGCTTAGGTAACCAAGAGCCCTACAGGGAGTGTCAGGAAAATATAAAAGGTCAGGACCAAGGAGACTAAAGGAGAAGAAGGTTGCCAGAATACAGTTAACTGGGTCAGTCAGGCAGCTGGAAGTCTATAATAAACAGGGTCAAGATTAAACTTGAATTAGAGCATATTAAATAAAGCCTGTGGGTTAAACACCCTAAGGTCAAGTTAGATAACTCTAGAAGTTTCTCAAAAGCATAAGGTCAAAAAGGCTGAGAAAGTTGGAGAGGAAAACTATAGAATCAAACACACAGAAAGAGAATCAACTTGACTTTTTTGGCAATTCACTCTCTCTCTCTTTTTTTTTTTTTTTCTTGCCCTGCTGGAAGTGGGTCAGGGGGACAAATGAGTGGTACTGGTCTTGAGCACTTAAATAAGAGGTATAAGGGGAAAATTTGAAAATTGAATAAATGTATCACATAATTATTTCCCTTATCTCTGTAATAGCCACACTTTCTAGATAAGTCCTACCCTCCAATTCTTTGAAGATGGTAACACTGATATAATCCTCTTTTTTCAAGAAACTCAGCATCTGCCTTGCCCTCCATTCTATGCATGTAGCATTTTGCAACATAAACACGGTTCTTTTCTATTCTATTGATCTTCACCTCTGCTGAACTTTAGCCACTCACTCCCAATATCACATCCTCAATTGTCTCATTTCCTTAACTGCTTCATCTCTTAAGTTTTAAACACATGCTACTCTACTTTCAGGCTACAACAGCCTATTCTGCACCTAACTTTAAAACCCCACCACTGTTCTTCATTGTGGTCAAGATTTGCAAACAATTCATTTTTGTATCCTCTAAATTTTTGTAGTTGATGTTCTTTTTCTTTCCCTTTTATGGTTATTCTTGGAAGCAGGGTAACTCATAGTTGACGGTATAACACATAGGTCAAGAATGCTTGAATTTGAACTCCAACTTCTTCACTTTTTACATATGCAACACTTGGGAAATTTTTAACATGAGAAAGATTCAATTTCCTTTCTAATAAAATGGTTATAAAATATTACTTCACCTCATAAGGTTAAAATAAATATTAAAGAGGTATTTCATATAAAGGACTTAACATAGTGCCTGAAACACTGTAAACAGACATTATATTTTACTTGGTATCAGTATTAGTCTTTACCCATATTTTATCCTTTCAACTATTCTAATATACAACTTGGGTATCTAATATGTGTTATTAATGATTGCCTTTCCATTTCTACTCACTATCCATGGATACATTCATCTAAATATATAATTTCACCCTCAAATGTTGATGACATCCCTTTTATGTTGAGTACTAATTGTCCTCTTTTGGCTCCACAACAGGTATAACGTATTCTTTTGGACTGGTTCCGTATGAATATTACACCAAATCACAGCCTCAATATACATAAGTGTAAATACATCATTCACATCCTCACTCTATGGTATTCTCTAGTGTTTTTCACAACTATGATGAATGTGCAAGCCAAATATCCAACCACCAAGAAAAAAATGAGGAAGCAAGTATGAATATCCATTCTTCCTAAATACCTATATATAATCACTTATTTAGTTCTATAGACCTATATTGTACATAACTTGAAAAATATGTCTTCTGTCAAACATCACTACCTCAGTATAATTTCTTATTTTTCTTGTGTAAATTTCTGCAATAGCCTTTAAACAGTCCTCCTTGACTCCAGAATTTCTTCTCAGAACAAAACTAAATGAAAGCCATCTTTACTGCTTTCGAAATGTTCTTTACGAAATTGAAATCCTTAAACTCTTTCAGTGGTTCATCATAGTCTTTAAGAAAAGAAAAAAAAATCCTCTAGCATATATATGCAGGCTTTCTTTTCTGTTTAGCATGATGGTATCTAACCACCAGCATTCAAGTTCATGCTCAAATCCACTTAACTCTATGGTCTCAGACAAGTTATTTTATCTATCTTATGTTCAATAATCTAATACTGTAATGTAGTTTTATTTATCACTACTTAGGCTTTTAAATTCTGGAGCTGTGTTCCTAACATACATTTTCATATTTATTTAAAGCAATATCTGGTACTTTGGCTCCACACATAAATGTTGGATGGTGACTAATGTTGATGTGTCAATCGCTTTACAGTTATAACTCATGAGATCCTCTCCACAAGTCTATTTGGTAAGCACTTTAATCTCCTCGTAAACATAAGGAATACTGTGATTTAGAGAGGTTAATATTTTTCTCAATGTCACATGTCCAGTTAGAATAACTATGATTCAAATTCAGATCTTTCAGTGGCCAAATATCTGCTTTTACTTCTGCTTTACTGACTATTAGAGGAAAAGTAGCTGATACAATAATAGATGCTTTCATTACTATTTTTAATTAAAACTGTCAACTGTCATGTGGGATTTTGAATTGAATTGAATTTTCAACTGGGTAAGCACATGAGAATTTCATGCCCCTAGATCAGTGTTTCTCAAAGCATCACTTATGAACAACTTTCAATAGACTCCCTAAGGTGATTTAAAATACAAACCCCTAACCCACAACCTCCATCTTCACATTAAGAATTACTGGGACTATTTCCCAAGAGGATGCTAATGGACACAAAGAGAACCACCGACTAAAAGTGAGGAATAAATATGCAAGATGTAAGCTCTAATTTTCCAGTTGCTAAATGTGATTCCCATAAGAGTAAAGAATATGCTTATTGACAGATGCTTTTATCAACTTTATGACTAGAAAGAAATCAAGAAAAGAACTCCAATAGTCATTCTCTGGAGTCCACCTAAACTGGGAAAAAGAAAGAGAAAATAATTTGATTTCTTTCTTTCTTTCTTTCTTTCTTTCTTTCTTTCCTTGTTTCTTTCACTATGTGACATACATTGAAAAAATTCATTGGCATCCTATTTCTCTCTAATCCAGGCAAGTGAGGGAATTGTATCTTCCCATCTCTGAAGACATGGTCACATGAATTGTTCAGAGCAATGAGTGGAATTTATGTTTGATACGTCTGTGTGGAATAATTTATTTTCAGTTAACTTTCCATGTATCTCTTCCCTGACTCTATGTGTAGACATTGACATAGACAATGAGCTATCACATGGATAACCACTCTCTGGGCTGAAGATCACACTGACATCAAAGAATTAAGAACTAAACCTCTGAGATTTCTTTTATATTTTTTCTTTTATTTTTTGTTACCATAACATAAACTGTATCTGTATCCTAACTGATACAGGACGTTTATGTTTATTAAATGAATTTTAAAAAATGAAACCTCAATTAACTAATTGAAAATATTCAAGTTAATTATAACCAAAGGAGACCATTGGTCAGCCGATTCATTTCAAAGAGTAGGTTCAATTGCCTTTAGAAAAAAAAAAAAAGATTCTCCTAACTTTGATTCAAATAGCAGAATCCCCAAAGAGGCAAAATGAAAACAATTAAGTGAAATAATCTTCAATACTGGAATTGTCATCAAATAATTAGATTAACTTCAGGATGCATGCCACCATGTGAGGTGTCATGGGATTTTCAAGGCTTAAAATTAATCTCTTTTGAACTCCATTTGACTCGGAACAACCTTAATTACAATAGCATTTCCCAAGACTAAGCTTCCTAATGCTATTCCAGACAGAGCTGGTTATTAAAAGATTTCAAAGATGTTTATTGATATGTGTATGGTACAATCTTAAGAAAAAAAAACGATTAAAGAGAAAATGTAAAAAAAGGTAATATAATGCAAATTATTTTATGTTTGGAATACCTTTCATATACAGTACAGTGCATGAGGAATGAGTTTAAATGGATTCCATTTAAAATCTGAGGTGCCCACAGAGAACTCCCTTCAGACATAACTTGAATCGATCTTCTGCACGACATATCATAGTGAAACTGGCAAAATACAAGGATAAAGAGAAAATTCTGAAAGCAGCTAGAGACAAACGTGCTCTAACATATAAAGGGAGACCTATAAGACTCATGACCGATCTTTCTACTGAAACTTGGCAGGCCAGAAAGGAATGGCAGGAGATCTTCGATGTGATGAACAGAAAAAATATGCAGCCAAGAATCCTTTATCCAGCAAGTCTGTCATTTAGAATAGAAGGAGAGATAAGGGTCTTCCCAAACAAATAAAAACTGAAGAAATTCGTCACCACTAAACCAGCCTTACAAGAGATCCTAAGGGGGATCCTGTGACACAAAATACCAGAGACATCGCTACAAGCATGAAACCTATGGACATCACAGTGACTCTAAACCCACATCTTTCTATAATAACACTGAATGTAAATGGATTAAATACGCCAACCAGAAGACATAGGGTATCAGAATGGATAAAAAAACAAGACCCATCTATTCGCTGTCTACAAGAGACTCATTTTAGACCTGAGGACACCTTCAGATTGAGAGTGAGGGGATGGAGAACTATTTATCATGCCACTGGAAGTCAAAAGAAAGCTGGAGTAGCCATACTTATATCAGACAAACTAGACTTTAAATTAAAGGCTGTAACAAGAGATGAAGAAGGACATTATATAATAATCACAGGGTCTATCCATCAGGAAGAGCAAACAATTATAAATGTCTATGCGCCAAATACCGGAGCCCCCAAATATATAAAACAATTACTCATAAACATAAGCAGCCTTATTCATAAGAATGTGGTAATTGCAGGGGACTTTAACACTCCACTTACAGAAATGGATAGATCATCTAGACACACGATCAATAAAGAAACAAGGGCCCTGAATGAGACATTGGATCAGATGGACTTGACAGATATATTTAGAACTCTGCATCCCAAAGCAACAGAATATACTTTCTTCTCGAGTGCACATGGAACATTCTCCAAGATAGATCACATATTGGGTCACAAAACAGCCCTTCATAAGTTTACAAGAATTGAAATCATACCATGCATACTTTCAGACCACAACGCTATGAAGCTTGAAATCAACCACAGGAAAAAGGCTGGAAAACCTCCAAAAGCATGGAGGTTAAAGAACACCCTACTAACGAATGAGTGGGTCAACCAGGCAATTAGAGAAGAAATTAAAAAATATATGGGAACAAATGAAAATGAAAATACAACAATCCAAATGCTTTGGGATGCAGCGAAGGCAGTCCTGAGAGGAAAATACATTGCAATCCAGGCATATCTCCAGAAACAAGAAAAATCCCAAATACAAAATCTAACAGCACACCTAAAGGAAATAGAAGCAGAACAGCAAAGACAGCCTAAATCTAGCAGAAGAAGAGAAATAATAAAGATCAGAGCAGAAATAAACAATATAGAATCTAAAAAAAAACTGTAGAGCAGATCAACGAAACCAAGAGTTGGTTGTTTGAAAAAATAAACAAAATTGACAAACCTCTAGCCAGGCTTCTCAAAAGGGAGATGACCCAAATAGATAAAATCATGAATGAAAATGGAATTATTACAACCAATCCCTCAGAGATACAAGCAATTATCAGGGAATACTATGAAAAATTATATGTCAACAAAGTGGACAACCTGGAAGAAATGGACAAATTCCTAAACATCCACACACTTCCAAAACTCAATCAGGAGGAAATAGAAAGCTTGAACAGACCCATAACCAGCAAAGAGACTGAATCATCAAAAATCTCCCAACAAATAAGAGTCCAGGACCAGATGGCTTCCCAGGGGAGTTCTACCAGATGTTTAAAGCAGATATAATACCTATCCTTCTCAAGCTATTCCAAAAAATAGAAAGGGAAGGAAAACTTCCGGACTTATTCTATGAAGCCAGTATTACTTTGATTCCTAAACCAGACAGAGACCCAGTAAAAAAAGAGAACTACAGGCCAATATCCCTGATGAATACGGATGCAAAAATTCTCAATAAGATACTAGCAAATCGAATTCAACAGCATATGAAAAGAATTTTTCACCATGATCAAGTGGGATTCATTCCTGGGATGCAGGGCTGGTTCAATATTTGCAAATCAATCAATGTGATACATCACATTAATAAAAGAAAGGATAAGAACCATATGATCCTGTCAATCGATGCAGAAAAGGCCTTTGACAAAATTAAGCAACCTTTCTTAAGAAAAACCCTCGAGAAAGTCGGGATAGAAGGAACATACTTAAAGATCATAAAAGCCATTTATGAAAAGCCCACAGCTAACATCATCCTCAATGGGGGAAAAACTGAGAGCTTTTTCCTTGAGATCAGGAACACGACAGGGATGTCCACTCTCACCACTGTTGTTTAACATAGTGTTAGAAGTTCTAGCATCAGCAATCAGACAACAAAAGGAAATCAAAGGCATCAAAATTGGCAAAGATGAAGTCAAGCTTTCACTTTTTGCAGATGACATGATATTATACATGGAAAATCTGATACACTCCACCAAAAGTCTGCTAGAACTGATACATGAATTCAGCAAAGTTGCAGGATACAAAATCAATGTACAGAAATCAGTTGCATTCTTATACACTAATAATGAAGCAACAGAAAGACAAATAAAGAAACTGATCCCATTCACAATTGCACCAAGAAGCATAAAATACCTAGGGATAAGTCTAACCAAAGATGTAAAAGATCTGTATGCTGAAAACTATAGAAAGCTTATGAAGAAAACTGAAGAAGATATAAAGAAATGGAAAAACATTCCGTACTCATGGATTGGAAGAATAAATATTGTCAAAATGTCGATACTACCCAAAGCTATCTACATATTCAATGCAATCCCAATCAAAATTGCACCAGCATTCTTCTCGAAACTAGAACAAGCAATCCTAAAATTCATATGGAACCACAAAAGGCCCCGAATAGCCAAAGTAATTTTGAAGAAGAAGACCAAAGCAGGAGGCATCACAATCCCAGACTTTAGCCTCTACTACAAAGCTGTAGTCATCAAGACAGCATGGTATTGGCACAAAAACAGACACACAGACCAATGGAATAGAATAGAAACCCCAGAACTAGACCCACAAACGTACGGCCAACTAATCTTTGACAAAGCAGGAAAGAATATCCAATAGAAAAAAGACAGTCTCTTTAACAAATGGTGCTGGGAGAACTGGACAGCAACATGCAGAAGGTTGAAACTAGACCACTTTCTCACACCATTCACAAAAAGAAACTCAAAATGGATAAAGGACCTGAATGTGAGACAGGAAACCATCAAAACCCTAGTGGAGAAAGCAGGAAAAGACCTCTCTGACCTCAGCCGTAGCGATTTCTTACTCGACACATCCCCAAAGGCAAGGGAATTAAAAGCAAAAATGAACTACTGGGACCTCATGAAGATAAAAAGCTTCTGCACAGCAAGGGAAACAACCAACAAAACTAAAAGGCAACCAACGGAATGGGAAAAGATATTTGCAAATGACATATCGGACAAAGGGCTAGTATCCAAAATCTATAAAGAGCTCACCAAACTCCACACCTGAAAAACAAATAACCCAGTGAGGAGATGGGCAGAAAACATGAATAGACACTTCTCTAAAGATGACATCCAGATGCCCAACAGGCACATGAAAAGATGCTCAATGTCACTCCTCATCAGGGAAATACAAATCAAAACCACACTCAGGTATCACCTCACGCCAGTCAGAGTGGCCAAAATGAACAAATCAGGAGACTATAGATGCTGGCGAGGATGTGGAGAAACGGGAACCCTCTTGCACTGTTGGTGGGAATGCAAATTGGTGCAGCCACTCTGGAAAACAGTGTGGAGATTCCTCAAAAAATTAAAAATAGACCTACCCTATGACCCAGCAATAGCACTGCTAGGAATTTACCCAAGGGATACAGGAGTACTGATGCATAGGGGCACTTGTACCCCAATGTTTATAGCAGCACTCTCAACAATAGCCAAATTATGGAAAGAGCCTAAATGTCCATCAACTGATAATGGATAAAGAAATTGTGGTTTATATACACAATGGAGTACTATGTGGCAATGAGAAAGAATGAAATCTGGCCCTTTGTAGCAACATGGATGGAACTGGAGAGTGTGATGCTAAGTGAAATACGCCATACAGAGAAAGACAGATACCATATGTTTTCACTCTTATGTGGATCCTGAGAAACTTAACAGAAACCCATGGGGGGGGGTGGGGGGAAGGAAAAAAAAGAGGTTAGAGTGGAAGAGAGCCAAAGCATAAGAGACACTTAAAAACTGAGAACAAACTGAGGGTTGATGGGGGGTGGGAGGGAGGGGAGGGTGGGTGATGGGTATTGAGGAGGGCACCTTTTGGGATGAGCACTGGGTGTTGTATGGAAACCAATTTGACAATAAACTTCATATATTGAATAAAAAAATAAAAAATAAAAAAATTGCTTTACCATAATTAAATTACAAAAAGTAAAAAAATAAAATAAAATAAAATAAAATCTGTGGTGCCCAGCAATATATAGTAGAGGAGCTGCTTTGGAATCAAGTTTTATATCATTTTGTTTGGGAAAATAATTTTGGATTAATCTACGTGTTGATTATAAAAGTCAACAGAAAAGTCAATCTTCAAATATTTGTTCTAAAACTCAATGACGTCAAGTCTGTGTTGGAGGGGGGGCCTGGGGTGAATTTTATTTTTCTTTCTCATGAAGCAGCTGATGTCAGTCTGTCTGGAAGAATATGGACAACAAAGTCTAAAGAAATACTCTTACTTTTTTTCTACCTGTTACAGGGCTGTTTCAGTTTAATGAGGCAAGTTGTCTTTTCATTCATTCCACAATTGCTTATCTTGGATTTATTATGTGCAGGCAGTGATGAGGCAGTCAGGGGTGTGCAATGTACAAAACAAGATAAAGTTCCTGTTTCAAAGATGTTTTCATAGTAGTGTGCAAGATGGACATTTAATCAAGCACAAAAACAAACTGAAATGTGAAAGTGTTAAATGAGCCACAAAGGCAAGATGTAGAGTATTATGAAAGCATATAATAGAAAATTGACTTAATCAGGAACATCAAAATAAATCATTTTTGAGGATGGGACACACAAACTGATTAGAAGTTAATTAAGCTAAAGTGTGTGCATGTGCACAATGCAAGTGTGTGCTCACACACTTACGTATGTACCCTTACCATTCTAACAAGAGAAAGTGTTGTATTAAAAGGAAGTTCAGCAGTAATGGGTTACTGGTATGCAGCAATACAGCTGGCTAGAGTGAAGGAGTATAGAGAAATGTGGCCCATGTGGAGACTAGAAGGATGAGTAGAGGCCTGACAACACAGGGCTTACTTACTAAGACACCTTCCTTGATTTTTCTAAACTAAAATCCCCATGTTTATTGTCAATCACATCTATTCAATTTCTCAGAAAACAGAAACAAAAGCAAAAAAGTCAACCTCCTGTTTAACGATATGTGATTCAAGTATGGTCCTAAACTTTACCTTATACTTTATGCAGGCATAAATGATACAAGACACTTGGGCGTGGGGGAAGGAAGAAGGGAGGAAAAAAACTATTAATCAGCAGTTAAGGAAATGGTTAGCAGCGACAGTTCTAAAAATATATGGTCATTAATTATTCACTAATAATGAATAATTAAAGCACATTGAGCACTTACTCTATGACACAGCTTTACATACCTTATTTCTAGCATTCAACTCATCATCTGGCCAGGTAGACAGCACTAATCAGTACCAATTTATCAATGTGCAAACTGAGGCACAGTGAGGGTAGGTTGTTTACCTAAAGTCACTGAGTTATTAATATAAGGACCAGGATTTAAACTCTGCATTCTTGGCGTTCAAAGGCCATGCAGTCTCCCACTGTACATATCTAGCCTGTGTGAGGAGACTGTCATTATTGTAAGAGAGAATAAAAGCATGTTGCCTATGAAAGAAATATGAAGTGTTTTCAAATATGTACTTTCAATCCCTAAAATTATATTTACATTAATATCAAGAGGTTTCAGGGCTAAATATATCCTGATTAAAAAAAAATAGTTTTCTTTTTTGTTGAATTCTTCCAACTAAGTAGGTCAAACTGCTTTCCAATTTCCAGAAGTGCTTATTCAACATCTTGATGATTAAATATGCTAATAATATGACATGGACACAATATAATTTCCTAATATGTCGGCAATCTGATCCCACAGTAATGTAAGTGGATCTAAATGATCCACTTACATTATTACTAGTGTTTGGAATGATATTAATAGTATTCACGTGGAAAGCTTACTATTCAGTGTAATTATAAAAGCATCATTGTGTATTACCTACAATTCATATTCCAGATTGAAAAGGGTTTTCTATTATTGTTACATATTTTCTTCTTAACTAGCTTTTATTATGAAGTATTTCAATAAAAGTTATATAAAAATAAGTCATGAGAATGAAAGGTACAGCATAGGGAATACAGTCAATGGAATTGTAATAGTGTTGTATGGTGACAGATGGTAGCTGCATTTGTGGTGAGCATAGCATAGCGTATAGAGTTGTGGAAGCACTATACTCTACACCTGAAAATATTGTAACATTGTGTGTCAACAGTACTTCAATTAAAAAAATAAAACAAATATTTCAATAACAACTAAAATATTTATGTGTCTACCCATAATAATTTCCAATAACAAAGTTCCCAAATCTGTGGAGCTGCAGCTTGTGTAGGTGTGAAACACAATAACATTGTTTATATCTTTTATAAATATGAAGGAAGATATTATCCATCATAGGAAAACTTTTATAAGTAAGTTTGAACCTTAATCATTGGTATAAACTCCTTCAGAACAGTGAAGTACAAATTAGCAATATTAAAATAGAAATTCTTAAAACTACCCAACCAATTTTCATTAATAAATTTATCTTTTAGAATTGAAAAAAAAATTAAGCACACAGTACAGAAAATCTCCATATTACACCCACAATTGCACAGAGTTTCTCCTATTATTAATATATTAGCGTGATACGTTTGTTATAATTAACTATTATTGATACCATATTATTAACTAAAGTCTCTATTCAGATTTCCTTATTTTTTATTTAATTTATTTTCTGTTCCAGGACCCCATCTAAGCTACTGTGATACACTTATCATGTCTCCTTAAGCTCCTCTTGGCTATGATATCTTCTCAGACTTATTTTTGCTAACTTTGATAGTTTTGATGACTTTCAGGTGGTATTGGTCAGGTTGTGTAAGACTATCTACTGGAATTAATTTGATAATTTTTCATAATTAGACTAGGATTATAGTTTTTTGAAAGGAAGATCACAGTGATATCATTTTAATCATGTCATATCAAGGGTACATGCTATCAACATGATGTATAACTTTTGAAGTTAACTTAATCACCTGGCTGAACTGAAGTTTGCCAGATTTCTCCACTGCAAAGTTAGTCATTTCCCCTGTTTTTCACACTCTATTCCTTGGAAAAAAAATCACTGTACACAGCCCACATTTAAGGAATGAGATATACTCCCTCTCCTCAAGGTGGGTTATCTGCAAAATTTATTCGAAATTCTTCATTTTTTTATCTTCTCCTACATGTATGTATTTATTCAGTCATATATTTTTAACAGCAGGGAACTACGGGTATCTATTTTATACTTTAGGTTATAATATAATACTTTTTTGTTTTGTGGCTCAAATTGTTTTCTTTAGCCGTTGGGAGCTCATTTAGTTGGCTTCAATGCTCCTTTAATATATCCCCATTAACAGTCTTTTTTGTTTGTTTGTTTGTTTGTTTGTTTGTTTGGATTTCTTTTTAGCACTTTCCTACTTTTTGGCACTATAAGATACCTTATTTGTAAATTTCCACTCTGACATTAAGAAACCTGAATTCCAGATGAGAGCCAGGTGAGATGGATCTGCCATTCAGTTACAATTTTTTTTTTTAGTTCAAGAACACATGCACAGCAGTATCAGAATTGTTAACTCATGCTCTCATCAAAAACAGCTTTATCAAATAGAATATAGTGCTTATGTACAGTTTATCTGTCTTAGTTCCAAAGTTACTTAGATCAGCTCTTTTTCCCTCTCCCTATTCAGGAGGTTCTTTCATATATTATAATACAATTAGGGGCCTCTGGGTGGTTCAGTCGGTTGGGCGTTGACTTCGGCTCAGGTCATGTTCTTGCAGTCTGTGAGTTCAAGCCCCACGTCCGGGTCTGCACTGACAGCTCAGAGCCTGGAGCCTGCTTCAGATTTTGTCTCCATCTCTCTGCCCCTCCCCTGCTCTCACTGTGTCTCTCTCTCTCAAAAATAAAATAAAAAATATAATAAAAAAATTTTAGAATACATTTAAATTATCATCATGGTCTGAAACCTTCCCTGAGATTCTCTAACCTGCCAAAGATTTTTTTTAATTTATTCACATTAACATTCACTCTTTGTGTTATAAAGTTCTATGGGTTTCAACAAAAGCATAATATCATATGTCTACCATTACAACATCTTACAGAATAGTTTCATTGCAGCTATTTTTAATAATTTCAGAAAAATAAATCTTTTCTAAATGTTTTTCAGGGCTCTTGAAAAGTTTCACCATCACAATGAATTTTTTATTCTTTGTTAGATGATGATTAAAAACAACCCTAAATTTATTATTGTTGATGTTATTATTAAAATTATTACCATTATTAAGGCAAATTCTATGTATAAACTAATTAATACACTGGGCCCTCACAGTGAACTTTTGGACAATATAATATCAAGAAACATACAAATTTTGAGTTTTCCAATAAAGTGTTGCATTATAAAGCAAATTTATCACAATTGCAAGAACAGCTTGTATATATCTTGTCCCAAAAAAGAGTTCTCTCACATTTTGTTTGAAATGGCTGTGTTACCAGTTTATAGCTTGGGGATATTTTGATTACAATTTTTGTTTGAACAGTATTTTTATTACTTTTCAGTAAGTCTTTGTGCTGACCATGAGTTCATGAGACTTGTGAACAGCATTATGCTTTGCAAGCAACTAAAGAAGTAAAGAACACATTTATTTTACTGAATCATATAGTAACTAATAAAATAACTGATTTATAAAATAGTTTGGAAGAAAAGCAATCAAAATGATATCTCCAAATTTTAACAGACTATGAAATAAGCATGATTAGTTCCATAATTCAGAATTTAGGGTTTCATAGGTTTGGGAATTTCAGGTTGAAAATACAAACACACACACAAAAATCTCTTTTTAAAAAAATTGTTGTCACTTTCAGAAAGAATCTTCCACAATATCAAAATATTTCTGCACAAGTCACAATGACCGCTTTCATTTCTCTGTACCTTAAAAAGTAGCCCCAGGTTTTATGTCTCAAAGAAATAACATAATAATAATATAGGTTCAATTACACAAGACTATACAGTGACACAGGATAATATTGGAACCCATAGTAAGAATAGGTCAAATTCAAATATTAGTTTTTATCCATTTCTTCCTTCTTTCTTTTGTTTTTTTTCTTCCTTCAGAACAGAGGTAAAGAAAAGAAATGGGTGCACATAAATAAACACTTTGAAGGAAACTCTCTGTGGATGTTTTAAATTTTCACTGTAAAATATGTAGGTTATATATGTGTTAGGTGGGGAAGCATATGAATGCTGGAAAGATAAGCACATTAGTTTTGGATATCATGTTAGGTGATTAATACTTTTAAAATCAGTGACTATTATTGAAGTAAAGTAGTATCATCTACCACTGTACCCAATAAAAAATCAATGATAAACCAGAAAAAAAAATAGTGAACTATAGGATGTAAGTTTGGATATGGCAGAGGAGAAACATAACCTTAAAGACATGTGGCACCTCTCAATTCATTTCCTACCACTTTCTCCTTGCTTACTCTGCTCCAATCTTATTGACATCTTTACTCATACTCATAAAAATTAAACACATTTCTTCCTCAGGCTTTTTGCTATTCTTGTGTTTAGAAACACAGTCCCTCAGATATCTGCATAGTTCACTCCTTAATAGCCTTCAGTTCTCTACGTAAATATCCCTTTATCAGGAAGCCCTTACTGGGCTACCACCTATTTTTTTAATATAGGCATATTTTCTCTCTATTGCATTATCTTGTTTTGTTCCTCTCTGTAGCATGCCTTACCATTATATATATATATATATATATATATATATATATATATAAATGTACTTATTTTCATTATATATATATATAAATGTACTTATTTTATATATATATATAAATGTATATGTACTTATGTAATAAGTAATAAATGTACCATTATATATATATATATATATATATATATATATATATATATATATAAATGTACTTATTTTCATATGGTCTCTTCCCTGACTAGAATTAAAGCTAAAGGAGGGCAGTCATTGCTTGGTTTATTGTTGTATTACTGTATCTAGGATAGTACCTGAGAAAGAGTGGGTATTCATTATATGTTTGTTGAATGAATGGACACAGTCTCTCCGACAATGAAAATAAAATGAAGGTGAAAAAAACTTAGATTACATCTTTTATATAGTCCATCATCTTGTCCCGACTTGGCAAGGATGTAGGTAAAATACGTGAATTGGGAAATTAGAGGTGAGTTGAAGAACTGCATGTCACAAAATAGATGAAGAAAGAAAAGAATAGTAGATTTAAGAATAGATGACTGGTTAAATAAATATTCAGAGCTCTGATTCAGCTCTTGGAACGAGATAGGATTTTTGCAGTGAAATGTTATAAAAATACATTTCTGGTATGTAAAATATAGTGAAAGAAAAGGCAATACAAGCATATGGAGTAAAGGAACTAAGAAATCTTAATGTTATAGGAGGTAGACAATGAGAGACTGGGAAGCCTGTATTCACTTCACTGAAGCTTAGATAAATGTTTCTATATCTTTACAAATAATAGTATTGATGATGGGTAGAAAACTGGATTGACACTTTGAGTGAATTTTTAGAAGGCAAGGTTTGTGAATTATGATGGCAGTAGAACCATGGCAGACAAATAGCAGTAAGAAATAAGATAGTTCTAATCTTCTTCTGAAATGAAAGATGGAATGCTTTCTCTTGCTGATTTCACAAGAAGTTGTATTTTTACAGCATAGCAAAATATCAGTAAAATGTGAAGAAATAAGAATTTTTTTAATATTTATTTATTTATTTTGAGGGAGAGAGAAATAAAGAGCAAATGGGGGAAGGGCAGAGTAAGGGAGGGAGACAGATCTGAAGAAGGCTCTGCACTATCAGCACAAAGCCAGATGCAAGGCTCAACTTCATGAACCGTGAAATCATGACCTGAGCCAAAACCAAGAGTCCAACGCTTAACTGACTGAGCTACTCAGGTGCCCCTAAATAAGAATAATTTTAAAAATTAAAAAAGAAGAGGGTGCCTGGGTGGCTCAGTCAGTTAAGCTATCAGTGAAGACCCTGCTTGAGATTCACTCTCTCTCTCTCTCTCTCTCTCTCTCTGCCCCTTCCCTGCTCATGCTCTTCTGCTCTCTCAAAAAAACTAAATTAACTAACTAACCAAATAAATAAATAAATAAATAAATAAATAAATAGGAGATTTTGAAAGCATCCATTCATAAAGTAAAGAAGGCTAGAAACAATGTGTTTATGAATGGGACTGAGCAGGGGTTCAGTAAGGTTTCAAATATAGGAGGAGAAAAAAAATGTGTAAGAAATGATCCTAGAATGGTAATTAGGAGCAAATGGAAATACTGGCATGAAAACTCACTTTATGATCTAAAATGCCTTATATAAGTGCAAGGGGATAAATTATACACAAGATTAAAAAATATTATGTTGGCAAGTATGCACACAATTTCACATTCCTCTCCCTTGCCTGACTACATTTTAACCACATTAGCTCATTGTTGCTCCTAAAACACAACAAAATCTTACTGACCTCTAAGTCTTTGCAGTTGCTATCTCTCCATCTGCTTCTTTGACTTCCTGATTTATCTACATGAATGGCTCTTCCTAATCTTATTTAAATGTCACCTAGTTACTGTGATAAGGTACAGGAGATACCACATCAAATAAGAACCTTCATATAGTGCAAAGTAAATTGGTAACCAGACAATATAATGGTAGGAATTGAAAGCATACATAAATTGCATGTTACCCAAGCTTTAGAGGTGAGGAAGTAATCATCTGGACTACATCCTAGTAAATGAGTTGATGTTAGAAGCAAGCAATGAATGGATAGAGGACAGGATGTAAGATGATTCAAAAGTGAGAGAGAATATAGCCCATCCAAAGAACTACATAATGATTGGAGAACAGTAAGTGTGTATGTGTGTTTGTGGGCAGTGAGCACTCTGAAACTATTCTGGGCAAACTCCAAATCAATTTCTAGTACAAAGCAGGCATTTATTTATTTATTATTTTTTTCAAAGCAGGCATTTAAAAAGGCATCAACTTCTCCCTCTCCCTCTGCCCCTCTTCCCTCATTTGTGCACATGTGTGTGCATTCTCTCTCTCTCTCATAAAGCAGAAGCAGAAGGAGAAGCAGAAGCAGAAGCGGAAGGAGAAGAAGAAGAAGAAGAAGAAGAAGAAGAAGAAGAAGAAGGAGGAGGAGGAGAAGTGCACATGAGTGGCTCAGTGAGTTGAGCATCCCACTCTTGATTTTGGCTCAGGTCATGATCTCAGGGTTGTGAGATGCAGCCTACTGTTGGGCTCTGTGCTGGCATAGATCCTGCTTAAGATTCTCTCTCTCTCTCTCTCTCTCTCTCTCTCTCTCTCTCTCTCCCCCTCTCCCTCTTTCTCTCTCTCTCTCTCAAAAAAAAGTATCAATTTTCATTTAATGCTAAATCCTAACTGATCTCTCTTATCTCCACTCTTGCTCCACTAGTATCTATCCTCTACTTGGCAACCATAGAAATATTTTTAAAAACATAGGTCATATCTAAAGCATATCTACAACAGAGGCTCTGCACTGGTTATTTTCTTTATCTGGAAGACTCTTCCCTGAAAATTTCCATGGGCTACTATTTCACTCCATTCACTTCTCTGTTCATATGCTAACTCCCAGGAGAAGGCTAAACTGATCAGTCTGGACAGAGAGTGGCAGCAGGAATGCAGAGAAGTGATCAAATTCTGGAAACATTTTAAATATGACTTAGTGACAGACTAGTTGGAGGTGGGATAGATATTGAACCAAAGGAGGGAGGTCATCAGTTTACATAGGATTTAGCTTAGGTGGCTGCTCTGGTGGTAGAGACATTTGCCAGACTCAGAAAAGAGAAAGCATTAGTTGAGTAGGGGAAGTATGTGAATTTGTGTCACACTGCAATTTAAGTGTGGCAAGAAATAATAATAAGCAGTTGAGTAAATAAGACAGGAGCTTGGGAGAGAATACCAGAGTAGAAATATTTATTTAAGTGCCATTAATAAAGAGTTGGTAAATGAAGTCTTTGAAACTAGCATCTTATCTCAAAGAACATGGGTAAAGATCTCAGAAGGCAATGTTGATGAGAACACAGGAATCTGAGGGATTGGAAAAGAACAAGAAGCCCACAAAGGACTCAAAATCAAATAAGAGAGAAATTCAAGAAAGAAGGATTAATCAGCAGTCTCAAAAAATGCAGTAAATGAAAGGAAGATAGAGACCAAAGCATTTTCATTCTCTTTAGCAGCAGAGAGGCCACTGAGATGAGTGAATAGGAGTAGAACACAGATCTTAGGAAGTATAGCAATGTGGAGTAAAAAGGTAAAAAACACATTTAAGTAACTTAGTCATGAAGATGAAGAGAAAGAGCCCTAGATAAAAAGTGATGTCAGGTGGAAACAGCGTATTTTGTGATGGAAGATACTCATGACTGCTAATGCAAAGACTGGGGGGAAAAAAACAATAGACAAAAAAATGTAGCTAATACATAAAAGTAAGGATATATTTAATAGACGAAGGAAAAGGGGATAACATCAAGGACATAGGTTGAGCTGTTGCTCTTGCATTTGAAGAAAGAAATCTATTCATTGTGACAAGATCTTAGGAAGAAATAATGAATGTACTAAAATTTGAAGAAATGTTCACTGAGGGCACTCATTCGAATAAATAGGTGAAATCTTCCGAGTATTGAAAGATAAGTTGTTACCAGATTGGATGGAAAAAGTTTAAAACAGTCGCTGGTAAAAAATAAATAAATAAGTAAATAAATAAACTAAAAACAAAACACACACACAGAAAAAAAAAAAAACAACAACCAACCAAACAAAAAAACAGAACCCTCACTAAAGAAATCAGAATAATTTTACAGCAGAAACTTGAAAAACAATTGAGGGTAGACACAGGTAGTAGCACCAATCTGGGGGATACATATATTCCTTGAACACAACACTTAGACACAGAAGCAGAGAAAACAGTTATTTGTTGTAGTTAAGCATTTTCCCCACAAGTAGAAAACAAAAGCAAAGACAGGAAGGCAAGAAAATGTAAGGTATCATCAAGAGTATAGTTGAAGTAGTAAACATTGGGACCTAAACTGCATAGCAAAGGACTTACGTACAAGAGGGAGGTGAAGGGAGGTGATGGATGTGAAGAATGAGAGACATCAAAAGAGTCAAGGTTTAATCAAGTTGATTGAACAGAACCTAAGAAATGATATGATATGATAGCAATTTTTTGCAGCCTAAAATTTAATCAGCATTCTGGAGCAAGGTATAGTGATTAGAGTGAGGGACAGGAGTAATCATTTGAGTGGGTACTTGTCCCAGCTTCACAGGCTTGACCCCTGCAGGTGGTGGGACTTCTCTTTGTATCTACTTGATTTGCAAAGTATTGGTTTTATGGCAAACTATTATGATATACCTGAGACTGAAAGGCAGCTGAAAATTACTATAATTCTACTTAGCATTATACAGACTTTCCTTATCAAGCTACTCTCTGGGACCCAAAGTGCTGATGACAGCTCAAAATTCTTTAGGCACTGTCAAACTCATAGAAAAATATTTTGTATTCTTACTGGTATTTCTACTTTGGCAGAGTTCCCAATTCCTACATCTGCTTTTATTCTAGCAAAGTCTATTTCCACCTGGGAGTCTCAGAGTTCTGACACATGATGCCCTTGCTATGTCAGTTAAAAAAAAAAAAGGAGTTGTCTTATTTAAAAACAAAAATGTTATCTTGGTTACAAACATAAGAAAAGCACACTGCATCTAAATTGTAAATCACAGCTTTGAATTAGCTGATGTTTCTTCATCTCTATATTCCCCCAGTGTAAAGGAAAATTGGGAACAAATGGGAAAAGAAGGAAATTTTGTATAGGAATAAAATACTTTTTCTTTAAAAAGAAAAAATACATGGACTCTCTTTAAAAACTAGTAACCATTAAATGTTTCTATTTGATGCTACTTAATGCATAAATTATGTGTGTGTGCATATATATGTGCATATATATACATATGTGTATATATGTGGATAATGTGTATATTATATATAGTACACTGTATATACTACTACTATTTATATACTATTATTAATGTGTACATATATGTATTAATTTTAATTATAAAATTCTTTTAATTTTTCTCATCTGTCATCTTGATGAGCTCAAAATGAATATGTCATTTTGCCACCTGGGTGGCTCAGTCAGTTAAGCGTCTGACTTCGGCTCAGGTCATGATCTCATGGTTTGTGAGTCTGAGCCCCTCATTGGGCTCTGCGCTGACAGCTCAGAGCCTGGGCCTACTTCAGATTCTGTGGTCTCCTCTCTCTCTGCCCCTCCCCTACTCATGCTCTTTCTCTCTCTCTCTCTCTCTCTCTCTCTCTCTCTCTCTCTCTCTCTCTCAAAAATAAAAACATTAAAAAAAAGAAACCTAGAATTTCTTAAAAAGAAAAAGAATATATCATTCATATTTCTTAGTTGCAAGCAACAGCAACTAACTTATTTAATTAACAAGCTCCCCCCCAAAACGAAATGCATTACAAGGATACTTGGTAGCTCACAGAATATCAAGAAGGTAAAATATCCCAAATATCCCAGTACTATAGCTATAGAACACCTACAGTGCTGATTATACCACCAGCCCTTGAAAATATACCACCCATTGCATTACTAAGTCTTCTCCCTTTGAAAATAGACACAGATTGACCACTGCCCCCACCCTTCATTGAAGGGATCTAGTATAATCCTTATTTGTTTGCCATCACTAGTTTACGTCCAAAATGTGCTGGCAGATGCATCAGGTTGGTAAAGCGCTAGTCATAATGATGCACACTAGATACAAAAAGCCTAGGAAAGTAGAGATTGCCTTTGTAGAACCCAATTTCACTTCTTTTACACTGAAACTTCTATTTCATTTGGGAAAGAAAACATATGTCATAAGACTTTATTCTGCTACTACTGATCTTTCCACCCCACAAATTCATAGAATTGAGGAGTAAATACAAGCATTTTAAAAAAAGTTTTTACCTTTTCCAAAAGAGAGGGACTTTCAAATTTCCCTTTTCAATCTCTAAAAATCAACAAATTATGACTTGAAAACAAATAAAAATATGGCAGAATTATACATATGTTCATATACTCCTGAACATATAAGAAGAGATTTATTCTGAAAATTCCATAATTTTATGAGCTGTTAATTAAAATACTATAATGCCTTTTCCCCTCTTTTCCAACTACATGTCCTCCTCTACTCAATTAATCAGTTATAAATTGGCCAACCAAATAAAAACTACACCAGTTATTCTATTCCCAATCATTTAATACATGGAATCAGTTAAATAAGAAGAACTTTAAAACAAAAAAGGGAACACTGCCCTGACAAAGATATAGTAACTGCAGGAAACAGATACCACCCACAGGGATGGGGAAACAAAAGAAAGGATGAAATTAGTGTTATTAGAACCTAGGAACCTGTAAGAGAAGATCCACAGAGATGGAACACAGGACATTGAGGGGATTGTTTAGCTGACGCTGCTACCTCTGAGGTAACACAACAAGGCTAGTTCTGGGAGTATCAAAGGGAAAAAATGATAATTAAAAATAAATAAAACAAGAAGTAAGCCAACTGCTGCTGCCAAGGTGAAAGGTCATTCCTGGCTTTCTAGTTTCCCTTTAACTAGAATCCTTACTGGTGGAAAGAACAGAGAGCCCACTGGGAAAAGAAAAATGTAGTTTGCAGAGACATAGCTCTACTATCATAAAGCAGAGCATAAAAGGAGAGTTTGGATCTCAGAGATAATAGCTTGGTAACTAAAAGCCCTTTCTGATTCAATGGGGTATACACACACACACACACGCACACACACACACACACACACACACACACACACATACGCACACATATATATGTGTATATATATATATAATATAATAACATATAAAATGATGCTCTTTAATTCTATCAAAACAAAAATAATTTTACTTTTCTAAATGTTTTACCAATGTTAAGTATATGTCGCTCAGAAGATACTCTAAATATAGAAAAATAATTTGCTTTCTAAAAGTAGTTAAACTTCAATCATTTTCCATGAGACATTGAAATGTAGAGTGGACCTTTACTTTTAGCCTTGGCTTTGTTGCTTATTTATGTATTGTATATCTTGTATCACTTATTGACTTCTCTGCCTGCAAGTATTTTTATATGTAATTTACCAATACCTTCCAAGTTTTTCACAGAGGTATTATAAGGATCAAATTAGAAAATGTAATGTTAAATTTTTTTAAATAAAGTGTACAAATAAACCATACAAATATTTGGGCATAAGATAGCATTTGACTTTCTCTCCATTTTGTTGCAGATCTCATTTAAGTCCCTGATGCAAAGGCTATAATCCCAGGGGCAGAACTGTTGCGAAATGTCTGCTGGGTTTACTGCAGATGAGAAGATTCTGCAGGGTGACTTGTAAACATACAAGCCAGCTGGGAAGTAGAGTATCTGATAGAATTACCCATTGATTCCCATAATTGTAGAGGGGGAAAAAAGATTATAGGCAAAGTGAAGGTGCTGGATAGAGAGGGAACAATTAATTTACCACTTTTACTGCTAAGGATGGGTAGAATTTCAAAACAGTTCAAAAGATTCTTTAAGAATGATTTTGTGGTTGTAGCCTGAAGAACATCCATAGTAGAAGGGAATTAAAAAAAAAAAAGCTTTTACACTGAAACTTCTATTTCATTTGGGAAAGAAAGCATATGTCATAAGACTTTATTCTGCTACTACTGATCTTTCCATCCCACTAATTCATAGAATTCAGGAGAAAATACAAGTTTTTTTAAAAATCTTTCACCTTTTCCAAAAGAGAGGGACTTTCAGGACACTGTCCTTCATGAAGATAGATGCAAAAATTCTAAACAAAATTTTAGCAAATAGAATTCAATAGAATGTAAAAACAATAAAGTATCATGACTAATTAGGGCTTATCCCATACATGCAAGATTGTTTTCAAGTTTAAAAATTAGTATTATTTGCCATATTAATAACCCCAAAAAAGAAAACTACATTATCATCTCACTAGACACAGAAAAATGGTTTGGAAAAATCCAACATCCATTCCTGAACGAAAAACTACCAGGATATTAAAAATAGAATAGAATTTTCTGGGGCACATGGGTGGCTCAGTCAGTTAAGCAACTGACTCTTGATTTCAGCTCAGGTCATGATCTCACAATCATTGGATCAAGCCCCAAGTTCAACACAGGCCTGCTTGGGATTCTCTGTCTCTTTCCCTCCTCCACTCAGTGCAGGCATGTGCTCGCTCTCTCTCACTCTCTCTCTCTCTCTCATTCTCTCTCTCAAAATAAATAAATAAACTTAGAAAAAGTAGAATGGAGTTTTCTCAACTTGATAAAAGTTATCAACAAAAAAAAAATCTACAGCTAACATTACAATTGGTGGTAAAACACTTAAATTTGCCCCTATATACAAAAGATCAAAACAAGACAACATGCCTGCCTTTAATACTTAACAGTGTACTAGCAGTTCTATCCAGTTCAATAAGGCAAAAAACATTCATACTGAAAAGAAAAAAGTAAAACTATTTACTTGTTTGTTTATTTGTTTGTTTTACAGATGACCACGTCCTCCATGTAGAAATTCAGAGGGAGTATATAATAAAGCTACTACAACTAACAAGTAAGTTTATTAAGGTCACAGGATACAAGTTAAATATAAAAAATCAATTATATTCAATCAATTACATAAAAAAAAATCAAAAATCAATATTAAAATTATTATTTAAATAGAATCAATAAACATGAAACAGAAGATTTTAAAAATCTATATGCTAAAATTAGGGGGGAAATGGTAATAGAAATTAAAGAAAACCTAAGTAAATGAGATGTTCCATGTCTATGTGTAGAAAGACTAATATTACTAAAATGTCAATTGTCTCCAAATTTATTTGTAGATTCAAGACATTCTTAATTAAAACCCAAGAAGGATTTTCACATAAATTGATAAGCTGACTTTAAGATGTTTGCAAATGCAGAGGCTCCTGGGTGGCTTAGTTGGTTAATCCTCTGACTTTTGGGGCACCTGGGTGGCTCAGTCGGTTGAGCATGGACTTCGGCTCAGGTCCTGATCTCACAGTTTGTGGGTTCGAGCCCTGCATCAGGCTCTGTGCTGACTGCTTGCTCAGAGCCTGGAGCCTGCTTCAGATTCTGTGTCTCCTTCTCTCTCTGCCCCTCCCCCGCCCATGCTTTGTCTCACTCTGTTTCTCAAAAAATAAATGTAAAAAAAAATTTTTTTTTAAAGCCTCTGACTTTGGCTCAGGTCATGATCTCACGGTTTGTGAGTTCCAGCCTTGCGTCAGGGTCTGTGCTGACAGCTCAGGGTCTGGAGCCTGCTTGGGATTCTGAGTCTCATTCTCTCTCTGCCCCTTCCCTACTTGTTCTCTGTCTCTCTCTGTTTCTCAAAAATAAATAAATGTAAAAAAATTAATATACGCAAATGCAAAGGACCTAAAATAGGCAAGATAACTTTGAAAAATAATGACAAAGTTGGTGATCTAAAACTACCTGATTCTATAGTTATTAAGATGGTGTGGTTTTGGCATAAAGATAGATAAATAGAACAATGGAACAAAATAGAGAATCTAGAACTAGACCCACATATGTATGAATAATTGGTTTTTAACAAAAATCTAGGGGCAAATCAGTGGAAAAATAAATGGCAATCTTTTGAACAAATAATACTGGAACAAATGGATATATACATTTTTAATGCAAATTTTAAAAAGGCTAACACAAAATAGAACTCATACCTAAAAATGAACACTAACATTATAAAACTACTAGAAGAAAACATGAGAAAAATTTGGTAACTTTGGGTTTGGCAAAGATATCTTAGATAATAGTACAAAAGAAAAACTTGATATATTATATTTCATCAAAATTAAAAACATCTGCTTTTCAAAAGATACTGTTAAAAGAATAGAGACTAGCTACAAACTGGGTAAAAAAAAATATGGAAAATGCATCTGACAAACCACTTGTATTCATTTATAAGAAACTCTCAAAAAAACACAATAAAACTAATAAACTAATAAAAATAGACAAAATATTTATCTTTATCAAAGAAGATATATGGATGACAAGTAAGCATATGAAAAGATGCTTAACATCATTAACAGCCATTATTAATCTTATATTACTATGTAAAATAAACAGCTAGATTATCTAGAACTTCATTCAGGAGAACCAATTCAGTGGAAAGAGAAGTACAGAACCAGAGGTGCAGAATTTCCAGAAATCATGGAGAGGAATCTGGATTTTCAGAATGTAATTTTCAGGGGTGTTTTGAACAAATCTTATCCAATCTTTTCTATATCTTAAAGCCGGGGGAGTATATAGGGATTAGATAAAATGTATAATGATTAGCTGCAATTAAATCTATAGGAGTGATTATGATTGATTTGTATTGTCTTGTTTGTACTTCTGTGTATATTCCATACTTATCGCAGTAAAACTGTTATCATTTTTATAATTTAAAATTCTTTTCAAATATGTCTAAATATAGACATACACTCCAAACAAACAAAAACAATATACTAAATTATCATTAGCATTTTGGAGATTAAAGTTGGTGACTTTATAATCTTAAAATGTATGTCTATAATCTTAAAATATATATGAACACATAAAACTTAAAGGGCAATTTTATTTTCTACTTTGTCAGGAGACCTAAAGAAAGTAGCACCATCCAAGCAATTTTACTAATTACTTTATTTTTATTAGCAATAAGAGCTTTTGAGATTGACAGAATGACAAAGCAAAGGTGAAGGGCACAATCAATCTCAGTAGACATTTATCAGCAGTACATTGTAAATCAATTAAGGGTACTGTTTAAATCCGTACAGTTTATCCCCTTGAAATGAAAGGACACCTTGAGAATACAAGGGCCACACCCAATTTGTCAGTGTTCTTTTTTAAAATTCTTTTACTGTTTATTTTTGAGAGGCACAGACAGAACACAAGTGGGACAGGGGCAGAGAGAGGGAGACACAGAATCTGAAGCAGACTTTAGGCTCTGAGCTGTCAGCACAGAGCCCGACGGGGGCTCAAACTCATGAACCACAAGACCATGACCTGAGCTGAAGTCCCAGCGCTCAACTGACAGAGCCACCCAGGTGCCCCTATGTGTTCTTAATATAAGAGCTAATACACATGGAAAAGATGACTGATAAAAGGGAAATCAGTTAGTAGGCAATACTTGATAATGAAAGACTAAGTGGAAAAAAAAGGCTATTTTAAAAATTTAAATTTTGCATGAAGTTTATTTAATTTTTTAATGTTTATTTATTTTGAGAGGGATGGGGGTGCAGAGAAAGAGGGTGCGGAGAGAGAGGCTGCCAGCTCAGAGCCTGATGTGGGACTCGATATCACCAACTGTGAGATCATGACCTGAATTGAAATCAACAGTCAGTTGCTTAAAAGACTGAGCCACCCAGGCACCCCTGCATGAACTTTAAAAATGTAATTGTTGCAACATAAAGGATGAGTTTATTATAAAACTTACTATGAATTGTTCTTTGATCTGATTACTCTGATATATTTAAAAGAGTTCATCAAGACAAATAAAGTATGAATCTAGGCCATCAGTTGACAATAAAAGGTCATCAGCTCAAGCTGTGTACTCTTCCATAAAAAGGATCAGCTAAGACATGCCTGATGAAACATTTTGGCTCAGTCACAAAAGATGAGTAGGCAAGACCAGCTGCATAGGTATGTGAACTATGCAGTTGCCCAGTAGCCTCATTTAGCAGGGCTTACACCTGGCTTATTTTCTGTTGTCATTCTCTTGAAATCCTTACTATTTTCTGCACAGAAGTCCTGTAGTTTTGTTTTATGATGAGCCTTGAAAATTATATAGCCCTTCCTGAGAGTCATAGTAACTAAATTAAAACTGAGGACGTAAAGAAGAAAGAAACTCCAGGCAAAATAAGAAAATATGTAAAGTTCATAAAATGTTACACCATATAGGTTCATAAAAATAAAAATAACTCTGTATCCCTAAAGATCAAAAGGGAAAATTGTACCTGGCAAGGCCAGTGCCACAGAAAATTCCAAATCATTAAGTGCCTTTTAGGTCAAGTTACAGATTTTGTTTTAGCTCAAGTTTTCTAGAAAGCAGATGCCAAGACAGAACTAGAAGTGCAAGAGATTTGTAGGCAAAAATGCCTGTAAAAATTTAAGAGTATGTAGGAAAAGCCTTCGGACCATGATGCAGAACTGACATTTGGGGAAAAGGAGGATTGCATGGGAATAAAGATTGCAATTAAGCTTTATTAAACTTTTATGTAGGCTCTAGCAGCCCTGGAGTATGGTTCATCCATTAGAGGAGTAAGAATGGCCCAGTTCTAGTACCCTCACTATGTTCAGTCATTAGCCAGCAGCAGCAGCTTCGGGAGAGAGAGCCACCTTAGCGAGAACCTTGAGATGAGTATTGTCAGTTAATGCCACTCTTCATAGCAGGTTCTCTCTTGAAAAAAGATCTAAGTGCAGTTTCAGAAATGTGAATCTGGCCTTCTAGAATTTGACAATTCCTTATCCCATGAGCCAAGCATCCAATATAGGGGTTATAAAATGTCATTCCAATTATACACACAGGTACTGGTAACATAACTAACTGGTGGATATGTTGACACTGTGGATCCAAGGTAAGCTGAATTTTAGCTAGAAATTAATTTATTATCTGACTATCATATGTACCCAGTCTAGCAGGAAGCTATAATGATGCTTTGTATCTTCTTGTATCATTGTCAACTAAGATCTTTGGTCTAATTGTCCTTTAAATGTTGGGATATCCCTCTTTCTCCAGTGTTCATTAAACTAAGTAAATTTCCATAGGTTCCACTGGGGGAGGCACTGATAGAATCTCCGTAATATGTCCTTATCGTGATGCTACAGAGTCCTTCTTATAAACCTAGGCATCTCTTTTGTCATTGTCATACAGACCTTAAAATTGGGTCAGATATGGAGACTGAGCAGGGGATTTTAACCTTATATTGAGACAACTGTCTTCATCTTACTGTTCCTAGATTCTTGACTTTTTCTGATTAGTAGATGCTAAACAGAATCGTGACTATCCTTTTGTTTGTTTCTAGGGATGCCATATTATATTGATCTCCACAGCCATTTGTGGGTTAAGATCTCATTGTTTGTGCAAGTCATGGTGAAAATTGTAGAACTCTGCCTTCTGGTGGTTAAGCACTACCACCACCACTTGACATCTATTGCTTTTGGGCCTCCTGATCCCCATTGTGTCATTTAATAAGACAAGTTCTAATTCTGAGACTGCTTCTCCTACTGATATCCTTGGACTGCATGTGAGAACAACCACTCTATTTGGTGATGTTGGTAACCCCCACCAGCATATTTTGGGTGACCTTAATAAAAATTGTGTCTTCTGAGTCTTCTTGAGTATTTCCTGTGGCGGCTCTAGTAGCCTTGTGTATTATTTCAACTTGCCCATATTCTTAAACTTTTTCTCTACCATATGACACTGCAACCCAGACATCTTACCTTTGCTCAGTGCTAGCCTCTACTTTCTCTATTCTAAAGGCTATCCTAACCATAAATTTTCTTTATCATGTGGGGTATTTGACAGGATGTTAAAGTCCATGTCTCAAATAAGTGACTCTCAGTTAATTAATTTTTGATCGTACAGTCTATTTAAACTGGTGATATATTTAGTATCATAAGCTTCTCTACCAATACCTGTTTCCTCCTCTGGTGGTCATTTTGGATTGAGTTTAAGTCTCTCTCTCTTCCCTCTGCTAGCTTCTCTCATTTCTTTCATGTGTATTCCATCACAAATCCAGGAAAAACACGTGCTCTTTTCCCTAACAATCTCTAAGAGTTCAGAAATCATTTGGCTGATCTATCAATTAAAAGCCATTTCTCTGTCCCTTTAGATTTACTATGCAAAAGTTAAACCTATTTTCAACCACTATGGACAGATACTATACTCTCTAACAGCCTCTCTAAAGTTCTTATCTCTTGTTCTGAGATAAGGAAGTAGGGGATTTACAGTCTCTCATTTGGATGGAGGCAGGAAGGGGTAATCACATTACTGTGGCAATTCTCTTTAAGTAAATCTTCCTCTTCAAATTCTTTCCAATCTTCAGATCCTTTCATAATGTCTGTGGGTTTGAGGACTTTTAGGAGTGTTCTCTTCAAACTTTCCTACCACTTAATTATCAAATGTTAGTACTAGATTAGTACCTCACTTCAGGTTATCATATGCATTATATCTTGGTTTTTCAAGATACTGCAAATTTAACATCCAGTTACAGTTACACAGAGTGATTTTAGCACTTTAAGTTAAGTGACAGATTGCAGTGAATGTGAGGTGAAAAATTAAGAAAGGGTAATATACTCTGTCAAGAGTTCTATTTCTTATAGGGGATCAATAAAAGAATCTTGAGGGGTATTGGAGTTATTCCAGTAAGGCTGTCTTATTTGGCTTTATTTTTATTTTTAAAATTTTTTTTTTTCTTTTCCAACGTTTTATTTATTCTTGGGACAGAGAGAGACAGAGCATGAACGGGGGAGGGGCAGAGAAAGAGGGAGACACAGAATTGGAAACAGGCTCCAGGCTCTGAGCCATCAGCCCAGAGCCTGACACGGGGCTCGAACTCCCGGACCGCGAGATCCTGACCTGGCTGAAGTCGGACGCTTAACCGACTGCGCCACCCAGGCGCCCCTGGCTTTATTTTTAAAATGCAATTCAAGCCTGTTAAATGATTTTGAAAAGAAGCAAAGAGAAAGAGATTGATGATAAACAGAGAGAAGATAATGGATAGTCATAGTCCTTAGAAATATAGAAGAGTATTGGTAGAGGGATGAGCTTTAGAAAGGAAAAGATAAGGAGAAAAAGAGGAAAAGACAGATCAAGTAGAAATAAATCAAATACATGGAATTAGTGATTATTCATCTCTGATTTCTTCTTTCTCTGTAAATTAGAAGTTGAGGACAACTAAAGTGAGTGAAAGATAATTCTGATGACAACCTGAAATATGCCCCATAGGGTTTAGGAATATATATGAATTACCTGATGTATTTTTCCCTTCTGGAAAAAAACCAAACAAACAAACAAAAAAAAAAACCCTGCATACAGAAAGTTGCCTGTAGCTGTCAGTGATTATATGGTAAGGAGTAAGGATGGGGACAGTTGATCAAGCTGCACTCCCATCATTTTACATTGTGTGAGTTCTACCATTTCACATCATGTGTGAATCCCTTAAGATGAAAAAACAGGTGTCTATAGTCAGACTGATCTGAGAAGCTTACATCTGAGAGAGCTGTTTTTCTGAAAAAGTGGCACCAGGGGCGCCTGGGTGGTGCAGTCGGTTAAGCGTCGGACTTCAGCCAGGTTACGATCTCGCGGTCCGGGAGTTCGAGCCCCGCGTCAGGCTCTGGGCTGATGGCTCGGAGCCTGGAGCCTGTTTCTGATTCTGTGTCTCCCTCTCTCTCTGCCCCTCCCCCGTTCATGCTCTGTCTCTCTCTGTCCCAAAAATAAAAAAAAGTTGAAAAAAAAATTTTTTTAAAAAGTGGCACCAGAACAAATAGTAGGGTCTACCATTGATGGTAATGATGGGGTTTTGAAGTGATGGTGGGATTGGAAGCCAATAGCCAGGAAAGAAATCTTGAGACATCTTGGTGCAAAAAGGTGATTTTATTAAAGCACAGAAACAGGACCTGTGGTAGAAAGGACTGAGGGGTGACTGTTTACATACTGTGGAGTTGGGGCGATAAAGACCAAAGGAAGTTTCTTAAAGTGATTTCCATATGCTAAAGAAGACTCACAGATTGCTGGAGGCCTAGCTATTGCCAAGCTAAGGTTGTTTTCCCTCTGGCAAAGCACTGACATTAAGACAGTAGGGAGTTCCTGGAGAAATGTTATACTCTGTCAAGTATTTGTTAATGGGCTACAGGTTATAAGGAAATTTAATTTTACCTGCCATTTCTTTCTTGTCTTTGTTTCCCACATCACTATGGAGGAGAGGGTAATGTTGGGGCTATAGGTTTCTGGAGATTAGGCTATTGATAAGATTGCCTTTTTCTTTATTTTTTTTTTCAACGTTTATTTATTTTTGGGACAGAGAGAGACAGAGCATGAACAGGGGAGGGGCAAAGAGAGAGGGAGACGCAGAATTGGAAACAGGCTCCAGGCTCTGAGCCATCAGCCCAGAGCCTGACACGGGGCTCGAACTCACAGACCGCGAGATCGTGACCTGGCTGAAGTCGGACACTTAACCGACTGCGCCACCCAGGCGCCCCTGGATTGCCTTTTTCTTATAATTTACTAAGATATTTGTAAACTGATGGAGACTCAGGTCCTGTGATCTCTATCAATTCACCATTTGTTTTCTGTCCTTTCCTTTGTCCTTGGGCAGCCAGGAGTGCCTGAGGAATATCACACATATCCCACCTGGGTGGGTAGGGGGGCTGTTGCTAGCTTGTGCTTTGCCCTCAGCTTGCCTTATCTACCTCTCAGTAGGACGTGGAAGGTGGGATACAATCATAAAGATAGAGTAGTGGTATATTACAGAATGTAGCACAGGAGGGTGTCTCTGCACTCACAAATGTGTGGTGCCTTCTGGGTGGCTCAGTCAGTTACTCTTGATTTCAGCTCAGGTCATGATCTCACAGTTCATGAGATCGAGCCCCACATCAGGTCTGCACTGACAGTGTGGTGCCTGCTTGGGATTCTATCTCTCTCTCCCATTCTCTGCCCCTTCCCCCACTCACACATACTCTCCCTCTCTCTCTCTCTCTCTCTCTCTCTTTCTCAAAATAAATAAACTTAAAAAAATTCACAAATGTGCCTCCAAGAAACAATTCAGATGCTTGTCATAATAGAGAGTATAATGGCCAGTAAGAGTCAGTGAGGAGAGAGTTAAAAATAGCATTAACAATGTAAAAATATCTAATCCCACCATTTTTCCCTTTCCCCCCATATTTGAAGTCTAAAGAAGATTCAGGAAGGAGAAGGAAACGGAACAAGAGGAAAGAACAAGTTGTAACCTCCTTACCCATTCCTTAGCCTCTAATTGGTTTTGATAAATGGGAACAGAAGACTTGATTGGATATGCAACTGGAACTTTTATTTACACAGAATGGGGGCTTTAATATCTATAAAGTGAAACTGGCCCTTTTTTTAGAAACTGGTCTTATGCTTAAAAATTACCACAAAGCTATAAGATCACTCTAGCGGTGGAGAGTCTGGCCAACAGGATGGGAGTGAAACTAGATAGAACGTAGTAGAAAGTATTAATAGGAGAAACATAGAACCACTTTCTGTGTTTACCCTTTCAGCCCTTCAATAAGCTGTTTATATTCATAGTATTTAATCTGCACTGATGACCAAAAATACCCATATCATTATTTAAGTTTATACATAAGTTTTATAAGGAAATGAAAAGAATTTCCAATACTAAAAATTAAAACAAAATGCTTATATATCCCTTTCCCAAGTCTTAAAATGATAAGTAGAATTTTGCCAGCTAAACATAGATAGTTGGGTTAAGAAAGAGCAGGGGAGGATTCCGAGTAAAGTTTAGTGTGAATAAAGAAAAGTAAGCAAATAATCTGGCTCTATTTTATCTAGAGCATTTAGAGGCCACTTTTGACAACAGGCTTGAACAATGGAAATTCAAGCAAGACAAAAAGGCCCATAGTGACCACCAAGCTGAATACAAACAGGCTCATTAAGCAACCCAGCTCCAAATAGCCAGACCCTAACTGACCAAGCATGGTTCCTAAGATTACCCATAAAAGGAATATTCCATACATCCCCATACCCACTTACTCCACTCTATAACTGTGGCTCCTCACCATTGCCTCATGGCAGACAGTCTCTTCATTTGCTGTCTTACCCACTGCTCCCTTGCAGTGTATTTAATAAGCTTTTATCTCTTTTGTTCTGCCTTGGATGAATTCTTTTACCACCCATGCCACCAGCCTCCCCATCCAATTGGGACACCCCCACAGAGCAGAGGTCAGCAAACTTTTTCTCTGTCAAGAACCAGCCTAAGTACTTTAGGCTTTGACAGTCAAATGATCTTTGTTGCAAAGACTCAACTCTCCCAATGCAGAGCAAAAGCAGCCACAGACAAAACATAAATAAATGGGTATGGCTGTATTTCACTAAAACTCTATTTACAACAACAGGTAGTGTGCAAGATCGGCCCATAAATCATAAAATACTGACCCCCTCATCTAGAACATAGAGATAAAAAGAGCTAAGTAATAGAGGCTGTGTAATGAGAGGCTTCCTTTTATTACTATGATTAGAGCTTCACTTTGGTGACAAGTGTGGATGAGTTGATGGACAGTAGGGATTAGGACACAAAAATTCTGGGGACGATTCCTCTCTGTTCAGATGTTTATAACATAAGCCAACTAATTTACTTCAAACCGTCTCGTATTCCTCCTATCAATCAATGGCATCATATTTTATTAATCAAGATAATTCAGAACAACCTTATCTTCATTCTTCTATACTTCATAGCTTACCTTACCTCCATGCCTTCAAAGCATCACTAAACTTAGGAAGATATTTCATATGATAAAATATCAAGAACTATGCATAGCTTTTGTAGGCTGAGAAATTTGGGAATACAATACAAAAATTCAGTGATCCAAAAGTTCTTGGTGCAGTGTCAGGAAATTTGCTTAGGGAAAACAAGAGAAAGACCTCATCTGTTTGGTGACTTCCATGCTGTGAAATGGTTAAGAGGATGGTGATTAGGAGGGGAAAACGTGGAAATTGCTGTAAGAGAAGAGACCTGATGGACAGTCATTCTCAGAGAAGGTCTGTGGAAATATATTTTCAGTAAATGATCTCCTGCTAGGGTAAGGAAGAACATGAAATTTTCTTATCCTTTCCACAGGGAAAAAGAAAAACAAAAATGTAGAAATCCTATCAGCATAATTACAAATAGCTCAGTAGTCTTACCAGCAAATGTAAATCCCTGAAAATGTGCCAGGTGTTGGGGAGAGATTTTAGGGAAGAGGAAAGATGTTAAATAGGCTTAGCAGTAACTGCAGTCTATGTTTTTCAGAACTGGGCAAATTCAATGCCGAACACAGGGCCTAAGGGAGCTCCATATGTTGTCTTCTAGCCTTTCCTGAGTCAAGTAAGACATGGGCCAGTCTAAGAACCTTGAGAAATTCCTAGAGACCACAGTCATATGGCCCAACATCTATTGCAATGTTGCCCTGTTAAGGAGTCAGAAGAGAATGAGGTTATGAGAATAATTTACACCAGAGAGCCACTGCTGAGCCAGAGAGAAAAGCTGACCCTGAAAACCTGGAAAAAAGATTAGTTGCCATATATGCACATAAATAGTCTTGAGCATGTGCTGATACCAGACCCTCACACCAAGGATTTTAAGGAGATATTTATAACTATTAAACCGGGCTCCTCACCCTCTCAGGGAATCTGGGAGATTAGGAGTGAACCTTGAGAAAGATATTCCATGGTAGTAAAACTGACAAAAAGCTTTTAATAAGATTTGCCTATCAAAAGGCCAGAGAAACAACTTCTAATTGCAAGTTCTCAAAAGTAAATGCTCTAAGAAAAGGGAGGTCAAGGGCCTACAGGAGAAAGGAAAAAAAAAAAAAAAAAAAAAAAAGGGCCTTCTTTGGCAGCTTCCAGAAAGAACTTCTCTGCCACACCTTGATTTCAGACTTTTAGCCCCAGAAGTATAAGAGAATAAATTTCTGTGTTTTTTTTGTTTGTTTGTTTGTTTTTGTTCTTTTGTTTTTTGTCTTTTTTTTGTCTTTTTGTTTTGTTTTGTTTTTTTGTTTTTTGTTTTTTTTTAAGTCACCTAGTTTGCAGTCATCTGTTACAGCAACCCTAGTAAATTAAATAATGCTCTGCCTGTGAAGACACCTCTGGAATAGTGATAATGGTGGATTGTCACTTTAGTTCCAAAAAGAAACAGAAAATCTGAGTAATAAAAACATGTTACCAAGAAAAAGCAGAGTCATGAAGGGCTAAAATGAGACATTTCAGAGATAAAAGTTATCTCTAAGTTTAAACGGATTAAAAACTTACATGTGAATTGTGCTATAACTTTTTTTATGTTTATTTAGTTTTTGAAAGAGAGACAGAGAGATGGACAGAGCAAGAGTGGGGGAGGGGCAGAGAGAGAGGGAGACACAGAATCCAAAGCAGGCTCCAGGCCCTGAGCTGTCAGCACAGAGTCCAATGTAGGGCTGGAACTCATGACCTGGGCTGAAGTCGGACACTCAACTGACTGAGCCACCCAGGAAGCCCGTATTTTTTATATATATATATATATATATATATATATATATAATTTTAATCATCTCTTCTTTAGATTGTTTATGTTTCTATTTTTCCCTACAAGACATGAGGAAAGTAAGTCTTATTCAGCTCTTTCCCAAATGCCTGGCATGTGATATTACTAACAAATATTTTCCCAATGCATGAATGCAAGAATTAAGATAGACAGTTACCAAAGCACAAGGCTGCCCCCTCTTCATCTTCCAAAACTCAAAACATCCAGTCTAAAGTTTGCTGCCTTAATCTTCTGTATATCACAAAATTCCAATTTCTGTTAGCTAGGATGCAACAGGAAGTTACTCAAATAAAAGGACTGAAAGCTACCCATAGAAGGGAGATGGTGAAGGGAAAAAAAAAAAAAACAGGAAAGGAAAGTGTTTTGCAGAAGCAACAGCTAGAGTCAGAGGCACCCAACTAGGTGCTTCAGGCATAGCTTTTCCCGGTGTGTGTCACCTGGTAGTCCCTGGTATAAACCAATTTGAGCTGGATTGGAGCTGAGGACCTGCACAGAAGCCTCTAACATTGTCCTGAAACTACCTTTAATTCATTATAATACTAAGGATAACCCTAAGGATAGAATTTTCTGCCATTTTTTGAAAATAGGATGTATGCACAAGCATATTGATGTGCTAGACATGTACAACTGAACCAAGGTGCCTATGCAAGCTCTCTGTCCCCACTCCCTAAGACACTGAATAAAAGCTTTCTGTACCAACCTCATGAGGAGACAGTGCTTTGAGAGCTATCTCCCTGTCTCCTTACTTATAACGAATAATGAGAAGTTCTTTGCTTTCAACATTTCCTTGGGTTGTATTAAATTTGATGCATCCCAAATAGCAAATCCTTTGAGTTCCATTACAACTGCTCCATCTGCTTTTCTATGGCTTTAAATTACAGGACACCTGACATCTTACTCCTACACTATTTCCACTATTTTCATGTCTCTAGTTTTTACTCCTCCACTTCATTCATTAAAGTGCTTCCAATTATTCATCTAAAATTAAAGTGTGGTTATTCAATTCCCTTGATCAATACATTTCATGCCCCTTCCTTATCAATACAAAATACAAAAGCTCACCTCTCACATGCCATTTCTAACTCCATGATACAGGAAAATATCAATGCCTTTTCATACTCCATTATCTTTATCTGCCATGCCCACCCTCACTTTCTCCACCCTATTGATGTGGAGAACAAAGGCCAAAGAAATGTAGATAAAATTAAATTTTCTCATAACATGCAGCCCATTGACAAATACATGAGGCAGAGTATAACATTCCTCCAGGAACTCTCAGTCTTAATATTAATGCCTTGCTAGAGGGAAAATTAATCTTAGCTTGACCATAGGTAGGCCTCTAGGATCCTGTAAGTCTTCTTCTTCTTTTTTTTTTAAGATTATGAATCTTTTTTAAAAAATGTTTATTTATTTATTTTGAGAGTGGGGAGGGGCAGAGAGAGAGGGACAGAGAATCCCAAGCAGGCTCCACACTGTTAGCACAGAGCCTGACACAGGGCTCGACTTCACGAACTATGAGATCAGGACCTGAACCAAAATCAAGAGTTGGATGCTTAATGGACTGAGCCATCCAGGTGCCCCTTCTTGAACATATGGAAACCCTTTGGGGAACTTCCTTTGTCTTTACCTTCCCTAACTACAAAGTGTAGAATCAACTGCTCCTCACAATGCCAGTGCCATTCTTTCTCCCACAAGTCCTGTCCCTGTGCTTTAATAAACCACCTTTTTGCACCAAAAAGTTCTCAAGAATTCTTTCATGACTGTTTGCTCATGAACCTGCTTCAAACTGCATCATTTTGCCATCCAAATGTGTGGCTTGAGTCTTCTTATCTGGATTCTGAGGCTTGGTACAAACTTGATAAGTAATTCCTCACTTCTCCCTTTAATTTCATTTCAGGGACTTGGTCTCATTGGAACACTAATATGTCAATTGCTTAGGCTGCAATCCCCTATCCCATAGCTATCTACAGGGAGGAGAACACCTGCCATTGGCTGGAAGTTAGTACCATGGTCAGAATGGTAATAAGACCCAGCAACATGATGCCCTCTCTTCATTCCTGTCCTTATACAAACTTGTCTGTCTTGGGCATAGGACAGCCACCTAAGTCACCAGGATGGTTGCTAATCTTAAGGCTCTTGTTTGAGGTTTCCTTAGGAAATGAGGAAAACTGGCCCACTAATGGGACATGAGACTTCAGTATGATCTATCAGTTCGATTTCTTCTGCAAGAAACAGGGCAAATGGACAGAGGTACCCTATGATCAGGCCTTCATGGCTGTAGATCGGGACCCCGACCTAAGAGCCTCTTGCAGAATGTACTTAGTCAATAACTACACTGATAACCCTCCTCCTTACATATTGGATTATAATGACTAAACAGGCCTATGAATAAACCAAGGTTGCTGGAGGAAACACACACTATCCCTAAGGAAGGGGACTCACTCTCACTGTTCCTCCTCTCTAATAGACTCAGGTTACTGGACTGTATGTGGGGACTTCTCAATCATTTATTTCCTGGGCTACTGGCTATAATAATTGGAGATAATTGTCTTTGGTAAGTCTATCTCAGGGTGGGGACTTTAAGGAATATTCCCAAGCACTTGCAGAAACTCCTTTTGTTTTGGGGACATTCACAGTCTTCTCCAGCCAGACATGGACTACCTATTTCCACTTTAGTAGAAAGAAAACCCATCTTTTCATTTGTCCAAGTTGATAAGACTTATGAATAGGAGACCTCTCTCTCTGCCCTCTGGGCTTTTATCCACCTTCAGCTTTCCTGACAGCACCTCCCCTCTTCTTCCTTCCCCTCCGCTCCTCTTGTTTCTCCACCACCTTGGTGTGGCCTGCATAACTGGCTCTTATTCTATCCTTAGTGCTTGCAGTACCATTGGCTCTTCCTACCCTTGCTGTCATGTGAAGAGCACCTCCTTGAATTTACACCACCCACTTCAGATTTCCCGACCAGTGTCCCAGGTAAAAATTGAAAATGGGGATCAAATTGATTGTCATTTAAGTAGACCCAGGTGGAACACATTCAGTACTTAAACTAATTTAAGTGTGTTGGTTTACTTAAGAAAGACATGTCTTTAGTGATCAACACTAAATATGAAACTTTTATTTTACCTAGGTTTACTAAAGGTGAAATAAGCTCCTATGTTATCTCTGTTGCAATTTATCAGCAAAAAAGATGACTTAAAATGATGGTTAATTTTGTCTGTCTCAAAGTTTTCAAGAGTAATTGTTAAAATAGCTGTCAAGTCTTTGGTCACACGAAACTTTAAAGTTTTGCTAGGATGATAGATGGGATTAAATTATTGAACATCTCTTTTCCAAATGAGATAAAATACTAAAACACTGATTACTGAATGTAGGTTTTGTGCTTTTGGCTTCTTATTGCAAAGAAGCTGAGGGTACTGGGGTCTGTTGGCAAACATGCTTTGTGCTTTATTGAAAGATTGCACTATTGAAAAACATGTTTTTAAAGTTATGAATTATATTTATAAATTTCACATCCAAAGGATTCTGGTGCAACAGACCATTCACAATCAGTTACTACTTAGTTTTCACTGGAGACTAAGGTTTCTAAGAATTAAAATTCTACTAAATGTAATTAAGACTGATGGAAATAAAGACAGCAACTCTGAATAAAAAAGTTGTCGAATAAAAAAGTGCCCTACAAAGGGAAATCTTTGAAAAGGAATTTTAGATGTGGTAAGAATTAAGGTTAAAAAGAATGGATTTTTAAAAGTATACTGGTAGAAGGTTGAAATTCTGCTTTTCCCTGTGTTCAAAAGACAAAGTTTTCTTTTATTGTTGCTCTGCTCTTGATAAGAGAATGTAAACAAAGATTTTTTTTTTCTCTTTTGTCTGCCCAGAAAACCAGTCTATGTTTTGTCTGGATCAGGTTTTTTATTACTTCGTTCAAACTTCTCAATATTAAAGCATCTAAGTTTTGCTAACAACCAAATAACACTACAAATTTGCATTTGGAATCTCTCATTATCACCTTGGTTAAATAAACAATTAAGTTTTAGAATTTGTAATGATCTGTAACCCTATTTAAGCATGTGCTTTATAACTTTCTAAGGTTTATAACAAACTTCTCCCAGGATTTAAATTAGAAATGAAGTCTCTTTGACTAATTAGACCTTTTTATTTGGTATGTAAGTGACTCTGGTAGCACTGTTAAACAAATAATACGCCTTAGGTTATGTTTGGGTAAATGCTGTAACTATTCTAGAGATTATATGCAATTCCTAGAGTTTTCATATGTTTTGGTATGAGCACATCACTTGATATTCTGATCGTCAAAGTGTTGTGTGTCACAGAAATAACTTGATTTCCTTGCCAGCTATAATATGACCTCTGATCAGATATTTAACCATATCCATTTTTGAGTTTTCTGTCATTCATAGTTATTGTTCTTATTTCTCTTGTGAAATGTATTTCATCTGCAAGGAGATTCCTAAAAAGAACAAAGACAGGTTTTTGATACCTTTAAAATCATAAAACTAAAATTGGTCAGAATTTCCAGAACTAACTAAAGCCCTGCATTCAAACTGAACAAGAATTAATAACATGGGACTAAACAAATTAAGGAAGATGATTATAGTTTTTGTGACTTTTGTTTGAAACATCACTGGTTCTCTAATGTTTTTGCTCTTCCAAGTTAAGGAAATATTCTCTTAAGATATCTATGACTTACAGAGATGTAATAAAATATTCATTTGTGGACAAATTTAAGCCTTTAATATTTCCCTCTACCTGAACCCTCTGAAATTCAGAAACTCTCATTGAGTATTCTTTCTTTCATGGCAATTACAGTTGTTTGCATAAATTCAATAAGAATCTGTTCTCCTTGTAACAGGACACCATTGGAAACATTCATCATTTTTCAAAGGCTTTGACTGTAATGTCATATTTGAGAAACACGCATAGATTCAGATATAACCAGACAGCTTTAAGGAATTGAGGTTGACTTTATGAAACATGGAGCCAATAAAACCCTTGTGGTAGAGATCCTCCCTAAGGAATGTGGTGAAGTGCTCCTCAGGACAAAGAAAGGCAACATGGCCCAATCAACTCCTATACACAAATGCATAGCTCTGACACAACTCTGTAACTTGGACTATGTCCAATCAGACTACATGTCACCATATGTGGGAAACAAAGAAGTAGAAACTGCTTTATAAAAGGTACACCTTGCTGCATTCAGGGCTCAGTTTTTCGGGAGTGAACCCACTGGGCCCATGCTGGCCCAATGAATAAAGTTGCTTCCTGGACAGAAAAGCTTTGCTAGGTGTCCCATCTCTCTGTGTGAGAATCCTGCCACATTTCTTGGGGGCTTGCACCCAGAATTCAGAGATGGTGCCTTTCCACCTTCTTTGTTGCTGGGGTGCGAACCTCTGAGCACTGGGAGAAATGACCTTGCCTGGCACCAGTGGACCATTTGATCCATAAAAGAATAGACCCTCCTGGGTTGCAGAGGTGAGGACCCATCAATGCACAACGGAACCTGGTGAGGCCCAGGAACTAGTTCAGAAATGCCGCCAGTCAGACTGGTAAGAACCCAGGTTCATTTTGGTAGACCTGCCCCCAAGAGGCAGAAGGGGAGCCTGATCACCTCCCAAAGTTACCCGAGTAGTTCCATAAGGAACGAAACTGCAACTCCGAGGTGCTGGATGCTGGGTGTTGGCTTGGAATTGCTATGTGACTGTGTGCCAATAAGATAACAGTGTAAAGGTTCCAACCTGGCCAGTGGGCCAATGTGAGTGTTGAGTGACAATCCGCAGTTCCTTGGTGACCTCATAAGGCTTAAGGCAGCTTCAGACTTCCTCTGGAGTCTGATCTGGGTCAGGGATTGATACTGAACCCGCCAATGCTAAGAGGCGCCTGAAATATCTCCTGGAGAATGGAGAGTCCTGGTCTCCTAAGGGAAAAATTCAGTACAGTGCTATCTTATAGTTAGATCTATATTGTAGAAGAGAGGGTGAATAGTCAGAAGTTCCTTATGTGCAGGTCTTCTTTGCCTTAAAGGGGCCAATAAAGGCAAGTACTTGCAGACTCGCCCCTGAGGCCTCTCCTCAGGAAAAGCCACCCGTTAGACCCTCATTCCCTCCTTATCCAGGATTGGCAGGGATAAAAAAAAACAAAAAACAAAAACAAAAACAGAAACAAAAAACAAACACAAAAAAACCTTCCCCTCTAAAATCAAGGTATGCTCAATGTATCTACTGACTGAAATGCCTCATGGTGGATTAGGCCTCATAAAGGTTCTGTTTTCCTTGCAAGATTCTAAGCAAATAAAAAGGACCTGGGCAAATTTTCAGACAACCCTAATAAATATATAGAAGTGTTCCAAAACCTAACCCAGGATGCTGGAAACAAACAAACAAAACAACACCACACACACACACACACACACACACACACAGGCCATCAATAACACAGGAGACTAACTCTCTCACTTTTTCTCCTAATACACTCCGGTTACTCTAACTGTATGTGGGGACTACTCCCTCATTCATTTCCTGGGTCAATGGCTATGATCGTTAGAGCCAACTGTCTCTAGTTAGTCTACCTTGGAATGGAGACTTTAAGGAATATTCCCAAGCATCTGCCAAAAACTCCTTTTCTTAGGGGAAATTCCCTATTTTCTCTGGCCTGACAAGGACTGCCTAATTCCACTTGTTGGTGGAAGAAATCTGCATCTGCTCATCTGTTTGAGCTGATAGGCTTTAGGTTCAGGAGACCTCTTTCTTTGCCCTCTGACCTTTTATCTGCCTCCAGGCATCTGGGTGGCACCTCACCTCTTCTGCCTTCTCCTCCCTATCCTGTTTCTGCATCATCTTGATGCAGCCTGCATAACTGACTCCTAGACCATCTGGATGCTTCTGGCACCATGGACTCCTCCTTCCCTTACTGTCAAAGAGCAAAGAACACCAACTTAGACTTACACCACCCACTTCAGATTTCCTCACTGGTACCCCCCGGTAAAAGTTGACAATGGTGGACTTTTAAGTAAACACAGGTGGAACATAATTAAGATACCTCTGTTACAATTTGTCAACAAAAAAGATGGCTTAAAATGATGATTAATTTTGTCTGTCTCAAATGGGTAATTGTTTAGATAACTTTTAGGGTCTTTGGTAACCTAAAACCTTAAAGGTTTGCTTATACAATAAACAAATTAAATTCATTGGACACTTAGGCCTCTTACAAATCAAATGGAATACTAAAGCACTGCTTACTAAGCCTTTTGTTTTTTTATGGCAAAAAAACAAAACAAAACAAAACACCTCCCACACACAAAACAAAACAGAACAACAACAACAACAACAACAACCAACTAAGGATATTTAGATCTGTTTAAAAACATGCTTTATGCTTAATGGATTCATAAGTTGCCATCTAAAAAAAATCTAATGTAACAGTTCACAATTAGTTACTACTTAGTTTTCACTGGAGACTAAGGTTTCTAAGAGTTAAAATTCTGCTAAATGTAATTAAGACTGATAAAAATAAGGAAAATAACTCTGTATGTAGAAAAGTAGGAGATATGTAAGAAAGATATAAGGAATGGGAATACATTTTTGTTGAAGGTAAAAGAAAGTAATTTTGTGCTAAATGAGACTGGTTGGTTGGAGAAAAGGGGCTTAGGTCCAAATCTGAAAGCAAAGGGAAGTTGTAGGCGGTTTGTGAAGGGAAATCTTTGGAAAGAAATTTTGTATGTGGTCAGGATGGACTAAGGTTAAAATAAATGGATTTTAAAAATACAGTGGTATAAGATTAAGATTCTGCTTTTCTCTCTGTTAAAAAGGCAAAGTTTTCTTGGATTGTTGGTATGCTTTTGATCAAAAAAAGGGGTAAACAAAAGCTTTTTTTCCTCCCTTTTGTCTGCCCAAAAATATGGGGAAAATATATGATTTTAACCAAAAGGCAGGACAGCTAAACAGCATACCCTTATGAGTTGTTTCACTCAAGCCTTAGTTGAAACTGTCCCTCCCTCGATCCAAAGGCTGGAG
This sequence comes from Lynx rufus, assembly GCF_022079265.1. Classification (NCBI taxonomy): domain Eukaryota; kingdom Metazoa; phylum Chordata; class Mammalia; order Carnivora; family Felidae; genus Lynx; species Lynx rufus. The sequence continues at coordinate 109,827,773 of NW_025814889.1, forward strand.
AGATGGTGACGATGTCCTCACTGCCTGCTTCTAAAGGCTCCACATTAGTGTAGTTTCTGTTTAGCAAAGGAATGGATACCTGTGCCATATAAGGGATAGATGACTATGATGTAAGAAGGGCTTTTACTGGAATACACAGGAGCTATTTTGCTACATTTAGCCCAGTGTATGCCAATTTGTAACAACTTAGATACTCTAAAATGGGTATCTACATCTTTGGAACATTTTTATGTGGGCCCTGCTGAAAAAGGCAAGGGAATAGACTTCAACTTTGCCCCTTTTAGCCCATTTGATGGCCAATTTTGTTCTTACAAAAACATGGTTTTAGATGTGGAAAACAAAGGCAGAAAGAAATGGCAGATAGAACTAAATGTCCTTAAAACATGCAGCCCATTGAAAAATAGTTGACTCAGGCAGAATAAAACATTTCTCCAGGAACTCCCTACTGTCTTAATTGTAATGCTTTGCTAGAGGGAAAAACAACCTTAGCTTGACAATAGCTAGGCCTCCAGTAATCTGTCAGTCTTCTTTAACCTACGAAAATCTCACCGGAAACTTCCCCTGGACTATACCTCCCCCAACTCTATGGTATAAAACAAGTCTCTCCTCATGGTCTTGCGGCAGATCTTTCTGCCCATGGGTACTGTCCTTGTTCCTTAATAAAACTACCTTTTTGCACCAAATATGTCTTCAAGAATTCTTTCTTGGTCGTTGGCTCTGGACCCCACAACTCCCACTATCACCCCAAAAAACCTCATCAGTTTTCACCAGCCTTTTAAAATATTTTTGTAAAGATGACTACTATTGGGCCAAAATAAAATTAGCACATGCTTCTACAACCAGGGAAGTCCTGCTTGGTCACAGTCGATAGCCCCAAAGTCCTGCAGGTGGAAAATAGAGGGATAGGAGAAATCAGGAAAGACAAGGTCAGCTCTCGGAGGCAGGGTACAGTCTGGATAAGAGTGACTGCTCCCAGTACTTTGTGAGACTGACAGAGCTTTTGGCTGCCAGCCGAACAGCCAGCCAAAAGGCAGGGCCAGGAGATGAGGCTTCTCCTGGCCACCAATAGGTGTCAAGAGATGAAGTTTCTCCTAGCCAGCTATAGAAAATTGGGATAAGGGACTTTTTCTTATAGATGGGCAATTGCCCAACCAAGACCATACTCCTTTGGGATGCATTCTGAAAATGTGGAATGATTTTGATCCATAAGTCTGAAAAACAAACAAACAAACAAACAAAAACCTCACTAATTGTCACGGGGCTGGAGGTCCTATAGAGAACTTCTCGTTTCCTACTGGGGTTCTGGTAATTCCATCCCAAGATTCTAACTGGGACTATGACCATCCCATTTAGAAATGGTATTGCCACCACTTCCAAGCTTGTGCTTCAGAGAAATTAAGGAGGTCTAAGGTTAAGCCCTTAAATTCTGCTAAATTAGCCACAATTTTACAAACACAGAATGAGAGCCCAGGGGCTTTGTGGAGAGGTTGCGGGAGGCTCCCATTAAATATATGGCTATCTTCCCTGACACCCCTAAGGCTGAGATGATTTTAAATGACAAATTTGTCACTCAATCAGCCCTAGATATTCACAGGAAATGCAAAAATTGGCTGTTGGCCTGGAAGGGACCCCAGAGGAGCTCTTATGAGCTGCCAATCAGGTATATTACAACCAAGATCAAAATTAAAAAAAAAATAAAAAAACAGGAAAGGAGGCTTAAGAAAAATCTGAGGCCTTAGTCATGCCTTATGCACTATGTCAGTCCAGATTTCCCAAAATCCTATACCAAATGCCACTTATGTGGCTAGTCAAGGCACTGGAAATGAGACTGCCTTCAGAAGGGACAACAGAAGTCAAAGCCCCACAAGCCATGCCCCTTATGTGGAGATAACCACTGGAAGTCTGAATGCTCTCAGGGACCTCTATCTGTGAGGGTTCAGATAACCAGTGTCCCTGAAAGGGACTGATGGGACCTGGGGCTCTTTGGGGTGGCTCTCTGGGAACCCACTGTCTATTGGAAGCCTGGAGCCTTGGGTAACTCTGGAAAACTCAGGTAACTAAAAAGCCTGTTCATTTCCTTTTTGATACCAGAGCCACCTTCTCTGTCCTCCTTTCCACTCCAGGCCAACTGTCCAAACTCAGCATAACGATTAGAGAAGTCTCCAGAAAACTTATAACTAAATTTTTCTCCCAGCCCCTGGGATGAATATGGGGAAAGCTAATTTTTCCTCATTCTTTCTTGATAATACCAGAGAGCCTTCCTCCCTTGCCAGGAAGGGACATTATAAATGAATTGGAGACTATAGTGCTACTAACTCCAGGACAGATAAACAATTGTGTGAGTTTTTGGGAATTACTGGATATTGTAGGCTGTAGATACTGGGGTTCAGGAAAATAGCTTGCCCACTATATCAATTATTAAAAGAGACCCAATCTTGCTTACTGTCCCAAGTAAATGAACTGGGGTCTGACTCAGGCACACTGTCTCCAGTCCTAGGGATGGTCACGTACAGAGCAGAGGCAATTACTATTACCTAGCTCACAGAGTTAAAAGATGATTAAAGCACTGCATCAGGACTTTCATTTAGGGAGGGATAAAACTTATCAAATGGCCCAAAGGAGGTTTACCAGGAAACATTTGTCAAGGACAGTTCAGCAAGTAGTATCAGCTTGTGAAGTATGTCTTAAAAACAATCCTCTCAACCACAAACTTGCTCTCCCAGGCAATCAAGGAACTGGAGGCTATCCAGGGAAGAGTGACAATTAGTTTTCACCCATATGCCAAGGTCAAAAGAATTCCAACATCTGTTGGTATGATTTGATACTTTTATTAGTTGGGTAGAGGCCTCCCCCCCTCCAAAAAAAAAAACAAAAAAAAAAAACAAAAAAAAAAAAACCCGGAAAGGCCCAAGAAGTAATAAAAGCTCTGCTTTATAAAATAATACCCAGGTTCAGCTTACCTAAAAATTTGCAAAATAATAATGGTAAATGGCTGCCTTGACTCTTTCTCTGGTAGGACTTCCAGCTCTTGAAAAAGTTTTACACCTCAAAATAAAGCAAAATGTCTGCTTATGCTCAGCAAAACTCTATAAAACACCTTACAAGCATTAGATGCTTTAAATAAAAAATTAAATAAAGTTAGGGCCGGACTCTTGGAGAATAGAGCCACTATCGATTAGTTACTGCTCCTCCATCACCTGGGTTACGAGAGATCCCCTGACATGTGTTGTTTCAATATAACTGATGATTCTCACAGAGTCTTAGAACTGATAGATGACATTCAGGCATAATTGGACAAAGTTAGGGTCTCTCCTGGATTGTTTGACTGGTTTGGGAACTGGGGACATTATCTTAAGATGCTATGTTGTTGGTCAGTATAACCTTTACTTTGTGTTTTTCTCTTTGTGTCTGCCAATGTTTGTGCCACCTCATGCCTGCCAGCCTGCCTGTAGAACCATACCGTGGGCCACTTGACTGAACGTTGGGTAGACTCTAACTGCTGTACTACCACACTGCCCCTTATCAGCTTGAAGAAGCCAGAAGGGGCATTGTCCCTGTTCTGGAGCATTAGTGGCCCTATTCCAGGGGGAGGGATGAATAGGAAAAGTGTTAACATTAAGCAGGGAGAGAAAAGGGAACTTCAGGGAGGCAGACTGCAGCTGCAAGTGGGAGGCTGAAGAAGCAGACAGGGTTCTCCCCTTATGAAATCCTTTTTGGGTATCTCTCCCCATTATCAAGGACATAAGGGGGTATCGAAATGAGATAGGTCATCTAACCCTAAGGCGACAGATGCAGGCCCTTGGGTTTACCCTAACCACCTTACACCACTGGGTTAAGAAGCAATTACCTGTGAGTCTGACCACAGATGCTCACTCCCTTAAATCAGGAGATGCTGTAAGGGTGAAGGAATGGAATGTCCAACCCCTCTGGAGGGCCCATTCACTGTCATTTTGTCCACCCCTACAGCAGTAAAGGTAGCCGAAGACAGGTACTGCTGGTGTGGGCCGACTAACTAACAAAATTCAAATTACATATCCAAATCAGCCAGTGTCCATATTCTCTGATGTATGTACAGCCATAGGTGACACATTGCCATATGGTTTGCCATGTGGAGGTCTGACATGAGAATGAGAGTACCGACTCAATGATAAATACATGTGTGAGGGGTCTGGTACATGTGGTTCCTGGCCCCAGGCACTTGAATTCTTCTGTCTTTATAGGAACTGTGCCCATGGGCCACATGGGCAGACTAAAGACAAAACAGCACTCCTCCAAAAGGGTATGGCTGAGTCAAACTACCAATCGGGAACCTGTAACCCTGTTAATTTTACCATCGTTGGGGCGCCTGAGTGGCTCAGTCAGTTGAGCGTCCGACTTCAGCTCAGGACCTGATCTCACAGTTTGTGAGTTTGAGCCCCACATCAGGCTCTGTTCTGTCAGCTCAGAGCCTGGAGCCTCCTTCAGATTCTGTGTCTCCTCTCTCTGCCCCTCCCTGACTTGTGCTCTTTCTCTCTCTGTCTCTCAAAAATAAATAAATGTAAAAAAAAAAAAAAAAAAAATTACCATCCTTGACCCAGGAGACTCAAAATGGAAAACAGACCGCCAGATTGGTATACTTATCTATGGGCAGGGCACAGACCCAGGAATCATGTTGTATTTTATGAGAGCTACAATCACACATAAGGCCATGACCCACCAGGTCTTTCATTCCTTTTATGAAGAAATGGAGAAGGGTCCTCCTCCTGTTTCTGCCACAATGAAAAATCTATTTCTAGCCCTAGCAGAGTTTATAGCCCAGACTCTAAAGATCTCTACTTGTTTTCTATGGGGGTTAGGGGGAGTAACATAGGGGATCAATGGCCATGGGAAGCTAGAGAATTAGAGTTGTGCAAACCTTATAGTGGAACAGAATACCCCAGTCCTACTACCAGGGTTTGGCTCCTCAAAACCTCAATTATTGGAAAAAACTGCCTTGACTGGTGAGGAAGGAAGTTCACCATCTCTGTTGGAAGCTTTACATGCCTAAGCCAAAGATTTTATAACTGAACCACCTGGGAAACCCAATGGTGGGGGTTCCCAGAGCACCTTGAGCCAGATCCCTACCCCTTATCTTACTTCTCTCATATCTGAGAGGCTGGGGCAGTGTTGACACAGCCATCAAATAGCAAGCCCCAGATAGATTATACTGGATTTGTAGGAAAGCCTATACAGTACTTCCCTCGGGCTGGTCAGGGTCATGTGTCCCACTTGCCAGAGGGGGACATTTGGGAGTCCAAGAGTATGGGGACAGGGAGACTCAAAGGAAATAATGTGCCCTACAAATTGGCAATTGGAAAGATACTGAATGGCCTCCCAAGCATATAATCCAATATTATGGCCCTGCCTCCCGGGCAGGGGATGGGTCCTGGGGCTACTGCACTCCCATTTACATGCTAAAACCGCATAATCAGACTTTAAGCAGTTGTAGAAATTACAACCAAGAAAATGTCAAGAGTCTGGCCTTAGATTACTTGCTTGCTTCTGACAGAGGAGTTTGTGGAAGGTTTAACCTAAGTAACTGCTGCCTACTGATAGATGATCAAGGAAAAGTCATAGAGGAGATCACAGATCGAATAAGAAAGGTTTCTCATGTCCCAGTCCAGACCTGGAAAGGTTGGAACCCTAGGGAGTTATTAGGAAAATGGTTTTCAATTTTTGAGGGATTCAAAACCCTCATAGGTATTATTTTCTTGATTTGGGGAGCTTGCTTAATCCTACCTTGCCTAGCTCTCTTGGTTATACGGTCTGTCTCCAGCCTCACTGATGCAATGATGGAAAGGGAAACAGCCACGTGTGCGATGACATTATAGAAATATAAACCTCCAAACCAAGATGATGCTCTTTGACTCAAAATAGGGTGTATGAGCATCAAAGGGGGGAATGTGGTAGAGCCCGTCCCTAAGGAATGTGGTGGAGGCCTCCTCAGAACAAAGGAAGGCAATGTGGCCCAATCAACTCCTATACACCTAGGCATAGTTCTGACATAACTCTGTAACTTGGACTATGTGAAATCAGACTATATGTCACCATATATGGGAGACAAAGAAGTAGAAATTGCATAAAAAGCTATATCCTGCTGTGCTTGGGGCTCAGTTTTTCAGGTATGAACCCACTAAGCCCGTGCCAGCACGATGAATAAAGTTGCTTCCTAGACAGAAAAGCTTCAGTGTCCTCTCTCTGTGCGAGAATCCTGCTACACCCTGCAAATATTGGCCTCATACCTTTCTTACAGAGTTCTCAGCAGCCTTACCAGGAAACCAATGAGCAAACTAATGTGCCTTCTTACTCTCGTAAACCTGTAGAAGATCTGAAACTACTCTTCAAACAACAATGAAGGTTGTATATTTTATCTTTGTTTTCTGTTCACCTATCTTGGCTGACTTCCTTTTTTACAATGGGTACATCATTACGCTGAACTACAAAATCAAATAGCTTGTTGGACATGCGGAGTTTTGCCCATATCAAGTACATCTTGGTTACCCTGTTAGGTTTCCCCTTTACAAGGCACTAATTGGCACTCTCTACATACTTGTATTGCAGAAATGATATATAATGATACCATGTTTCATGATAAATCTGTCACTAAGCAGAATGTTTCTTCCTGGCCCATGATCAACAGGACATGAAATTTACCAGGACATAGCCAGACTTTTTCATACCTTCAAACTATTAAAACATTAATTGACTGTACAAACCCACAAATTGATGAGTGCCTAAGTTATAAAACCCTACTTACCACTATACTGAGGATGACATATATCAAATTTGAGATGCATAATTATGGCTGACACCCACCATTGGATAGCTCAGTCAAAAGGCAATTTTAAGCTGGGAGCAAATAAATCATATACATGATACCTGGGCAAATAGCACATGGTATTTAGGATGGTTATTATTAGAAGCGTGTTCTCAAAGCATTGTACTCCAGGCTACTGACTGGTTTGCTACTGATTGGATAAGGCAACCTGGTATCAGATGGCTAGTTCCAAATGGAACTCAATGGTAATGTGGAACTAATCTCTAACCCTTGCTTCCTCAAGGGTGGATACATTGTTGTACCTAGGTTTTGCCTGGATTCATGGACACTTTATCAAAATCATCACTACCCCAGCTAATCTTCCCAATTTAAAATAAAGATGGACATGGTCTATTTTTCATTGGTATGATCATTTGGTGTCCATTTTTGCTCCATTTGTAGGATTAGAAAGTATACTTTGGCATATGGAAGCCCTTAATTAATATAACATAAAAGCACTCAGCGATTCACAGAACAGTATCTCTTTACTTCACACTGAAATTACACAGATACGCAAAGTGGTTCTACAAAACAGAATGGCTTTATATATCCTAACAGCAGCACAAGGTGGTACATGTGCCATTATTAAAATAATGCTGTGTATACATCCCAGATTATCACAAAAATGTCACAAGTCTATTAAAAGATACAAATACCTAAATTGAAGCTTTACAAAAACTGTCTCTTTCAATGACTGATTAACTTCCTGGTTTGGAGGAGGATTGTGGTTAACTATTAAGGGTCTCTTTATTGGGCTTCTCATTCTTATAGCCATATCAATCCTAATATGTTGCCTTTTTCAACATCTCTCTGCTTGGTGCATCACTACAATAACTTTCATGTCTACTGATGATCCTTACCACCCACAGAGGTACTTCTTTACTGTCCATGTTGGATTCAGCTGCCTCAGCCTTTCATAACTCCCCTATACATTCCCCAACTGACCACTATTGACCTGTAGGTAGAGACATCTCTATGCCCTTATTCAGTAGAAGTTACAGAAGATAACTTCCTCCAGCAATCTTAAAGTATTTAAGGGCCAAAATTGTTGAGGGGGGGAATGACGTGGAAAATGAAGGCCAAAGAAATGTAGATAAATTAAATTTCTTTCTAATTTGCAGCCCATTGACAAATATTTGAAGCAGGCAGAGTATAACATTCCTCCAGGAACTCCCAGTCTTAATGTTAATGCCTTGCTAGAAGAAAAAACAACCTTAGTTTGACGATAGCTAGGCCCCCAGAATCCTGTAAGTTTTCTTTCACTAATATATGAAAATCCTGTTGGGAACTTCCTTTGTCTTTAGCTCCCCCAACTCCAAAGTATATAATCAATTGCTCCTCACAATCCCAGTGCAACTCTTTCTGCCCACAGGTCCTGTCCCTGTGATTTATAAAACTACATTTTGCACTGAAACATCTCAAGGATTCATTCTTGACCATTCACTCATGAACCCCACTTCAAACTACATCACTACAAACATACATTTATCATTCAAAAGTCTATGTGTAAGCATCATTTCCTCTGTGAAGCTTGCCTGGTATCACCTCACTAATCAGCATTTTTCATGTGTCTCTCGTATTCTTATCATGTGTTGTTTTAATTATTTAGTCAAAAAATTGTCTCCTGTATTTACATTATGTCTTACTTATCTTGGTATAACTCCCACCTCCTCAGGCTAATGCCGAAAGCAGCTGTTAAATGGATGCTGGTGTAATAATTAATGAACAAATAAATGTATTTAATTCACGAAAAATGGAAATAGATTAATAATAGCTAATACAACATTAAAATATAAAGAACTAGTGGCCTATGACAAAGTCACAGCAGATCACGGAGTCCTACGAAAGTCATCAAGTAAATTTGTTATGCATTTCCAGACTATATAACCTCTCAATGTACTATTTATAGATAAGGGTATAACATGGTTTTAAACAATAAATTCTCTGAAGTGATAACATGTAGGATGATACTCTAAAACTAGTTCTCATCAAATTTTAGACTCTTGCATCACTCTTCCTATTATTTTCAGTTACCTATAAGTAAATGCATTCTTTATGTTCTTAAATACACAACTATATTCTGTACTGCTTAACAAGACCTCCTGGGCATTTCTAATAATGAAAACATGAATCGTTCACCACAATTTTCCTGTTTCAGTTAAACAAGGATGAAATAAAATAAAGATGAGATAAAAGATGAAGTTAGATAAATAAAGATTTCATGACATGTTGACAATATAAAATCCCTGGAGAATAAAAGTTAAGCAAGATTTTTTTTTTTAATTGCTACTCAGGGATTTAGACACTACCTAGAAGACTTATGGCATCTTTGGGTATCTCAAACAATGCAAGTCTCTTTAGCCATAAATGTAAAATACCAAAACTTCACCAAGGAATAAGGCTAAAGTTAAACTTTACTTGAAAAGCTTTAAAAAATTATTTGAAAAAATATTTTAAAATTGTCAAATAATAGCACTAGTGTGGTCTTCCAGGTGTAATATAAAGTACTTAGGAAAATAATTTAAGTACCTGTGATAGCTAACATTCACTTGTCTGGTAATTATAAATTATTTTCATCCTTACATTAAAATTAGTCCTCTGAATGAGAATCGCATGAATCACATCCATAGTCCTTTGGATTAGATTGCATTATCTTACCTCTTTTATAGTATAATAGAAAGTGTGTTCATGTTAGCATCAGACAAACCTGCATGTGAATCCTGCCTGTATCATGTAGAAGCAGTGTACCTTGAAGACATGGTTCTTACATTTTCTGAGATTCAGAGATTTCCCAATATGTCCTATAAAAAGAAATTTTAATTCTGATTAAACAAAATGACATTGTTTGATATGTAAGTTCTACCCCCTCTAAAACAATGCTGTTTTGATTGTTTACAGAACCACTATTTTATACATATGGTGGTTATATATATTTATATAGAATTATAGTGTGTGTATATATATATATATACATATATAATATCTCTATTTTCAATTAATTATTCATTCTGTATGGCATGCATAGAAAGCAATGAATTGTGGACCATGTTTGCTTGTGTGAATGTAGGTGTATGCATGCACATATGTGTAAGGGTACTAAAATCTAGAGAAAGAACATGAGCTTGGCATCGAAAAGAACAACATTTCTCTATTTGGGAAAAATATTTTAGTTTTGTTTGGATTTATTATCACATGAATGATGTTCTCCTAATGGATGGAGTTTTTGCTTTGTTTTTAATATTTTTAGTTTATTTCCATTAAGCCATTGGTCTTATCCTCAAGGAACAGAGGACTACTCAGGTAAATTTTCTCTTCCACAGAGAGGTCCCCTCTTCTGAACACTCTGAAGTGTTAGGAGAGAGCACATAGAACAAAGGGTGAAGTGGGCTTCTCTTCATATTTGGGCAACTGAGATACAGTACAAGACAAAATTATTGGCTGTTCAGCACATTAACTTGCTTTCTGTATGAACGTTGGAACTCAGTTGGCTTCTATACCACCATTCAAATGGTGACGTGTCTACTGTTTGAGTTATTTATGGGATTAAAGAAGAAAAACATTGGCTACAGGATATTCAGTGTCCTTATCAACAGCTGGCCTGTACTTTATGAATGGTTGACATATACTGAGGTTACACACACTGTTATGTCTTCATGTTGAACATTTATGCAGCTTTTGGGACTTTTTTTTTTTGAGTAGGAGCTAATTATCCTGTAATAGAGATATAGAGAAGAGAAAATAGAGGGATAATTGTTCAACAAACATGGTTGACATGAGCTAACATTGCTGAATCCTTCATAAAATACATGCAACTTTAAATATAAAAATACAGCAGGAAAAAAAAATGCTTTACCCTCTCACGAATGAAAAAACACAGTTCAAATGCCACCTTCCCTTGGAAGTCTTTCTCTAAAGCCAAGTTAGTACCTATATTCTTTCTGTGTTCCCATACCATTTTGTACATTAACCTCCATTGTAACCCCAACCTTCTCCCTGCATGCCTCCAATCTCCATTCTTCAAAGGCAGGGATTCAAAATAATATATCTCAGTATATTTAGCACCTCATAAAGAACCAGACATTTAATTCTCAACAGGCACTCAAAACTGTTTAATGAATAAATGAATGAAGCACTACATAAGCCCACAAAGTATGTGTAGTCAAAGAATGAGAGAGGGTCATTCTACCTAAAAGTGACAGAAACCCATCTCAAGTTAGCCCAAGCATAAAGAATCATATTAGTTCATATAACTGGGGTGTTCAAGGACAAAGAAGACTTTAGCACAGCAAGTAGAAATAATTTTCTTAAAGCTCTGGACCAAAAGTCCTGGTCAGAACTCTGATAATCAGCTTTGCCTTCTTCTTGTTAACCTATTTGGGATCATTTACCTATTTCTATAGGGTTAGGGTAGACTAAACCTCACTTAAATTGAGGTTTCTTATGGGAAACAAAGTGTCTCTAAAATGAAAAAGGAAGTTGGGGCGCCTGGGTGGCGCAGTCGGTTGGGCGTCCGACTTCAGCCAGGTCACGATCTCGCGGTCCGTGAGTTCGAGCCCCGCATCTGGGCTGATGGCTCAGAGCCTGTTTCTGATTCTGTGTCTCCCTCTCTCTCTGCCCCTCCCCCGTTCATGCTCTGTCTCTCTCTGTCCCAAAAATAAATAAACGTTGAAAAAAAAAATTTAAAAAAAAAAAAAAATGAAAAAGGAAGTGGATGCTAAGCAGTCCAAAAAATCAGATGTTGACCTAAGTCAAAATCATTTAGAAAACTGAATTACTTCAAGCACTTGGGTAAGCAAATATCTAATAAGAAATCCCCTAAACAGCCCTTCTTTGAGTCCAAAACATGAATATCTCTAAGCTATCAAAGACATTCATTTATTCCCACATCTATTTCTTTATTCATTTATTTAACAACAATTTATTGAGACTATTTCATGTACCATACGCTGTGCCTAGAAGTTAGCCTAGCTGAGGAGGCAGACACATAAATAGAGGACTACAAAAAGATCATTAATTTGACTGAACTTTATGGAATATCCTATTAAACAATTAGCTTAAATTAGCTTTATGATGGAGTAATGACTAATTCATTTAACAATACATGGTTATATTTTGTCAATATGGATTTTTTTCATGATTACACTTTAATACCTAGTCACATTAAAACCCAGAGTAAACTAGGCACAAACCAGTTTGTTTGCTTGATTTCTCTGTGAACATTCTGGAAAATGTATCTTATTAACATTTTTGAGCATATCTTTGTGATATTTCTGGTTCTTCTTTACATCATTATGACGGTAGAAGACAAATTTTAGTTACTTGTAGTTTTATTCAGTTTAAAAATAGGCATTCAGTGTAGATTTCTTATCATCAGTTATTCTTTTCTTCACTTTACTCTCTAAATTGGAATTCAGTATTCGATAATTGCATAGTGACTCATTTTTGGTATTCAATTGCAATTGCATTGTGAATGATTTAAGAAAATGAAACTGAATAATTTACATATATTTAAAGAAGAAAAAAATTTCTACACTCTATGAGGCAATATAACAAATAACAAAAGAAAAAAGAAAATTAGTTGCATACAAAAGGATCTAAGTTTTCAAATAGTACAAGAAAAACAATTTTTTATTTTTTACACAAAAGATTACTTTTAAATAATTAAAGGGTATGTATTTATATTATAAAATAATTAATTTTATAGCATTTTCCTACACTCTTATTATTATCTTGTTGCAGTAAGTTGCTCTCACAAGATATGCCAGTGCAGCTGATAACTGGTCCTATCTGTATTTTCATTTTCCTCTTTTTCAACAGTTATTAACCATCTCTGATATATGGTTCCAATTTGTTTTTGATGACTGAAGGGTCAGAAGGCCTTTGCACACCTCAAATACATATAGCTTTTCTCTTCTTCCACATTATGTTTACTTTTTTGTGTGCTACCAATAGTGCTATTATGGAATCATTTCTTTTTTTTAAATACTGTTTTTAGTGTTTATTTTTTTTGAGAGAGAGACAGAGAACATGTACACGTGCATAAGCAGGGGAGGGGCAGAGAGAGAGGGAGGCAGAGGATCCCAAGAAGGCTCTGCTCTGACAACAGCAAGCCTGCTTCAGGGTTGGAACTCAGGAAGCCGAGATCATGGCCTGAGCCAAAGTTGGATGCTTAACCAACTGAGCCACCTAGGTGCCCCAGAATCTTATTTCTTTATATAAAATATTTTTCTCATTTAAGAAAAAATATTTATGAAAAAACAATTGAATTTGGAACGAGAGATATGATGCTAAAATCTTATGTGTAAGAATAAATTTGTTTCTTAGAGGTTAGCACTCCACAGATAGTCAAAGCACAATAATCAAGTAGTTCTACAGTGAAAATAATTGGAGATAATCATGGTTTAAAATCTCAAGGTTGTCCAAGAATCTAAGCATCATCTGTATCATGAAAACAATTGTTAAAGAAAAAATTGCTGGCTCTTAAACTAAATATTAAAGCAACAAAAACTGGTCACATCTGCAACATCATTGTCCAATAAAAATATAAATGTGAGTCCCATGTGTAATCGAAAACTTTCTAGTTGCCATATCAGAAAAGTGAAAGAAATAAGCAAAATTAAATTTAATAACACATTTTATTTTATTCCAGATAATCAAAATATTAGTTGACCACTTAATCCATATTAAAAATATTTATCATATATTTTACTTTTTAATGCTATCATTAAAATACATTATGTATATTTATCTTTATTTTTTATTTTTTTTTTCAACGTTTATTTATTTTTCGGACAGAGAGAGACAGAGCATGAATGGGGGAGGGGCAGAGAGAGAGGGAGACACAGAATCTGAAACAGGCTCCAGGCTCTGAGCCGTCAGCCCAGAGCCTGACGCGGGGCTCGAACTCACGGACCTCGAGATCGTGACCTGGCTGAAGTCGGACGCTTAACCGACTGCGCCACCCAGGCGCCCCATTATGTATATTTATCTTTAAAACATATCTCAATTTGGAACAGTCACATTCAAGGGCTCAATAGCTACATGTGGCTAATAGCTACCATATCGAAGACCACAGTTCTGGAACTTTATGTAATATGAGAGAAACTCAGAGTCTCAAATGAAGATACAACTAAAAATGAAAAATCAAGAAATTACCATTCTCTACAAAATAGATCTAGTTCAAACACATTTTATAAGCTGTCAGCCACATGCTTACTGGTTTATGTGTTTGCAAAGTAAATGGCAAATTGCAGGAACACAACTCTGATAAACTAACTAGCTGAATAAAAATTAAATTCTAGACATACACTGTATGTGCTAATCAGGTTGTATTTGAGGATAACATGCATCAGAATCACTGAGACACTTCCTGGTAAATGCTGAATTCTTGACTCACATTTGAAAAAAAAATTTCTTCCCCTGAATTTATTTTTTTTAAAAATTGTTTTTAATGTTTTTATTTATTTTTGAGACAGAGAGAGACAGAGCATGAGCAGGGGAGGGGCAGAGCGAGAGGGAGACACAGAATCTGAAGCAGGCTCCAGGCTCTGAGCTGTCAGCACAGAGCCCGACGCGGGGCTCGAGCTCACAGACTGTGAGATTATGACCTGAGCCGAAGTCGGACGCTCAACCGACTGAGCCACCTAGGCACCCCTACCCCTGAATTTCTGACGTTGGAGCCTAAGAATCTGTGTATATAATTGTTCCTCATGTAATTTCTATGTATATTAATATTTGAAATATATGGCTATATATCATATGCTACATAGAAGTTAGTAATACTCTAATAAACAACAGGCAAGATTCTTTCACTTTGACAAACCAAATCATAAATTATATTTGTTACAATTACACATACAAAACGTCGTCATATCTTAAATATCCTATGTTATTCTCTGGAGTAAGATCCAGATCCATTCATTTGGCAGAGTTCAATTATTTATTCGAGAGCAAATTTAAGAAAGATTAATAAATTATTAATCTAAGAAAAATAATAAAAATAAAAAATAAAAAATGTATGGAGATAAACCGCCTTTTTCTTTTTTTCTTTTTTTAGTAAAGAAAAATAGACATTAAATAATTAGTCACATACACATTTAATATAATGCAAAAATAGTACAGGCTAACAGAAGAGGAAAATGAAGGAGACCAAGTGCATTGTAGATAAGATGATGACAGAAGTTCCTCCCAAGAAAAAATCTGAACAAAGGTCTAAATGAAGTGTATGAGAAAATCAAATGAAACCTGGACTATGATCATACTAGGCAGAGGGCACAGGATATTCAAGGGCCTTGTGCTGGGAATAAGCTTATCATATTCAAGGAAATGAATAATACCAGTGGGATTCTAGTAGAAGGAGTAAGTAGGAGAAAAGTAGGAGCATATATAAAAGAAATAGCCAGAATGCAGATAATTTTGATTCTTATAAGTCACAGTATGGATTAGCAATTTTATTCTCTATGTGATAAAAAGTGCAAACAAAATTTATCATAGGTAACAGACATAATGTAACTGATGTTGTTAAAAACCACTCTGAGTGCTCTGTGGCTAAATAACTGTAAGACAGCAAAAATAGAAACAAAGAGATGGGTTAGAAGAATATTATAGCTGTTCAAGCAACATATTATGAGACTCAAATGAGGTCATAGGGAGGTCATAAGATGTGGCCCAATTTTATTTATATTTGGAGAACTCACAAGACTAGTTGATGAAATTAGATACGGGCTGTGAGAGGGAAAAGAAGCAAGTTTGTCTCTGAGGTTGTTGGCCTAGACTTTGGGGAAGTAGATGGATGATTTTTCCACTAACTGTGCAATACATTTTCAGTAACTTAGTAGCTTAAAACAACACCCATCCATTGTCTCAGTTTCTGTGGATAAGAAGTCTGGGTATGGGTCAGCTGGGCACTTTGCTCAGGGCCTCACCAGACTGAAACTTAGATGTCAGAGAGGGCAGCAATATCATTTGAGGCTTGGAGCACCCTTCTAATTCCACTAGTTCTTGGCTGAATTCAGCTGCTCATGGTTGTCGGGCGAAGATCCCAGTATGTGGTTGATGGCCACATACTACTTTCAGCTTCTAGACTCCCCTTGAGTCTTTTCCATCTGGTCTTCTCTATAACATGGTATTTTGCTTCTTCAAGGCCAGCAGAAGAATCCTAGTTGCTGTTTTTTGCCTGTTTACAGTTCAACTGATTGGATCAGAACCACTTACAGCAATATTCCTTTTGATTAGCTCAAAGCCAAGTGTTTAGAGACTTCGATTATATCTGTAGGGTTAATTTGCCATATAATAACATAGAAGTAAGATCCCATAATATTCAGAGATCCTCAAATGGAACAAATTATATAAGAATCACACACACACACACACACACACACACACACACACACACACACACAAGGAAGTAAGGTAAGAATCCTGAGGCTCATCTTAAAATTCTGCTTACCATAGTAGGTAACTTTGGGCAAAGCATTCTTATGAGGACAAGTTGCATTCTGTTTTAGTTTTATTGAATTTCATATTCATATTATATATCTAAGTGTAAAGTAAGCAGTTGAATAAAGAATATGCATTTGGAATGCAGAGTGATATTGTGGCTGGAGATAATGCAATGGTAACCATCTGGATATAAATGGACTGGGTAAGATCATCTAGATAGTGTATGTTGATAGTGAACAAAAGACTGAGTTAATCAAATGTTTAGAGGCTGGGACTGAGAAGGGAAATTGCATGATTATATAGAGAGGAAAACAACTCTGGAAGTAAAGTTCTTTTCTTGGTGAGGGAAACAACAGTAATAAAAACATAACGAAATGATAGAATCCAGCACAGAAGTAAAAGGCTTGCCCATAAAAGTCCACATAATACATCTGCAATAGGGAGGAAATCTAAGGCTATAGGTAGATAATGTAAGTAGGAATTAATGGTGGAAAAAAAAAAAGGTTAGCTCCATTGATTGCTTCTGTTTCTCAAGGAAATAAGAATATGAAGATAAGTAGGGGAAGACACATAAAAGATTTAAGTGGAAAAAAAAGTAAACTATCTTTTTGTGAGTGGGACATTGAATTGACCAGCTAAATCACAGAGAACCCAGTTGAGACTTAAGGCATTGATAAGAATGTTTGTGTTTCCTTCTCTCTAATCAAGTCCAGCTGTTCATGTAATAACTTATTATGCTCTTTGTGAGTGAAAAATCAAAGTTCTATTTTGTTAACACAAGGCAATGAATGTTACAACAACTAGCATTACCTTAATTAAGACAGAGTAGATGAGGGCTGCCTGGGTGGCTCAGTCGGTTGATTGTCCGACTTCAGTTCAGGTCATGATCTCATGGTTGGTGGGTTTGAGCCCCGCATGAGGCTCTGTGCCAAAAGCTCAAAGCCTGCAGCCTGCTTCAGATTCTGTGTCTCCCTCTCTCTCCACCTCTTCCCCACTCGCACTTTGTCTCTCTCTCTCAAAAATATAATAAAAACATTAAAAAAATTAAAAAAAGAAAGAGTAGATGAAATGGCAAAAGATGTTAAAGTAAAATATTGGGGAGCATGTCAGTAGAAGTTTTTGGATTTTTAGAATGCAAGACATACAAGTGAAATATTTGATAATTTGAATTTTTTAAAATTCTTTGAGATGTCATCCAAATTAAAAATAGAAAAAAGAGTCAGTGTGGGGAAGGAAGAAAAATTTTAGAAATGGGATTTTTTCAGAAGAATGTCTTTAGGTAAATGTACTGTTAGTCTCCCACCACCATCACCTACAAAGTAAAATTAGGGGTACCTGCCCTTTCACCTCAGGGATAGTGGTTCTGGACTTCAACTAGGCTACTTGGGTCTTAACGTGTGTTCCTTTCAACTGAGGAAAAATGAAGATTGGAACCTCCATCCTGGCTAAGGAAGGCAGCGGAGATGGGATTGCAACTTACTTTGAAAACACCTAAAGGTAAGCTACTGTTACTTTGGAATTAGCTTTAATTTTCAGAATTTGTCAGGGCAAGGAATGCATGACTGTTTCTCATGGCCAAGATGATATTTCTATATCCAATAGAAATAGATGACAAGATGATCATCACAGATCATGCCCAAAATTACAAACCTAGCACAAAAGCAGAAAGGAATCTGGCAGATCTTGCAGAGGGAAATGAAACTGATTGACAGTATTGAAGGTTATGAGGAACAAATAAAAAAGTGCATTGAAGAGATAGTGTCAAATTTAAAAAACTAAGGACAGAAGTGAGATGAAAAGAGAAATGAAGTAATGACCACAGAGTGATCTAACTTTTGAAATCAAGATTTTGGAAGTGGCACAGTTACTGGCAATGACAATCTAGGCCATGACACCGGATGGACAGGTAAGACGGAGTGGAGGCAATGATCTTGGGAGTGAGGATGCTGAGAAACTAAGACTAGGCTGCTGGATTGATTACATGAGCATATATTAACAGACACTGACTACATGAGTAGTGTTGCCCAGAGAGAACCTGAACCACATGTTCAAATCCTCAGTGAACGAGGAAGAGCAAGCAGAATTAGAAAGATAACAGTGACAGAGGAGCCTGGGCACCTCAATTAGTTGATTGTCTAACTCCATTTTGGTTCAGGTCAAGATCTCATGGTTCGTGAATTTGAGCCTCTTTGTGGGGCTCACACTGACAGTGTGGAGCCTGCTTGTGATTCTCTCTCTCTTCCTCTCCTTCTGTTCCTCCTTCATGTTCTCTCTCTCTCTCTCTCTCTCTCTCTCTCTCAAAAATAAATAAATAAACTTTAAAAACGTATATATACCTGTGACAAAGAAAGTTTGGTGATGATATCATATGGCTGCTTGCTTTTGAAAAGCTAGTTCTAACTTTGGGCTCTTCAATTTTTATTTTATTGTAGAATTGACCTAATAATTCCTGTATTCATTTCATGGGACTGCCATAAGAAAGTACTGCAAAATGAGACTTAAAACAATAGAAATTTATTTTCCCTCAGTCCCTGAGGAGAGAAATCTGAAACCAAGATAGTGCCAGAGCCATCCTTCTTAAGAAGCCTCTAGAGGAGGATCATTTCTTCTTCCTGCTTCCAGGGATCCTTAACCTAGAGCAGCATAACTCCAATTTCTGCTTCTGTCTTCACTTGGCATCTTCCCTGTGTGGCTCTGCCCAAATTCCTATCTTTTGCAAGGACATCAGTCATATTTGATTAAAGGCCCATTTTTACTGACCTCATCTTAACTTGATTAGATCTGTAAAGACCCTACTATTTCTAAAAAAGATCACATTCTCCAGCATGGAGATTAGGGCTTCAACAAATCTTTGTGGGGAATACAATAGAATCCCTTTAACAAACACCAAACCTGAACATGCATTATCATTATTTTTAAAAAATCAGCACCTCAGGTTAACTGTATGCGGAGTGTGTTACTTCTTGGGTATGAGGAATGTAATGGCAGAGAATGTGTCTGCTTTGTTTCCCAGATCATTTTGTTAAATAAGACTAATAAGAATTTCTTTGTTCAATTTTACTGTTTTATTTGATATTATTCATCAGAAATTTCTATTTCCTCAAGTTGGAATACTATAAAAATCCACTGGTCTTTATGAGAAAATATGAATTATCTCTCAATATATAGGAGACAGTGTTTCAGATGTTTCCAAAAACCTGGTTTCATTTTCCTCCTCTTATTGGATAAATATATTAAATTTAATGAAACAGTATTAAAAAAATAATACAATAAAATGAAGCCAGTGTTTATCATTCAGAAGAAAATTATATGAACACAATAGCTTGGTAATATCTTAGAAAATATTTGGATGTTACAATTTAATAAAAGAGCTATAAATATGTCAGTACAAACTGTAAGTGTCTCATACAATAATGTGTCATAAGAAAATGAAACCAAATCTGTCTTCATTTTCATCATACCAAATATGAAATTAAATTCTTCTTATGCAATATGCACAACACCTCCTTAGTTTCTTCAGTGTGGGGCATGTTATACCGCAGCAGTACCAAGAGTTGGATTTTAAATGAAGAAACACACTTATTAGTATATAATTATAGATAAGCATATGCCCATAAAATCTAAACTCATGCTAGTGCTAGATAAATAGGGTTCAAATATGCAACCTACTTATAAATATAATTTGAACTTAGAAAGCTGAAAATTGCCCTATCTTCTGGCTTTTGGTGATATGATCCAAGATTTGATACTCTGCCATTCTTTACTGACATTTAGACAACTGGATTCCAATACACAGAATGACAAAACTATTTTTGCCTTGTTCTTTCCATTTGAGATATGATCATTCTGTTGAACTTTACATTGTGATTCAAGTTAAAACCTTTCATCTACTCTTATTATAGAAAAAAGCTTGATGGCTTAATGGATAAACGTTCTGACCTTTCCACGTCCGCATTTTAAGCACTAACCTCTGGTGAGTAATCCACATCTCAAACACAAATACACAGTTCTGTTCGGATAGCTTCGTGGTTAGAGATACTCTAAGGAGTAGTGTAGACCTATGTTTTCCAGATCTTCGTTTGTGCATTTTTATTCCTCAGACTGAAAGAGGATCAACTAAACAATGAAACTAAACAGACTTCTGTTAAGTTGGAAAGCGTCTCCATTGGAAAAAAAATTCTTCTTCGCAGGAATAAAGCCATCATTTTTAGCTATTCAAAATGATACCTAGTCCAATTTTAATAAGAAGATAAAATAATTTTAAGTAACTTATTATATAAACTAGCATTTTAAGCTGTAATGATATGTCAGTATTATAGTTAAACCATTTAAACTAAAACTCTCAAGCAAGAATTCCCTTTCCTCTATCTCCTCTGACCTCTTCCCATGGCCAATTCTACTATATTCTAATACCCCAGATTCTAAAATCGAAGTCTATACATCTGAGGTAGTCTTAAGCTGAAGATGCTCAAAAATCTCACTTCTTGGTCTTAGAAATCACACCTGGATGGCACATGGACTCATGACCACATTATATCTAAACCAAAACCTACTACTTTTTCTCTGATTCTCCTTTGCCCTCTATTTCATATGCCAATTTGCTCAAAAATGCAAGCAAGGGATTTCATGTCCATTTTCACCTCATTCCTTTATATGGTGATCTCACAAGGGACCAAAACCTTTCTATTTTTCTTTAAATAAATCTTTATTTTATAGAGCAGTTTTAGGTTCACAGGGGAAAACACAGAGGTCTCCCATATACTCTCGGCTCTTAACATTCATCCTCCCCTAGATCATTACTAATCTACCACAGTGGTGAATTTGTCACAACTGATGGACCTACATGAAACAACATGATCACAAAAGTCCATAGTTTAAATTATAGTTCACTCTTGGTTTTGTGTACTTTCTGGGTTTAGACTAATATCTAATGACATTTATCCATCATTATGGTATCACACAGAGTATTTTTACTGCCCTAAAAATCCTCTGCACTCCATCTATTCATCCCATTATCTACCTCCCAATAAATACCACAACCACCACCAATCTTTTTACTATCTCTATAATTTTTCCTTTTCCAGAATGTCAGAGAGCCAGAATCATACATTATGTGGTTTTTTCAGATTGGTTTTTTCACTTACTAATATGCATTTAAAATTCTTCCATGTCTTTTCATGGCTTGATAGCTCATTTCTTTTTAGTGCTGAATAATGTTATAGTGTCTGGATGTACCAGTTTATTTATTCATTCATCTACTGGAGGACATCAAGATTTGGTAATAATGAATAAAATATTCATGTGCAGTTTTTTTGGGTAGACATGTTTTCACCTCTTTTAAGTAAATACCCAGGAGTGTAACTGCTAGATCATATGGTAAGACTATGTTTAGTTTTGTAAGAAACCACTACATTGTCTTCCAATGTGCCTGTACCATTTTGCATTTCTACCAGCAATGAATGAGTGTTCCTGTGGTTCCACATCTTCTCTATTTCTTGATGTTGTCAGTTTTTTGGATTTTAGGCATTCTAATAAGTGGGCAGTGGTACCTTGTTTTAATCTACATTTCCCTAATGACATAACGTGGAACATCTTTTCATATGCTTATTTGTCATGTGTGTAACTTGGTGACGTGTCTGTTAAGGTCTTTGGTCCATTTTTTTAATTGGGTTGTTAGTGTTCTTACTATCGAGTTTTAAGAATTCTTTGTGTATTTTAGATAACAGTCAGGTGTGTCTTTTGCAAATATTTTCTCCCTGGCTTGTTTTTGCATTCTCTTCACACTGTCTTTTATAGAGCAGAATTTTTTAATTATAATGAATTCAAGTTTATCAACAATTTCTTTCATGGATCATGACTTTGGTGTTGTATTTAAAAATACATCACCATATCATCTAGGATTTATCCTATGCTATCTTCTAGGAGTTTTACAGTAGTACAATTTATATTTAGATTTGTGATCCATTTTCATGAATGGTGCTAGGTAAGGTCTATGCCTAGAATAGTTTTATTCGCATATGGCTGTCTCGTTCCAGCACTATTTGCTAAAAAGACTATCTTTGCTCCATTGTATTGCCTTTGTTCCCTTATTAAAGATCAATTGACTATATATATAGTCAACATATGTATATATATGTATATGTGTGTATGTATATATATATATAAATATATATATATATTTGCCTTTTCCAGAATGTCAGAGTTAAATGTTATAACTCTTTGTGTTTACAAATTGTCTCCCTCTCTCTGCATAAAGTATTGTTTACTGGTTGACTTATTTCTGTATGTCTTTCCCACTTCATGTCCCCACCCTCACCTTGCCTGAGAGCCTGCTACTGAGGTCCTGTTCTTAAATTAACTACTTACTTTTTCAATTTAAAAAACAAATTCTTATCATAAGTCATTTGTGGACAAACAAAATGAGCTTTCATTACTATGGCTAATATTTAAATGACTAATGATTTCTGGTCTTTCTTGGCTCACCTACATTTTCTCCCTTGTTCCTTAAGATACATTAAGTATAACAGGGCACTTACGATAATATATCTGACAAACACTTGTCACTTTCTCCTGACTTCTGGCTCTGACCCTGATCCTTTGGAGGAACGTTGTTGAATATAAGGCACAGAGGTCAGCAATAGGGAAGATAGTTATGAATGGATAGTCTTGGGGTAAAGGCAGTCTGGGGGAGAAACTGAGCAGTCCTTCCTAAAGTAAACACCTTACTCTGGAAGGGAAGACAAAAACAAGATCTTAAGAACTAGCAAGAAGTATCACAGAGGGGCAAAAATATACTAGCAGAGTTAAAAGTCAATCTCCTTAGGAAAGAAAAGTTTGAAAATAAAAGGTTAGATTCATAGAACCTTAAGGCAGATCTATTTTCAGAGATTTGTCACTTCCATGCAAAGAGCTAAAGGGAAAAAAAATCATCCTCATGAATACATTTATGTGTATATGTCTATATACAACTATACATAAAATGTATTGATTCAAGGAATCAGAAAGGAGTAAAAATGATGGAAACTCTAAACTTCCACATTTTTAGATTCTTTTCTGCTGACATATTATCATAAGGTATCTGTGCATCAATAAACAATGCCCATATTTCCCTAGTAATAGAAACTGATTACTAATAAACTAATGCTTATATGATCTAATAATTTTTGAAGCTATATAAATATTAATGTATACCTTCTATTTTAAAAGGGACAGAGAGCAAATTTATATCCTAAAGTTACATACTGTACTTGAAAGGAGGTGGCTATTTTCACTTTTTAAAGATATAGTTTTCCATGATTCTAGTAGCCACTCTTTCTCTTTGTCATGAGATCCACTATATTTTTCATTTCATATCGCAAACATAAAATTGATACCTCCACTTAGAGTGTATTTACTAAATAATTTGTGTCTAAAGACTTCACAACTCTATTATTTAGACCTTTTAAAAAAATTTAAAATCAGAAATGTCTATGTTTAAGGTGCACAATAATGATTTAATATACATATACATAGTGAAATGATCACTATAGTCAAGTTAATTAATATATATTCTTGTATAGTTATCATTTTTGTGATGTGAGTACCTGAAATCTACTCTTTTAGCCAATTTCCAGTATTCAGTATGGTATTATTAACTATAGTAATCACTATGTACAATAGATCTCTGGATTTATTCATCCTACATAACTGCAACTTTGTACCCTATGTACCCAACTATGTACCCAACATATCCCCATAAATTGCTCAGAATTTCTAAGAAAAGTTTTCATTCAGAGGGTAGATTCTTTGCTTTGGTTTACCACTTAGATTTGGTTTCCCACATTAGATTATTAATGCCAGAAGAATTATACATTATTTTAAAATTTAGAGAGGCAGAACAAAATCAGAAATGCATTCTTATTTCATTTGTTCAGGAACACAGAGTAAGTAGGGAACTAGTATTTCTCAAGAACGTGGTAGTGATGGCTTGTTTCAGGGAAGGTATTTTTGTTCTGCTCCTCTGAATCATACTTGTTCTCTAGAATCACTAGAGGCTAGAAACTGTTATCTAATTTCCTAAAAGACAAATCTCCTAAAAGTAAGATATCAGCAACCTAAAAATACTTTCAAAGTATAGCTCTGTGACAGAAATCATGCCATTAAATTATATAGAATTATGTCTAAAAATGCATTGCAGGAGGTGAGACTTTCACCTTATATTACAATTTCAATGTAAGAGCCAGTGCCTTTCCTTTAGGAGAAAAGGATTAGATAGGCCCAGTACTGTGCTTGGTTAGTACTCCATTTCCCAGATAATCAGTGAGCCAAATTCAGCCTCTGGCTGTTGGGAATTCTCATTCAAACACACAGTGGTACTGGATCTGTTTCAACCCATCAACATGCTCCTTGAGATAGAAAGCTCCTTTGCCATTACACATGAATGGTTTTGCCCAGTCCCTCCATTTCTACATCTACAATTCAAATGGATCTTCTGCCTCTTACCTTTGTTGTTTTTGTTATCACTGTCATTTGGACATTAGTGAGATATTGGAATTTTTATGAACCACTGACTAAACTTAGATACTTTAAACTCATTAAAATGTATAATAAATAAAAACTAATACCTAAGCTTTAAAAATTTTTTTAAATGTTTATTTATTTACTTTTGAGGCAGCGAGAGCACAAGCAGAGGAGGGACAGAGAGAGAGAGGGAAACACAGAATCCGAAGCAGGCTCCTGGCTCTAAGCTGTCAGTACAGAGCTCTATGTGGGGCCAGAACCCACAAACCATGAGATCATGACCTGAAGTCGGACACTCAATGGACTGAGCCACCCAGGCACCCCAAAACTAATACCTAAGCTTTTAATGGTTTTTTAACATCTCCAAATTTAGAGAAATCATTAGGAATTGAAGAAATGTAATATTGCTGAATTTTAGCAATTCTTCAATTTTACTTTTCTACTCTAAGAGTATTAACTCTGAGTATTCTGATTAAGAAAGTATCCATTTCATCATTGCATTTATGGTGCATCTGCATAATTCTTCATTCAGCTCTATTCTCCCTGCTCTTTAGTAACAAACCAAATCTAAGGAAATATATGGTTCTAGTGCAGGCAACAGTTTCCATTATAACAGACATGAAATTAAGGTTTTATACCTAAAAATGAGCTCCTTATCCATATAAAATATGGTTTGTTGGTCTCTCTTTTATCTGCAGCCATCGCATTTTCTCTCACTTCCTCTCTTGTGCAGTTGTTCAGACTCTGCTGCTCACAGTGGGTCTTACATTCATTTTGGATGGGGAAGAGTTTAGTTTGTGTCTAGTTTCAGTGAAACTGGCATTGGATTTCTGTTTCTCCTCTCCTTATGGATTATTTATAATCATTACTTTAGAAGTCTGATTTCTTTCTTCCTTCCTTCCTTCCTTCCTTCCTTCCTTCCTTCCTTCCTTATTTCCTTCCTTCCTTTCATTATTTTGAAGTAAGGGGAACTTTACTCTGGGGATGGAGAGCTTCATTCATTTCACTTCATTTCACTTTACAGTAGAACTGCATTTTCTATTATTCTCAATATCTATTATGGAGATGTGGGAAAAACTGTAGTTCTTTCTTGATTTGTGTGAGCCCCAAACCCCATTCAGGATCTCTCCTAAGGAGATTATTCACCTTTTTTAAAAAGGAAGACCTTACGGGGCGCGTGGGTAGCTCAGTCAGTTGAGTGTCTGACTTCGGTTCAGGTCATGATCTCATGGTTTGTGGGTTTGAGCTCCATGTTGGGCTCTGTGCTGATAGCTTGCTCAGAGCATGGAGCCTGCTTCAGATTCTGTGTCTCCTTCTCTCTCTGCCCCTTCTCTGCTCACACTCTGTCTCTCTCTGTCTCTGAAAAACAAATGTTAAAATTAAAAAAAAAGGAAGATCTTAGGACTTTAGAGGCAAAACATTATTTTCAATGACTATTTAAACAGAGAGATGGAAGATTTCAACTAGCCCTCAAAACTAGTAAAGTATTCTTCATTCACAAAAACAAAAACAAAAACACACACACGGTAAACTGGTAAAGCCCCCCAAACTGGTAAAGTATTCTTCATTCACAAAAAACAGAAACAAAAACACACATACTCACAAAAGAACAAAAAAACAAAACAAAACAAAAAACACCTATTGGTTGTTTACCAGGGGTAAGGCTCTCTAAGGATCAGGATATAGCATCCTTATAATATATAAATATAAAACTAAATGTAATAATCTCTGTGTTTATGGGTTTTATATTCTAGTGAGGAGATGCAAACACTGAACTAGATAAATAAGATAAATACCTAGTATGTTGAGTGGTGATGAATAGTAAGAAATTAAATAGGGAAAACAGATAGGGAAGAGTTGGGGGATAGTGTTAAAGTTATAGATAAAGTAGTTAAGAAAGGCCTTACAGAAAAGAAGACCCTTAAGAAAATACTTGAAGGGAGTGAGAGAAGGAACCATGCTGTTTCCTGATGGGAGAGCATCTAAGCCAAGGGAAGAGCAGTCGTTGACCAGGCTCCATGAGGGATTGCTGTGGCATGTTTAGTGAGAAGCTGTGTGGCTGAAGTGAAGTGACTTAGGGAGAAAGTGGTAGGAAATAAGGTCATAGCGGTAGTGGAGGTAAAATCATTACCACCTGGAGGGCTACTGGGAGGACTCTGGTTTTCATTGAGTCCGATGCAAAGCCATTGGAGGATTTTGAACAGAGGAGAAACACAGTGTAAATAATTCGGATGAGATGATAATAACAGCAGTAAGGGGTGTCAATTGACTGCAATCTGTACGTATTTGGCAGCTAGAAGTGGTAGGATTTACTGAGAGATCAGATGTGTAGTAGATGATGATGTGGGTTATGAACGTTCCAATAGCTTTGAAGACTGCACAGTGGTCTCTTCCTGTATTTGATGACATTGAATTCAGAGTTCCATTAGGGCCCCACTGAAAACAGCTGCTGCCATCTTTGCAACAGCTTTCTCATGAGTGTACAGACACTTGTCTGGTTTCTCAGTCAATCATATTTATGCTAATCCCTTTCTTGCTGAAATTCTTTACAAATGTAAAGAATTGAGTTTCTTTCTGTTCCACTCATAACTTTCTTATTTTCCATATAGCTATATATTTTCCCTCTTGCTTTAAACTAAATTTTCTGCAATTCCAATAAGAATTACAGGGAGAGGAGATAAACACATGTGCTCAGTAAACCATATTTCCTTTATTTAAAGAAAAGAAAGAAAAGCAAAGGAAAGGAAAAGAAAGGAAGAAAGGAAAGAGAAAAGAAAAGAAAAGAAAAGAAAAGAAAAGAAAAGAAAAGAAAAGAAAAGAAAGTTCACTGCTGAAAACAAAGGGTAATAAGTCATTGTCTTAAGCATACATTTTAGGACTTTGATTCATCTGCCAATAGCAGAAGGAGGTTGGCAACAGCAATAGTTTAAATAAAAAGATTGCTTATTTTTCTCTCAGGTAAACAAAATCTAATAGTCTCCTAAACTGGTATAATTAACCCATAAACAGCAGATTCCAGGCTCCTTTTCTGCTTTGTCAGTTTGGGTAAGGGACATTCATTGTAATGGTCATCTCACTGTCTAAAATGGATGCTGGGACTCCATACATAAAGCTTACATTCCAGGCACAAGACACAAGTAAAGGGAACAGGCACTGAGGGGTCTATGCCAGCTGACTGTCCCTCTTTTAAGAGCCACACAAATTAAATTACTGCTATTTTTATTAACTAATAATGGGATAATAGACATTAGTGAGGAACTATCTCTGCCAGCATCAGTCTACAGGCTCTACTCTTCGTTCATGCATTGGCAGCAAATTCCTGCTACATATTTTTGCAAAGGAGCATTTTAAATATATATATTTGAGCTCTGAAAGTGAATTAAAGTATCAGCTCCATCCACAAAATGAAAAAAAAAATGGAATTATCTATTAAGATCTCCTGAAGCTTCTCACAAAAATGTAATTGCCTGGAAATCAGACAAAATTGGCAAAGAAAATATATCATGCAGATTAGGAATAAGAGCTCTGGCACCAGATGCTTGAATTTGAATCTAACCTGTACTACAGTTCAGTGAGATGATGGTCAAGTTATTTAACCTCAATGTATTTCAGTTTCCTCGTGTATCGAGTGGATGTTGTACTGATACTATCTACCTCATATTATAAGGACTACAAAATAAATTATGTAAAGCACTCAGAATGGTTCCTGGAACTCACAATCACTTAAGTGTCACATCATTTTTATAATTATTTAAATATATCTCTTTGCTTCTGATTCTTCATACATTTGGAGGAAAACTGAAGAGTTCTTTTGAAATGCATGCAGCCATAGCTGATGTGAAGCTGAACTTGAAAACATGTTTACTTCTCCTCAAGGAAATGAAATAATTATTCAAACCCTATGTACAAACACCACACAAAAACTGAAAAATAAAACATTCTTATCTATGAACAGCAAAGAACCCTGATGGTAAAGGCATGACAACATTTCCTATATAATTAGAGTTCAGAAGAACCCACCATACCTCTGTGCAGATGCTCTCCATGAGGCAAAGTCTGACATGAAAGGTTTCATTTTAAAGTTGCCCTTTTCCTCCAGTAAAATTATTTAACATTTTTGCTCATAGCTATGCAGTGAAGAAAGCATTTGTTTGTTTAGATAAAATATCCTTCATCCTCTATCAGAAGAAAAATGGATACACTTGGAAATAGGTGAAGACATATGCTTTCCCCAGCAAGTTATTCATATGCATATATATAATTGGTAGTGTCTTGTTTGTTATATATTTTCCCCTTTTCTTATTTCTGTTATGTTTTCATCTCCACGTTTCACTCTGCTTTCCTTAGTTTTTGCTCTTTCTCTCTCTCTTGTTCTCTCTCTCTGTAATTATTAGGATTTTAAAATTTTATTTGAGTTTCTTGACAGATGCACTATTGACATTTTGGGTCAGATAACTCTTGGCTCTGTGGGTTGTCCTGTTTATTTTAGGGTATCCAGCAGCATCCCTGGTATGAATTCACTAGATTCCAGAAGCATTCCTTTTCCCCAAACTGGGACAAATAAAAAGTGACTCCAGAAATAATCAAATATCCCCTTTGGGGCAAAACTGATCCCCAGTTGAGAACCATTAATTTAAATAAATTTCCATTTGTCTTCTTATATATTTTCTGATTTACTTGGTTTTTGTCCTTCTTTAATTTGTGTTCTTTTCTGAACTTCAGTTCTAAGAGCTTTCCACACAAGGAATGTGGTGTCCCAGGAAGAATATGAAGTTGGCCCTCAGGAGATCTAGATTTAGGTTTCTATATCTATTTTTGTCAGTGTGACCTAGGACAAGCTGCACATCCAGTTTATTCTTGAATTTTCCCAACCACAAAATGGAGAAGGTTGGACTAGATGATGTCGTAGAACTAAAAAAATTAGAATGTTTAGGGGATGTCTAAATGTACATGAATGATTTATAAGGAAAGAATTCAATATCATAATATTCACTTTTTCTCTTATCTCTTCAATTTTACCATTTTTTTCATTTCCTTTCTTTCTAGTTTAATTATTTATGGTTTTCTCATGCATTTTTTTTCTTAAAAAAGAATGCCTTAAACAATCACTCTTTGTAGAGCTCTCCTTTCTCCTTATTTTCAAGTTTATTATCCAAATACACAGTTTTCCAAATAAACTTACAAACCAGAAAAGTGAGCACCACTCAGAAAGGTTAAGTTATTTTCTATAGCTTAGGGAGGAAATAATTGGTCATGTTGAGCTAAATTTTGAGTGAAAATGTAGGATCATCCTTTTGGTACATTATTTTGCATTTTAAATAAGAGAAGATATAGTTACTGTTTTTGAAAACTCTTCAAACTTAAAAGGAATTCTACAAAACTATTATACGAAGTTAAAAAATAAAAGCAAAATATTCAAAATTATCTATGACTTTTTTTTTAAATATGTGCTATGCTTAATAGTAACTTCACCCAAAATATATATTGTGAACAAAATGATTAACTAATGATAGCAGTGCATTTATACAATTAATATATAGAATCATACTAATATTGGCAAGTGAGGCCTACATTAGTTCGCTTTTTTTTTTTTGCTAAGAGTGTCTAATAAGCATTTTATTTATTTATTTTTTTAAACGTTTATTTATTTTTGAGACAGAGAGAGACAAAGCATGAACGGGGGAGGGTCAGGGAGAGGGAGACACAGAATCTGAAATAGGCTCCAGGCTCTGAGCTGTCAGCACAGAGCCTGACACGGGGCTCGAACTCACGGACCGCGAGATCATGCCCTGAGCCGAAGTCGGCCGCTTAACCGACTAAGCCACACAGGTGCCCCCCTAATAAGCATTTTAAAGACCATAAGTCTAAAGTGTTTGTTAGAAACATGATAAGGAATGAAGCACAACAGGTAAGTGGAGTCCAAGCATAGAATAGTAATCAATGTTGAGCCACTAAAGTCTTTTGTTTGTTTTTTGGTTTTGTTTTTTTGTTCCATGGGTTTTTGTTTTGTTTTGAACAAGAACATGACATGCTTGGAGAAAGATTCGTTTGTCCACGGAAAGTCTGGTTAATAAGTCCATTTATCTTGGTTGCAAAGGTATCAAATACTTTCGCTTTATATTATGGTGTTTGTTGTGTATGCTTGTCATGATTACTACTCAATGTGCCCTTTTTAAAAAAAATTTTTTTAACATTTATTTACTTTTGAGAGAGAGAAGCAGAGCATGAGCAGGGGAGGGAGACAGAGAGAGAGAGACAGAGAGAGAGAGAGAGAGAGAGAGAGAGAGAGAGAGAGAGAGAGAGAAAGATACAGAATCTGAAACAGGCTCCAGGCTCTGAGCTGGTTATCACAGAGCCGGACCCGGGGCTCGAACTCACGAACTACGAGACCACTGAAATTGGACGCTCAACCAACAAGCCACCCAGGCACCCCTCAACGTGCCCTTGAAATCTTTCTCTTTGTATTTCCCTCCATACTTTAGGAAACAGAAGATATAAAGTGTTTTCCAGATGAGCAAATGGCCAAAATGATACCCAAATTCTGGGGATTCTAAATGAAATCAACTTCATGCTGAGATACTGTAAGAATCAGTCTGGCAAAATTTGGTACCAACCCATTTTTTTAATTTTTTTTTTTTAAATATTTAGTTACTTTTGAGGGAGAGAGAGACAGAGCATGAGCCAGAGAGGGGCAGAGAGAGATGGAGACACAGAATCCAAGGCAGGCTCCAAGCTCTGAGCTGTCAGCATGGAGCCTGATGCTTTTATCTTTTATCTTATCCAAAAAATGACGATAATAATAACAATAATAATTGCTTAATCATGGAGTGTCATTCATCTAATGCCATCACATATGTAAAACAAATAGAATGGTATCTATTAGAAACAATAAGGAAAACAAAAACTAACTGCTTAATCATAAAGGTATCTTACTGATTCAATGCTAGTACATATGTAAAACAACTAGAATAGTTGTCTATCAAAATGCATACTCAATTTATGCTATTTCCCTATGGACCTCTAGAAACTACCTATCAATCTCTGCGAGTTAACCTAACTTATAATTTTTTTTTATAAATTGTCTTTATTTAGGTATAAGAGAAACACATAAAATAAGAGTAAAGTGTAATTTATTTTCCAAAACGATTCACTGGATGATGAGAAGGAATATTAAACCTGATTTCACTATCACTCAAATTCTAGAATAGTGATTAAAATTCCAGGGAAATATTCTAAACTATAATCCCTGCTTTGCAGCAAAGAGGAGGTATCCATAGGAAAAGTAGGATTCGCAACCATTCAAAATGTCAAATTCCTTTAGGGCACCAAAAAACCTGACAGCTTATAATAGTGGCTCCAAACTACAGGCTATAAAATCACTTAGTTTCTAATGCATATATAGAAAAGAAAAACCAACATATGGTATATAAATGATAAAAGAACTTCACAGTTTGGATAGGAAAATGTTCAACCCTTTGGATAAGCTGCTATTTCATTTACTTGAGTTTAAAATTATGCAGAATCTCAGAAGTGAGACAAACGTATCTATATTAAAATGGGGTAATTTGGCAAATGTACTGTGCTCCTAAGTTATTTTCTCCTGAAATATATGTACATCCATTTGTCTGTCCTAGGCATAACAGGTAAGGTAGATTCTATGTTTAAACAAACAGGAAGGAGGAGAAGAGAGGAGGAGGAGGAGGAGGAGGAGAAGGAGGAGGAGGAGGAGGAGGAGGACGACGACGACGACGACGACGACGAGGAGGACGACGACGACGACGACGACGGAGAGGTGAGGGGGAAAATCCAGATTGTATGATTTTCATAATTTAGTTTCCTTGCTTTCTTACTTCAGCCAAGATCACTCTCTAGATACAGGCCTGTATAAATATGTCCCTTTTTAATTTTCTTTTTTCTTAGGTACCACTATTCTGTTGCATAGTTTCTAATTTATAGAGAAACCAGTTGGCTCTGACTTGTAATGTTACATAAGGAGTTTGGAAGAGTTTTACACTTTGTTATTTGACAAAAGATGTGCTAAGATTTCTATACAAGTAATCTTTTTGCTCATTTGTGCTTTTAGTCTATCAATTTAACAAGAGTTGTTGATGACAGGAATCTCACTGTGTTAAGATTAGGTAGAAATCTTGGGGCGCCTGGGTGGCGCAGTCGGTTAAGCGTCCGACTTCAGCCAGGTCACGATCTCGTGGTCCGGGAGTTCGAGCCCCGCGTCAGGCTCTGGGCTGATGGCTCAGAGCCTGGAGCCTGTTTCCGATTCTGTGTCTCCCTCTCTCTCTGCCCCTCCCCCGTTCATGCTCTGTCTCTGTCCCAAAAATAAATAAACGTTGAAAAAAATTAAAAAAAAAAAAAAGATTAGGTAGAAATCTGAGAGCATAAAGAAATTTTGATACAAAGGTCAAAGAAAAAAATAAAGCCATTCATTTTTAAAATGCTAAATAAAATACGTAGTAAGAAACTTGTATACCTGCAAAGAAAGCAAAGAGGCTTATTATACCACTATTTTTTTTTTTGAAATTAGTGCATTATAACATTTGTCTTGGAGCACTGTTTTTCGGCTTTCTTTTTATAAAGTGAAATAAAGCAGTGTAGGTTATATAAATAAGAAAATAAATTATTCTGATTATAAACACTGGAGTTTTTTTGATTGAGGTAAAAAATATCTGATCAATTCTGTATGGTAATTTTAGCTGATAAGCTTTCAGAGACAACACTGAATTTATTTCCTTGAAATGTAGCTTAGAGTTTGGTATGAAACAATTGGGCCATTCTGGATAGCATTTCATGCTAACCTGCTTGATTTAAGTTTAATTTTGAAAAGAAATCAGATTCTAATCAGAAAGAAAAAAATTATAAAAGAAGTGGTTAATAGAACATGTTTTTCAACTTCACTTTCAGATAATTAGTTTAACTGTATTAATCTATATTTTAAATAGTGATATAGTCTGAAATAAAAGAAGTTTGCTTTTCAGAATAAAGTATTTCAGTTGACTGACTTAAATTTGAAAGTAGGAAAAGATGCTATTACTAAAATTTGGGTTCTAAATATGTTTAAAATTCCGTCTAATTATATTTGGTAAATATTTAAAGATTGAGTAATTTATTTAAATACCAATTTATTCACAAATATTTATTGAGCAAATACTGTATTCCAGATACTGTGCTCGGCAGAGAACAAAACAGATATACCACATGCCCTCGTGGATTTATGAGACACTAACAAATAAATACACAATTTGGGGGGTTATAATAAGAGCCTTAAATATAAATGCAGAGGGATATGAGGCATAGGGAGTGATGGGTGATGCCATCGTTGCCCCATCTGGATGATCTAGTAAAGGTGATTACATGATAATAAGGTGATCCTCAAGGAGAAACCTAATGAATGTGAGGTAATGAGCCGTATGGATATTTGGGGTAGAGCACCATAGGTAGAAAGAATAGCAAGGGCAAAGGCCATATATGATGTATCTGAAGAATACTAAGGAATCCAGTTCTACTGAAACTCTTTGAGGGAGAATTTTGTGGGAGATGTTGCAAAGATATCTAGGAGCCATATATATGAGACTGTAAGAGTTTTGGCTTTTACTCTGAGATGTGAGAATGCTTTAGAACATTTGGGCAGTCATGTAAGCTGATCTGACTTCATAAGAAAGTCATGTCTTTAAGTGCAGGGTAGAGAGTATCTGACAGGGAGTCTGGAACAGAAGAAAGGAGGCCAATTGAGAAGGCTTTGCAAAAATGCAGCTGGGAAACAATGTTTGCATAATCTAGGGTGATAGCAAAAGTGCTGAAAAGTGGTGAGGCGTCTGACTGGATTTATTGGGAAGAGATTACAGAATTTGCTGATGTTGGGAGGAGGTTTGAGGGAAAAAATGCATTTAGCAATGAATCCACGGTTTGTTTGTTTGTTTGTTTGTTTGTTTCCTGAGCAACAGGAAGAACAGAATTGCCAATCACTGAGGTGGGAAAGATTGGAGAAGGAGCAGAGAAAAACGAAGTAGCAATCAGCAGTTAAGTTTTGGCCATTTTAAGTTAGAGATGCCCAGCAGACATAGAAATGGAGAAATGAGTACATATTTGAATAACTCACAGGAGAAATCTCAGATAGAGCTGGTATCTAAAGACATGATATTTTAATCTCAAATCACCCTACGTACCATGATCTTGTCTTAATTTAACATTTTAATATTTTGTATATCATGGATTTTTTGGATTAATCTTGATTTCTGTTAAATGTAGCATTAAAATATTATTCAGCTTGTTGATTAATGTTTTAGTTACCTCTTTAAATTTTGTGCTTGAGTGTCTCATCACCTACAGCCTAGTCTCAGTCCTTCTTACTGATGCTCTTTGCTTTAGACTTCTACAAACCCCTGTGCAATTCTTCCTTGTTCCTTGAAGACTTTAGCACCCAATCTGTCACTCTCCCCAACATTAATCCTGCCATAAGTCTTAGAGATTTCAACTCATAATGATTTATTTCAGCTCATAAGTACTTTATTCAATACCCTGGCTTCTCAATGCCTTGATCTCTCCTCCAATGATTTTGTCTTCTACCCTGCTCCAGCTGCACTTCTATTATCACATCCTAGTATGATATATGATTTGTCTCTATCTCATTCTCTAGACTTTGTCATTTTTGATCAATGCAATCCTTCCAGAATCTCAGTTTTAAGCACTGCTCTTATCTATGATCTCTATATTTTTAAAACCCTCTCTCCAGTACATTAACTCCTATGATTCTTTAACTCAATCAGTACTTAAAATATGTTCATTCTATCATCTTTTCACCATCCCATACCACTCTCATACACCTGTGTCCTCTTTATCCAGCATAAATTCCTCAAATTTGTTGCCATGTCTGTGTGAAGGGATCTTCATGTCTTTCTCACAAAGTCAGGTCTTTGCAGATGTAATCTGTTCCATGAATCCTTTCCTTGCCACCCCAAGTCATTTCCAATAAATCCTCCCTCTTATCCCCACAGGAAGGGTGCACTGACAGTTAGCACTCTGATCTGAGATAAAATATGGGGGCGCCTGGGTGGCTCAGTCAGTTAAGTGTCGGGCTTCGGCTCAGGTCATGATCTCACAACTTGTGGGGTCGAGCCCTGCGTTGGGCTCTGTGCTGACAGCTCAGATCTTGGAGCCTGCTTCGGATTCAGTGTCTCTCTCTCTCTCTCTCTCTGCCCTTCCCCCACTCATGCTCTGTCTCTCTCTCTCTCTTTCCCTCTCTCAAAAATAAACATTAAAAAATAAAAATAATAAAATAAAATAAAATAAGAAAATTATGGAATGAAAATTTTAACCCATTTGTCTAACTTCTCATAATTTTTCAGTGATAATTATGGAACTGGAACACTGCATAAACTAATTGTCCATTGTCTTACTTAATATACTCAATTGACTTTTATTTATCCTGTGGAATCAAATCCAAACTCTTTAGTATTGTATATATAAAATACTTTAAAAGATATGACCACAAATCAAAGCTTTGGTCCATTGTTAGTTTTCCCTGACCCCTGACTTAAGCTATATCTATATTAATTTTTTTAATAAAATGTCCTCACAGGTGCTACATTTTCTGCTGTTTTTGACTCTTCAGAACCTAAAAGATCCCCTGGCATATTGTAGACAACAAAAAATTATTTGGTGAAATTAATGTATGAATGGATTTACTTATTAATCTCTACCAGTTATGTAGTAGTTCTATGCATTATTTAGGACCCAAATTAAATATATTTATTTTATCAATCTCTTTTCTCACAGTATTACAAAAAAGCTCTATGTTACCAAAGAATGTTGTGTTAGCTGCAGTGACAATATAGGAAATTAGGAGAAAGTACTACGCTGGCTAAAGGGATGTTTATCACATAAGTGCACAGAGAGTTTTGTTTGTTTTGTTTTTTATGTAGGCTTTACGCCCAGCATGGAGCCCAATGCGGGGCTTGAACTCACAACCATGAGATCAAAACCTGAGCTGAGATCAAGAGCCTGGATGCTTTACCGACTGACTTAGCCACTCAGGTGCCCCACACAGAGAATTTTTAAGTGCCTGTAAGTGTGGGCTTTGGAATCATTTAGACTTGGCAAATCCCAGATTGTTAACTTAAAATAATGATCTTGAACAAATGTCCAAATTGTCTTTCATCTGTGAAATGGACATTATTGTCTATGACCAAAAGTATTTTTCCAAAGAGAAAAAGAGATATGTGTTAAATCCATCTATACTGCTATGAATAGGGAAGTGAGGTGGTACATCTGTTGATCTTTCCAGTCTTAGTGTCTACTAGAACACAAAACTCAGAATACATTTTTTAAATAATTTATTGAATTGCATCGATGTTTGTACTTGCAGAATCATGTGGATAGCATATCAATATCTTCAGGCTCATCTTCAAAGAAGTATAATGGGTAGCAAAATAGCATGGGAAATGGTTCAAATGTAGGGATAGCAAAATGATTGCAGCTGTGGTCACTCTAATAGTGATGGTTGTGTGGGCCTCTGTATTGAGAAGGCACTGTGGCCACTTCTGACTTACTTGTGGAAGAATGTCATGTTAGAAAACTGGTCTCTATTGGAACAGCAGAGTGCCATCTTTGGTTAGAGTGGCAATACTTCCAACTGGATTTCCTCTAAACTCAAAAGTTTTAGCATGAAAATACACAATCTAGGATTCCAAAATACATGTATAGAATAGCAAAAAAAAGGAATTGGAAAGAATGAGAAATAAAGGTATAAAGAGCAGATGAACCAACAAAGTATTAAAATCCACTCTAAAAAATATGAAAACAATTGCTGGTAATTTTTAACATCTAATGCTGTGACATGTACAAAAGCAATATTTCACATTTAATTATTCTCAGATCTAAAGAGACATGAAACAATTCAGGCCAATTGCCATAAAACATGACTACTACATTCAAATTGTTAAGACTGAAGATTGTAGGCAATAATACTAGAGTTTTACAAATCTCAAAGAGGACATGTAGTTAAGTCAACCCTGTATCAATGTCAAAAGTCAAAAAGTTCTCCAAGATGCCTATAGGGTTATTTTCTCAAACATTCAATGTGTTTGGTGGAACAAATTACAATGTCTCCAATGGACAGCTATGTATTATCAAACACACATACAGGTCAAGTGCTCCTAAACTTTTCTTCTGAATACAATGGAACAGTGGGAATGAATATTAATATACTATAAATGACAATATTTGAGGATAGATTTTCAAATTTTATATTTTTAATGTTGGGATACAGTCACAGGACTGAGGTATAATTTACAAAATATATTCATATCTTATATGCTTGGTGCACTGAGACAGATTCTAGTCTTAGGTTGACAGTTGCATGTCTGAAAGGACACAAGAGAGGATTTAAAGGGTTACATTAATAGGTTGGTAAAAATACTACTCATTCAGAAATTGTATTAAGTAGATAATTTTGCTTGTTCAGAGAATTTTATATTCAAGCTAAATAAACCATTTACTTCTGAGTACTGATCAATGTATATATTTTTAATGTCTTCCTATATTTTTCTTCTAGAATTAGTCTAAACCTCACTGAATAATTCATTAATTCTGGGCAGTACAGTTGTTCAGAAACTTCCATCAAAATGAAAATGGATATACTCCCTCTTGATTCCACCAGAAAATTACAACTTTTTTCCTCCATAAATATTTACCAATCCCAGTAGATTTGAGACAACCCACTTTGTAAAGTAAAAACGGAAAATCCTGTAAGGATTTACTTTTTTAGGGAAAATTTTTTCTATGTGTTATTATTACACTTTATAATATTGTGATAAACACTACCATTATTACATATAAATTATCATAAATTGAGTTTATCATACGCAGTTGCCAAAAGTACATCATTATACTTAATATCGGAAAGTAACCTGTGGTGAGTAGGTGCTATTATTACTAAAATTCTAGAGATGAAAGTCATACAGCTGGTGGGTTGCAAACGTAGGTTAAATCTAGTTTTGTCTGACTTCAAAGCCAAAAGTCTTAGCCATTATATCTTTTTTTTAAATTTTTGTTAATATATATTTATTTTTGAAGGAGAAAGAGACACAGCGTGGATTAGGGGGAGGCGCAGGGTGAGAGGGAGACACAGAATCTGAAGCAGGCTCCAGGCTCTGAGCTGTCAGCACAGAGCCCAACACGGGGCTCAAACTCATGGACTGTGAGATCATGACCTGAGCCAAAGTCAGATGCTTAACCAACTGAGCCACCCAGGTGTCCCAGCAATCTTTTTTTTTTTAAGATTTTATTTTGAAGTAATTTTAGATATACAGAATTGTTGCAAACAGTAGAGTGCTCCCATATATGCTTCACCCAGCTGCTTCTAATGTTTACATTTTACATAACCATGATACAATTATCAAAGCTAAGAAATTAATATTTATATTTTCTATATTTTTGTATAATACTAACAAATCAGTGGTAAGTGGATTTTTTCTGGAAATGGCTACTTGGTCATTGTTTTAGGCTTGTGGGCCATATGTTTTTTTTTCCCCAAGTAATAAACTCTGTCCTTATAGCTTGAAAGTAGGCTTTACATAAATAAATGGTTGTTGCTATATTCTTTATTTTTCAACATAAGCCTGTTCTTTAATCCCCATCTCCCATTTCACCCATATCCCTAACCACCTCCCCTTTGGTAACCATCAGTTTGTTCTTTATAGTTAAGAGTCTGTTTCACATGGTTTGTCTCTCTCTTTCTCTCTCTCTTTCTTTCTTTGTTCATTTGTTTTGTGTCTTAAATTCCACATATGAGTGAAATCATATGCTATTTGTCTTTCTCTGACTAATTTTGCTTAGCATTATAGTATCTAGCTCTATCCATGTTGTTGCAAATGGGTGTAGCCAAATTCTAATAAAACTTTTACAACAAGCAGCTGGACTCATCTGGCCCATGGGCTATAGTTTGCAGAGACATGAATTATAGATTTTATTCGGATTTCCCCAGTTGTCCACTAATGTCTGGGTTTTTTTTGTTTTTCTGTT
Source organism: Lynx rufus (assembly GCF_022079265.1). Classification (NCBI taxonomy): domain Eukaryota; kingdom Metazoa; phylum Chordata; class Mammalia; order Carnivora; family Felidae; genus Lynx; species Lynx rufus. Next base: position 109,867,581 of record NW_025814889.1, read on the forward strand.
TTTTTTTTTTTTGTTGTTGTTGTTGTTCTAGGATTTAAATCAGGATGCCATGTTGCCTTTTGTGGACCAGGTGTCCTTAGTTTCTTCCCATCTATAACATTTTTTCACTCACCTTTTCATCTATAACTTTAATACTTCTGAAGAATAATGGCCAGGGATTTTGAAAACTGTCCCTCAAATTGGTTTGTTTGATGGTTCCTCCTGATTACAGTGGAGTTATGGATTTGGGGGAGGAATATCACAAAGATGATTTGCCATTCTCCTTGTAGCATATTATAACATCTTTTAAAGAAAATTTAAGCCATCGGTTTTTAGAATTTATTAAATTTTGGCATTACTGATTTCCCTTTAAGCTGTAGCATTATGTAGACTATTAAAAATTCTGTGGATTTTGATACAAGTATTACTATTTATGGTTTATTGGCAATGCTACTGAGTCCTTAGTCTGGGAACATAGTGAATTATTAGAGTTGTATACAACCATTGTCATTTGATATTCTGCATTTGCCATTTATCAGAACTTAACAGTAGCCACCAAAAATGTACTATAGAAGAATAACAGGTCTTAGTAAGCTTAGTTTAATTGCAAGGCAATTGGTTTAAATAGGTTAGAAAAAGAATAAGGTATTTAAACCAAGCTTATGATTTAGCAAAAGCATTTCTTACTTTATTTATTTATTTATTTATTTATTTATTTATTTATTTATTTATTATTTTTTACTTTGTGAGAGAGAAAGAGAGTGCGTGCATGCACATGAAAGAAAGGGAAGGGCAAGGGGAGAGGAAGAGAGAGAATCTTAAGCAGGCCCTACAATGGGGCTGAATCTCATGAGTGAGTGATCATGACCTGAGCCGAAATCCAGAGTCCCATGTTTAACTGAGTGAGCCACCCAGGTGCCCCCCAAAAACATTTCTAATTAGGCTGAATTAATTTCATATCTCCAGTGAGTCAACCCGAAATTTATTTTTTTCATCTAGCAAAATTATTTCTATCTTAATTAAACATATTAAAGTAGGAACTTAGATTCTTAGTAAGTCCTAAGACTGACTTTAAAAATATATTTCCTCAAAAATATTTCGTTTAACAATATTAAGCTAATTTTTTCATGCTAGGTACTTCTTGAATGACAAGACATTCAAAAAATGTCCCTTATATGGACTTTGTAATAGAAGTATTTTTGATTTTTTACACAATCTTTTGAAATTATCACCATGGTAGTCTATAAAGGTAAAATAACATGTTACTTCAAGTCAGTCACAAATTCATTTGCTTCCTACACACATACAACTTTTAAACATTTTAGTTTCAAACCTATTATAACTTGCACTTAAAATTTTCTCATTTGTAAATAATAAATATTTGTTGTCTCATACTTTATTTTTTTAATGTTTATTTATTTGAAAGAGAGGAGAGAGAGAGAGAGAGAGAGAGCGAGCATGATCAGGGGAGAGGCAGAGAGAGGGAGACACAGCATCTGAAGCAGGTTCCAGCCTCTGAGCTGGAGCCCAATGTGGGGCTTGAACCCATAAACATGAGATCATGGGCTGAGCCAAAGTTGATGCTCAACTGACCGAGCCACCCAGGCACCCAGTCTTCTCATACTTATAATTAGGTACAGTAATTTTGCATTAATGTCATCAGAAGTATAATGGTCTAAAGTTTTCACTGATTATTTCAGATACATGCTGGCATGATTAATTTGCTGACCATATTTTTGTTGACTGATATATATTTGTTTTTTTCTGGACAAAGTTACTTGAAACTCAATAAGTCCAAAATTAATCATTGTTCTCAACCACATATCTGTGTGGTCTCTTGTATTCCCCAAGCAAATGAGGAGATTATCTGCTCATTCTCCTAAATTAAGAGTTTTCTGAATAGATTGCTATTTCCTTTAACACATAGTCCATTTTTCTTTCCAAATCCAGTCAATTCTGCATCAGATACTTCTCATAAAAATGATCTCAACTCCCACTCCTCATGGCCATCTCTCAGTTCTGTACATCATCTTCTCCTGGACCTTAAGCAATCATTCTGACAAGACCCTCTTCTACCTATATACCCCATTCTCCACAGTGTTAGCATACTTACCTTTCTAAGTAATATAACTGATCACATCACCCTGCACATTAAAAAATTATTGTATTCTTTACCTAAGATGAAAGATAAAGCTTAAACTTCTAGGCATGGCATAAAAACATTTCCATGATGTGATTGAAACCTCACTCTCCAGAATCAGAACCTATCACTACCCACCCTCACCTCCTCAACTTGTGCCAGGATAAGTTTTAATTTCTTATGATACGCTTCTTGCTTTTGCAGGATAGTCCTCTCCTATATCTACATGATTCTTTAGATATATTGTTTTGTTATACATTTCCTAAAATTATACTGAACGTGTTTTCAAGCATTTAATGCATTTTTATATATTTTATTTTTATTTATACGTTTTAATTTTATATACTTTAATATATATTAAGCATCTAGTCCATATGTTAAATTTATACATGTATGATAGTACTTTTAATAATGTAAAGGTTTAATATGTGTGACTGACTTTAAGAAACAGAAACTTATATTGCCTCTATCATATGTGCCTCAGAAAATGGACTGAGAAGACAATTTTTCTTTATAGCTGTTCAATATGCCAAATATGGAAAGATTCTAAAAGCTTTAAAACTTAACCTAAAATCAATCTATTCTTTACTTTCTGTAAAAAAATCCTGTGGCAATGTTCAATTTCTTCCCTAGTGGTCTGGTCTGTTCATGTTTTCTATATTTTATATATAATATTGCTTTACAGATTTTTCAAGGAAATCATTCAATTTAATTAAAACTCCGAATTACTCTTATGTAACACCATAGACTTTTCTAATACATGTTGAAAGTTATTGCCTTATATATATTTTTATTGTTTTTGAACTGATTTGAATATATACTACATTAGTTTTGTATTAGTTTTCTATTTTTGTGCATCAGAATGTCACAAACTTTTCAGCATGAAACCACACCTATTTATTAACTCATTTTCTGTAGGTCAGAAGTCTAGCACAGTACAATGTGGTTCTCTGCTAAAAGTATCACAAGGCTGATATCAAGACATAGGATGGACTGAGTTTTCTGAAGAGTCTGGGGGAAAATCCACTTCTAAGCTTACTCTTGTTGCTGCAAAATTTTAGTTCCTTGAAACTATTTGACTGAATTCCCTTTGCCCTTGATGGTTGCAACCCAGGGGGTACTTTCAGTTTCTAGAAGCCACTTAGAACCTTGTCACATGAACTTCTTCATCTTCAAGCCAACAATGGCACATTGAATCCTTCCCATGCTTTGAATCTATGACTTCCTCCTCTGTGACCTGTCAGAAAAAGCTTACTGCTTTTAAAGGGCTCAAGTGATTAGGTCAGACCCACCTGGATAATCTTCCTATAGGTCAACTATGCCATCTATTATAACCTAATTATAGGAATAAAATCTATCATATTCCTTGTGCTCTGGATGAAGCATAGGGCATGTACAAAAACAGGGGTGGAAAATCTTGTAAGCCATCTTAGAATTTTGCCTACCATTGTATTCAGAATTTATCTAAAATAAACATTCTCTTTCTTTTCTTTCCTTTTCTTTTCTTTCTCTCTCTCTCTTTTCTTTCTTTCTTTCTTTCTTTCTCTCTCTCTCTTTCTTTCTTTCTTTCTTTCTTTCTTTTCTTTCTTTCTTTCTTTCTTTCTTTCTTTCTTTCTTTCTTTCTTTCTTTCTTTCTTTCTTTCTTTCTTTCCTCCAATAGATTTTCCAAGTTTTTATTTCAATTCCAGTTAGTTAAAGGCACTCAACGTCACTCCTCATCAGGGAAATACAAATCAAAACCTCACTGAGATATCACCTCGCGCCAGTCAGAGTGGTGAAAATGAGCAAATCAGGAGACTATAGATGCTGGAGAGGATGTGAAGAAACAGGAACCTCTTGCACTGTTGGTGAGAATGCAAACTGCTGCAGCCACTCTGGAAAATAGTGTGGAGGTTCCTCAAAAAATTAAAAATAGATCTACCCTATGACCAAGCAATAGCACTGCTAGGAATTTACCCAAGGGATACAGGAGTGCTGATGCATAGGGGCACTTGTACCCCCAACGTTTATAGCAGCACTTTCAACAATAGCCAAATTATGGAAAGAGCCTAAATGTCCATCAACTGATGAATGGATAAGAAATTGTGGTTTATATACACAATGAAATACTACTTGGCCATGAGAAAGAATGAAACATGTCCTTTTGTAGCAACATGGAGGGAACTGGAGAGTGTTATGCTAAGTGAAATAAGACATACAGAGAAAGACAGATACCATATGTTTTCACTCTTAGGTGGATCCTGAGAAATTTAACAGAAGACCATGGGGAGGGGAAGGGAAAAAAAAAGTTAGAGAGGGAGGGAGCCAAACCATAAGAGACTCTTAAAAACTGAGAATAAACTGAGGGTTGATGGGGAGTGGGAGGGAGGGGAGGGTGGGTGATGGGCATTGAGGAGGGCACCTGTTGGGATGAGCACTGGGTGTTGTATGGAAACCAATTTGACAATAAATTTCATATTAAAAAAAAGTAAAAAAAATAAAAAATTAAAAGACAATAATATTGTAACTGACAAAAAATAAATAGATAAATTCCAGTTAGTTAACATACAGAGTAATAGTAAATTCAGATGGAGAATTTAGTGATTTATCACTTACATATATCACCCAGTGCTCATCACAAGTGGCCTCCTTAATACTCATCACTCATTTCTTATATATTTGTAAATGGAGTTCCAAGTCATCCACATAACCAAGTTGGATACTCTAGATCAACCCAGTCCTTAAACCACACCTACTCCTACATACAAGCAAGTTTTAGCAGATAAGTGAAATGAAATTCTTTTTCACCAACATCTCTAGGGAATAATCCTGGATTTTTATCTCTACTGACAGAGTCTTAGTTCTGGCTCTATAATCTCTGGTCAGACTGCATCTACCTCTCCTACTTATGCCACTGGTTTCTCTTTATTTTAAACCATTTTTCAGTCTGACATTAAATCCAGCTTGCTAAAAACCAAATCTGATCATTTTATCTCTGTAATTAAAAATATGTTTTAGTTCTCTTCTTTCTTTTAGTAAATTTCAAATGTCTTGACATATCAATATATATCTGCAAGGGCAGCAGGCAGCATGAAAGACCTGTCTGTATTATAGTGTACATTTAATAAACATTTGTTTACTGAATTATAGAAAAAAGTTAATTTAAAAAATCACTGTCTTTTATTTCCTCAGCTTCAACTTTTGCCACTTACCTCACTCTGTGTTCCAAAGACACTAAACATCTCACCTTTTACAGAATACTCAACCATTTCACGCATTTTTGTCTTGACACATGCTCTTAGCTATTCCTGTAAAATCTTTTTTCACATTCTCTGTTTCCTCATTTTACAAGATCCATTCCAAATGTTTCTTCCAGTGTGAACTCTTCTATAATAATCCCCAAAATTTTAGTTACCTTTTTTTCTGTCATGTTAATGACCTTGTGAAGTTATGAGTGGTATAATCCCATTAGGAATGAAGTCCTGTAATGTGACAATCTGCTTGGCACTTGGTAAGATTACAATACATTTTTGAGGAATACGGTGGGCTGAAATACTACCTTTCCTACAGCAAATTAGGAAAAAATACATGTCATAAGATAAATGCAATATTGATTTATAACAAAGTTAATTTGGACCCACAGAACAATTAAAAAATAGATGATATCTACATAAAAGAATACATTGAAATTGCAGGCCAGAATATGCATAGAAGCAAACTGCTGCAGATGAATGGGATCAGAACTAATAGTGATTGACTCCAGGGAGGAGTGAGAACTGGAAGTGGGAGAGGAGCAGGGAGAACAACTGGGCTTCTCAGCAGCGGATGTGTTTTAACTCCCACCCCAATGTCAGTTATTAGTAGTAGTGGAATCAACTTTCAGGCAAGAATAGTGAAGTTGAGATATATTAGGAACTGACAAACATCAAGAGGCACAAATTCTAGGGAAGAAAAACACACTTTATCAAATTCTAATGAAAAGAGTTCATTTCTTATGAGAGTGTCAAATTTATTAATATGAATTATCATTTACAGTCCCCAATTTTCTTATTTAAATGAAATTACATTCTTTGAAAACCATCCATCTCTCAGAATTTTTCTTCCTTCTGTTTGTTTCAGATATTAGAATTATAGAAAACAGTTTTTAAATGAGCAAAACAAACAAACTACATCTATGGGACAAAAGAATTAGATACATCAGGCAAAAGAATTAGATGCTACACAATCTGACTTCCCAAAAGATATACATGTTCTCATGCCTGAAAACTGTGGACATCACCTTATATGGGGAAAAAAAAAGACTTTGCATATATTATTAAAGATTTTGTGATGGGATTATCCTGGATTTTCTGGGTGGGCCCTAAATGCAATCACATGTACCCTTATGAGATACAGAGGGAGACGTAATTCACCAGAGAAAATGTTATGAAGATGGGGCAGAGAGAGATTTGAATATGCTCCTTGATGACTGGAGTGATGTGGAATCTAAGGAAAACTGGCAGCCACCAGAATTTGAAAGAGGTTAGGCTGGATTCTCCCCTAGACACTTTAGACAGACTGTGTCCCTACTAACACCTTTGTTCCACTCCAATGATAATGATTTGTGGCCTTCGGAACTATGAAGGAATTAATTTATATTGTTTGGAGATACCAAATCTGTGATCATTTGTTACAGCACCTTTAGGAAACTAATACATACAGAATGATGAAATGGAAAAATTATGTAAATCAGGAGAAAAAAGCTTAATACGTTTGGAAGTATATTCATAGGATTGGTAGTAATACTAAAGAAATTTTTAATTTTATATACAAGCCTAAACACAACTAAGACAGTCCAATTATGAATATTTTATTTTCCACTTTAACCAATTATCAAATAATTAGAATAACTAAGTGATGGAGAGTGAAGGGACAGACAGGCTAAGGTAGAAATTTTTGAAAGATAAAAATAGGTAATTCAAAATTACAATGAAAAATAAAATCATATTAAGTAAATTATGAAACCTTAATGTAAAATTACATCCAGTATTTATGAACATATTTCCCTTCTAAAGGCATCATCCAAAAGTATGAGTGAAATATATTATTACTCAAAATTTACTTACATAAATCTGGACAAAACATTACAATCTCCACACAGCAGCTCAAGAAACTGTTTTAAAAACAAATCAGGACACTCCCATGCTTCAAGTCTTCAAATGGCACTTGACATAAACTAAATGTCCTTTCTATGACCAACAAAGCCTTCAATAGGACACATCTTGCTTGCCCATTCAATCTCCTCTCCCTTACTTGTGTCTTTTACTCCCCCAGCACCCCGTGTTCCAACACTGTTAGCTTCCACTTTGTTCTGTACACACCAAGGTCTTTTTGGTCCTAATGCCTTTGTGTGTCTTATTCCCTCTATCTGGCAAGCATTCCTCCTGATCCTTTCATGATTGTTTACTTATAGAATTCAGATTAGGGAAGTGAGTTCTTCTCTAACTATCCAATCTATCCCATTGGAGTCCAGTTTATATCTTCTTTAATTTTTGTTATATCACTATCTAAAATTATTTTCATTTATTTACTAGTTCATTTTTCTGTTTAAATGAGCATTTTTGGCTTATTGAAAGTTGCATGATACTTAGAATTGTGTCTGACATGTGGTAAGCATTCAAGTATTGTTTAAATAAATGAGTATCTCTAGACAGCATAGCACACTCTCTCCTCTAGCTTCTTAATTATTCCTGCATACTGTATTTAGATCATCTTGATCAGGCATTGGGAAGGGAAGCCAGTCCTTCTTTCTCAATACAATACCTTTTGTTTTTCTTTTAAGGTACCATAAAATATCACTAATGTTCATTTTCCAAACCCAGTTTCTTACCAATCCAACTCAAATTATTTTAATTGAGAATGTAAACACAAATTCTTAATATCAATTTATTCAAATTCATTTCTCTTTTCACTAAGAGTATCTTATTTGCTTGGGCAAGATAAGTTATTGAAAAAAAATAAATTCAAAATGGAAATATTTTAAAGACATGTTTGCAACAAATTCAAGACTTTTTTCTCCAAGACTTCCCCTGGAGAGGAGACTTTCTATTCTTCAATGTAGTGACTTCTTCAACTATTTCTTGAGTGCCAACTACATGTCGGTTCCCATTCTAGGATCTTAAGATATAGATGTCATAAAACAAAGTCCCTGCCTTCATAGAGCTTACATTCTAGTGGGTGAAGACAGCCAATTACCAAATAAACAAGTTAAGTATGTATTACATAAAATGGGTATGAGTGGAATAGAGAAGGAAAAGAACTAAGTGACAAGGGAAATAGTAAGTTCGATAACTCTGAATATGCTACTTAATATTAAATGTTGAAAGAAATACTCATTCTCATAGTGGGCAGAGTCCTGGAGGAAGTAAGGATGTAATCCATGCATATATGTGAATAAAGAATACTGTCAGCAGAGAAAATAGTGTAAAATCCCTGAGGGAGGTGAGACAATGTCTGGTATGTTCAAGAAATAGCAAGAAGGTAGAGCAATGGTAATAAAGGAGAAGTGGTAGCAGATGAAGTCAGAAGGTTCAAAAGTGGAGGAGGCTGGTTATGAAGGACATTCTACACCATTTTAAGGACTTAAACTTTAAATCTGAATAAAATGGTAAACTGAGGGAGGGTTTCAATAGAGCAGTAACATGATCTGATATATATAAAATGAGTCAACTTGGCTATCATGTTGAGAATATATTTCCCCTCATTTCAATTAAGAAAAAATTTAAATATTCAATTTTCTTAAATTTCAGCCAAGCATAGTTTCAAGTAGATAGACAAATATTTGATGGCTGAAGGGGAGATTTTTTTTCTTGATAAAAAAGATAAATTATGGTACCTAATTCCTAAGTTGAAACACATATTCAAGAGTTTTTGATTTGCTAAAAGAAGCAGTTTAATATGCTTAACCTAGTAATTATTAAATAATGCTAAAAAATAAAAAAAGGAAAGATGCTTTTAGGTATATATCTTTTGCTGATTTAATTTGTTACCCAAGTGGCCTGCCAATTATTCTTCTTCACCATGGTTAACCTCCAAATTCATCTATTTGTGCCTGTGTAACTATGTTGAGTTATATATTTGACTCTTAGTTTTTTTTGTTTTGTTTTTTTCTGAACTTAATTGATTGTTCTTACTTTGCTTACTCTTTGGACCTGTAATGGTTAAGCTTCTAGGTTTTGGTGAGAAACATAATAATTTAAGTTTGGAATGCAATTTACAACTGGTAAGACTTAACACAAAGATAATATTTTCCCCATAAAAAAAGATGAAATAAACAGAAACCACTTTATGAAAATTTCTAAGTTCTGTTTAGTTTACCTTGAACTTTTAGATATCTGACTTCATAAGCACTTATAAAATATGGAAAATATACCTTCCTCTCATATTTCAATGGTTAAAAGAAAAATGATTAATGTTTAAACTAAGTTTCAATTATTGGGTAAAGACTGCTAAAATAATTTAGGGAATATCAACATGATCATGCAACTGGAACTTTTAAAAGAAAATGGCACATGAGGACATTTTTCATAAACATTCAAAGTTGTATTCATATGCTCTTTCTATTTAATCAATTTTTATTTTATCATGATTAAAATCTATTGTGGAATGAATAACGAAGAACAGTGACACATTAGCATAAAATAAGGAGTATGGACAGAATTATAGAAGAGAATTGTAGCATAGCTTCAACTTAGTGAGTGAATGTCCTCCAAAATTATATGTTCCCTCAAAAGAGCTTGGTTAAAGGTGGTTTATGCTCTTAAATTACCAGCCGTACTTGAAAGAGTAATTTACAGAGGGGAATTTTATTCTCACTGAATTAAAATTGCATAGCATGAAGTGAGGTTGCCGCACACAAGAAGGAACAAAGAGATTCCACAATATTAACTATAGGTTACCAATATATAATCCTAAAATATAGTATTCTGGGTCATGCATGTCAACAAAATGACTATTAATGGCAAAATGCCACTGGGATTTTTTATTGCTTCTAATCTAAGCTTTATTTTTATTTTTTTAAATAAAATTAATTAAGTTCCCTGACAAGATGTTTCACGAGGCGTGCACCCAAACTAATTAAGCCTGTTTTCTTAGGGATTTATGACTTACGGTTGATTGACTTTGTAACTGAATTACATACTAATCTTCTAGCTTTATAACCCCTGATATTTTTGGCTTTACAATATTCCTTTTACCAGATCATATCTGTAGGAATGTGTTCACAGAAACTATTGTTACTCCAGAGTACAGATTTAAAATAACCTCATTGTTGCAACAATGCTCAACATTATAGCAAAAGAAATGCTTCATGTGTAAGAGAAGCCCTATTAGGCAATGCTACAATACATCCTGGCCACAACCATCATCAGACTTTCAGCCATTCAAAGGTCATATAGGTGCATATAATCAAGTCACAGAGGAATAATTGCAGTGAAATGAATGTGTAAGTAGTAATACAAACCATCCTGGACCTGATATCATGGTTTTAAATAAGATGTAATAATTGGGAGGGCCAAAATACCTAGCATTTCCAGCTATTGAAAATATAAATGTTTTATACAATATCATCTTGAACCTTTATATGAAGAAGCTATAGAAAGCTGTTACCCAAAGCCAAGAATTTACTAATAAAATTGCCCTGATTTAAAAAGCTTAAGATCAGGTATTTCCTTTCTATTTAAATTATAAAAGTATACTAAATCTAAAATTATCTGAAATATTATGTTTTAAATTTTGCTCTTCATATTAGTTCATTCCAGTAGTTGTCTGATTATTAAAATTTGAATGTGTCCTGTCCTATGGAATGTTAACACTTTCTTACTTGGCTATTATCAACTCTATAGACATTAGGTAGATTGTAGTTACATAGTTCTTGTATATATACCATTTATTTTAGTTTACCTCATTAATTAAGTTCTTAATTAAAACCTAACTCTGAAAAAAAAGATAAATAAATAAATAAATAAATAAATAAATAATTTTTAAAAATTAAAAAAAAAAAACTGGGGGGGGGGGCACCTGGGTGGCTCGGTCGGTTAAGCATCCGACTTCAGCCAGGTCGTGATCTCACAGTTTGTGAGTTCGAGCCCCGTGTCGGGTTCCGTGCTGATGGCTCAGAGCCTGGAGCCTGTTTCGGATTCTGTGTCTCCCTCTCTCTCTCTGCCCCTCCCCCAGCTCATGTTCACACTCTGTCTCTGTCAAAAATAAACTTAAAAAAAAAAAACAACTAACTCTGTTGTTTGGGCTGCTCTCTCTTTGTTTTCAGCACTAAAGAAAGAGTCTTCCCATTTTTATTTCCACATTTCACTATCAACTCCTACTCCCAGGCCCCATCTAAAATATTACTCTCATTCCTACCTCAGTGAAAGAAAAATAAGAACTTTTCTATCTATCTGCACACATTAGGTCCAAAGAAAAATTATAAAACCCTGACTTGGCAATTAATCTTCTGGATTCAGCTTAAAGATCTGTAGCTACATAGTGCTTTTGAGGCTTTTGTGAGACAAAGGGAAAAAAATACTTTAGCTGTCTAGAAAGCATATACCTCTTCAATCTTTCTAGTCTTCTTTCAAATAAACAAGACACAAACTCAGACTGCAAAAAAAAAATTGCAAAAAGTGAAATTGTTTTCACTCTTTCTTACTGTTAAGTTAAAGATTTGATAGTCAGCTGTGTACCAGTTAAGAAACCCAGTTGAGGAGTGTATGAGCTTACTTCCAGTTAAGGGTAAAGGACTCAAGACTCCTACTATTTTAATGTTTAAATCAATGAAGAAGAGTGTGTCTATCAAGAAGCTTAACCTTGCCACCACCAACATTCATCAGCATAAACATTTACTCATGAAACAAAAGGCCACATGAACACACACACACACACACACACACACACACACACATATTCTGATAATCAGAATTATCAACTATGTCACTAAATATTTGTTTTTTTAATTGTGGTAAAATATACATAGAATTTATCATATTAAGAATTTTTCAATGTAACCATTTGCTTTGATAGGCTTTTGTTTGAAAGGTTCTAAACCATGACTTCAAAAAAGTCCCTTTTCCTGCCTTGAGACATATTTGCCATCTCAAAGTAACAGATAAGATCTAACAAGGAATGCAATATACTTAGACAAGGAAGCTGCTCGGATTTGGGCTTCTTGTTTATACTTCATTATTCATTCAGGCTGAGAGCCTACATGACATACTTCTGTTCTTCAACCAATTGTATTCCATAAGTCTATAACTCTACATGCATTTATAATAAGCAGTCAATTCAGACCAGATATATCCTGACAAAAACATTCTTAAATAATGACTTGATTATCTCTATGCCAGTAAATGGCAATGCAGTGTTGGCGAGGAGTCTAGTCAAAGTAAAAATTCCCTATCATATCCCTGAGGAGTGGAGAGCAAGTTACAGAATTATTGCCAACTCTTCTCTTCCCATCGTATCACATGGAAGTACACATTGGCATCAGATAACCCAGTTAAACCCAACTCCACTACTTATTAGTTGTATGACTTTGGGCACATTGCATAATTTCTGAAAGCCTCAGTGCCTAATTTGTGAAGTAAGATTAATATTTAGCTCATAAATCTATTGATGGTTAAATGAGGTAATCTCAGACGGCTTGGAAGATGGTGGACTAGGAGTACCCTAAATTTGCCTGGTACCACAAATACAACTAGATAACATTCACATCAGTGTAAACAAACCAGAAAATGGCCTAAAAACTGGCAGAATAAACTCCATTAATAACGACAGAGAAGAGGCCAGACTGAAGGTAGGAAAGGTGAAGATGTGGTCTGGGGCAAAACAGACCATGCTGTTCATGTCTGGAGGGAGCCAGTGGTGTAGAGAAGGGCAGAAAACAGATTTTTCACACCAGGGAGTGCATGAATGGAGAGGATGAATGCCAGTAATATTTGTATTTGAAAGAAAGAGGGGCCAAATTTCATTAGTCCTTACAACCAGCAGAAATTAAAGCTTAGAATTTTAAAAATTGGCAGGCTCTGCTCTGGGAAAGTCCAGAGGGCATCAGGAAGTAAAATCTCCACTTTTAAAGAGACCGTATGACAAAAAGCCAGAGAAGATACAGTGTAGAACCAGCAGTTGGGAAAACACTGGGAGCAGACAGGAGGGAGGAGAGTAATAGTCTCATCTGAGAACATGGCATGGAGAAACAGGGGTCATGATGTGATCCCTCCAGTTAAATGAGCTGGCAGGCATCAGCTCCTTCCCCTGTCTCCCAACAACTCCCCCCCCCGCACCCCCCCCCATAGCATAAACAACTGCCATATGTGGGAACCAGATCAGCACTGACACTTGCTACCTAACTTGCCTGCACCAATCCCCATACCCTGCACTTCAGTAATTGCCCTTCCCTGTCTTGCTCACTTCAGTCCCAGCACTGCAGGCCCCTCCTGCAGAAGACTGGCACATGGGGCGCCTGGGTGGCTCAGTTGGCTGAGCGTCTGACTTTGGCTCAGGTCATGATCTCACTGTTCACAAGTTCAAGCCCTGCATCAGGCTCTGTGCCGACAACTCAGAGCCTGGAGCCTGCTTCAGATTCTGTGTCTCCCTCTCTCTCTGCCCTTCCCCCATTGTGTTCTGTCTCTCTCTCAAAAACAAATAAACGCTAAAAAAAAAAGATTTTTTTTAATCACATCATCACATCTCCCAACCCATGGGTTGTGTGGGACCTCAGTCCTGGTGGCAGCAATGGCAGATTTCATTTCACAAGCAGATCACTGCACATCTTGATAAAATGCTTCCACCCTTGCTGGGGACCAAACACTCCTCACAATAGGCAAAGAAAGACTCTGCACAATAGGCAAAGAAAGGCTCTGATGGAAAAAGACACCAAGACTCAACAGGAAAGCACATGCAACACACATAGAGACACTCTTTGAAGCTCTATGTCCTAGGACAGGACCTCTTCTTCATAATGCTATTATTATTAGGAGCAAGAGCAGTATCTGACTTTCCTAACAGACAGAAATAGACACAGAAAGTCAATTGCATGCTCACGGGTTGGAAGAACAAATATTGTTAAGATGTCTATACTACCCAAAGCAATCTACAAACTTAATACAATCCCTATCAAAATACCAATAGCATTTCTCACAGAACCAGAACAAACAATCCTAAAATTTATATGAAGCCACAAAAACCTCAGATAGCCAAAGCAATCTTGAAAAAGAAAAACAAAACTGGAGATATCACAATTCCAAATTTCAAGTTATATTTACAAAGTGGTAGTAATAAAACAGTATGGTACCGGCATAAAAATAGGCACATGGGTCAATAGAATAGAACAGAAAACTCAGAAAGAAACCCACAATTATATGGTCAATTTTTGACAAAGGTGGAATGAACATACAATGGGAAAAAGAGAGTCTCTTTGATAAATTTGTTGGGAAAACTTGACAATCACATGCAAAAGTGAAACTGGACCACTTTCTTCACCATACACAAAATAAACTCAGACTGGATTAAAAACTTAAATGGGAGACCTCAAACAATAAAAACCCTTGAAGAGTGCACAGGCACTTATCTCTATTACATTGGCCATAGCAACATTTTTCTAGATATATCTCCTGAGGCAATGGAAATAAAACCAAAAATAAACTATAGTATTACATTAAAGCAAAAAGTTTCTGCACAGCAAAGGAAAAAAATCAATAAAACTAAAAGGCAACTTGTCGAATGGGAGGAGATATTTGCAAATGACATATCTGATAAAGAGTTAGTGTCCAAAGTATATAAAGAACTGATACAACTCAATACCTAAAAACAAATAATCCAATTAAAAAAATGAGCAGAAGACATGAAGAGATATTTCTCAAAAAAAGACATGCAGAAAAAAGACACATGAAAAGATGCTCAACATCACTCATCATCAGGGAAATGCAAATCAAACCACAATGAAATATCACCTCACACTTGTTATAATGGATAAAATAAAAACTAGAAGAAGCAACAAATGTTGGCAAGGATATGGAGAAAAAGGAACCCTTGTACACTGTTGGTAGGAATGCAAACTGGAGCAGCCACTGTGAAAAACAGTATGACGTTTCCTCAGATTTTAAAAAGAGAACTACCCCACAATCCAGGAATCTCACTACTGGGTATTTACTCAAAAAATGCAAAAGCACACATAAACACACACACAAATACAAAACCACTAATTCAAAGGGACACACACACCCCAATGTTTACTGTAGTATTATTTATGATAGCCAAACTATGAAAGCAGTCAATCCACAGATGAATAGATAAAAGAGATGTCTCATATATAATTTATATGAGACAGAACAAAAAAAATACATAAAAAATAACATAGAGCTAGAGACTATAAAGCTGAGGGAAATCAGTCAGTCGGTCAGTCAGTCAGTCAGAGAAAGACAAATACCATACCATCTTATATGTGGAATTTAAGAAACAAAACAGGGGTGCCTGGGTGGCTCAGTTGGTTAAGTGACTCTCGATTTTGGCTCAGGTCATGATCTCATGGTTCTTGAGATCAAGTCCTATGTTGGGCTCTGCGTTGACAGCACAGAGCCTTCTTGAGATTCTCTCTCTCCCTCACAAAATAAAGAAACATTTTTAAAAAAGAAATAAAATAAATGAGCAAGGAAAAAGAGAGAGAGAGAGAGAGACAGAGAGAGAAGCCAAGGACCAAACTCTTAACTAGAGAGAACAAATGGTTCTCTGATAGTTACCAGAGGGGAGAAGGGTGGGGGGTGGGGGGGGAAATATGGGATAGGGATTAAAGGGTACACTTATAATGATAAAATAAATAAAAATAAAATAAAATACAAATGACTTAAAAATAATTGAGCTAATCTTATGAGATCCCTTAATATAGTGCTTTCAATTGAAAGATGAAATGCACAGGCGTCAATGTGTAAAGTATAAATTTGGTAAATATTTCATCAGATACACACACACACACACACACACACACACACACACAGGAGCAAAATTTTATAGCCACAACAGAAGGTAAACGCTGCCTGTTTTTCCACAGATGTACCCACATCTGCTAGAATGGTGATTGACACATTGCTAAGTATTCATTAGAATGTTCTTGCCTATATGATAAAGTGGATAAATGAATGAATGAATATATATATATATATATATATATATATATATATATATATATCTTAGGGACTAAGTTATATCCCTTTTTCTTAGTTGTTCTGAAAGAATATCTATATTCAAGTTAAAAATCTATCATGCCCGTACTACATACATATATATCAAAAACATTTACATTTACATAATAATATTTTGCTACTTGTATTTTTTACCCAATATTATGTTCTTTTGAAATCTGTTTTGATACATGACTCCTATGTGTTTTATACAGACAATATTCCATTATATGAAAAAGCTGAATTTTGTACGTTCTTCTGGAGACAGATAGTGAGTGAGATTATATCTAAAGTTTCTCTATTATAAGAAATACTGAACATCCTCATGCATGTATCTTTGTGCATATGTGAAAATGATTCTCTAAGGAATATACTATAAAACTGAAACTGTTGGATAATAAAGGATCTTTGTTCTCAGTTTTACTAGGTAATGCTGAAATGGTTTTCTAAGTTGTTATTCAAGTTTCTTTCCACAAGTAATATGTGTGAGTTTTCTCATATCACTACATACTTACCACTACTTTGCAAGACTTTTTAATTTTTTTGGCAACCTGACAGTTGTATACTGGTTTGTTATGATTTCAAATCTACCTGTTGATGACTTAAGTAACATTGTTTTGAATCTAAGGGTGAGTTTGTTTATATTGTCGGGATGTCGTTATCAACATCTGTTGTCAATAGGCACTCGATAGCTTAACTGTTGACAGTGCACTACTGGGGACTTACTGAGAAGAGCATAAAGAGTGGCTATTATGTAAGGGACATTTAAACTTTAAATAACAAGAGTTTGTGAGGGCTTACCAAGAGTGCAAGAGTGTCTGGTCTGGGAAAGGCTACTCTTGGTGACCTAATAATAGCTCTCTAAAGATCTTGAAAGACTTGCCCTTGTCACAGCCAGGCTATTTGTGGTCAGCCGTGGTGTTAAATCACGCAGCAGTCTCAGGAAGAGAAGGGACATCCATTTATGCCTTGGCGAAGCTACTCCTTATGGGCAGTGGTATAAACCGTGTACTGGTCTCTCCAGTAATAACTTTTAGAGCAGCCTACCTTGCCTGTCAACACTGGTGTCATTACCCTCTTGCTGTGTGCCCCAGCATAGAGGGACTCAACAGAACAGCTGATGCCCAACTTTTAGTTGTAAGCACTAATCCTACCAAGAACCAACTGATAGAAAGGTACACCTCAGCTAAATTTGGACTTTATTTCTTTCATCTCTCCTTTTCCTGGAACAATAGTCTACTTCATCATTCGTGTGGAGTACGATATTTCTTCATTGGTTTATTAAGAAATATTATCCTGTATGCTATTGGCTTGTAAAATATTGCTATTATAAATTATAATTCCAACAGTAAATCTGTGCTAAATAAATTATTGGCAAAGACAAATCTCAGTCTTTGAGCATAATTTGCCCCAAACAAAAACAACTGGCATAGTTGGCCGCCTGACCCAAACTAATAATAATTAAAATTGGCCATTGCTTCATTTTGAAATACAGATTGGTAAATTATGCTAAACTTATAATTGACCAAAATATATTAAAAACCATTACTGTATTCACAAACTTTAGTCTTCATACACTATTTACCATTTATAGCATCTTACTGAGACTATGAACAGTCAGTCAATGGATAAAATTGATTGAGCTATTATAGTTTGGAGGTTGACATTGGTCACAATATTTATCTTAATACTGCTTATTGTAATATTACAAATAATTTGGAATACTTTATTAAGCAACTGTATAATAAAACATGCTTTGAACACTGTTGGGAAAGGCAGGAGGACAATAGTGAATATGTTTGCTCACTAACACAATCAACATTATTCAAGAAGTGATTTAGGATCCCTAAAGACCTAGAAAGAATTTGTCTGGACAAAACTTAAAGTTAAGGGAACTCCAGATGTTGGCCTGATCATCCAACCCAGTGAGTTACATTCTACAGTAAAAAAGCAACTAAGGAAGACATTTCAGCAATCTTATTAGAAGCATTTAGCAACATAGATGCAGACAGATAGAAAGGAAAGGCTATAGGAAGAAATCCATATCCTTTTACTCCTAAGGGCACCAATCCACAGCCCAAGGAGAATGATGATCATTATAACCCTTTGATTTTAGTAATTTTAACCTACTCAAAATGGCCCATGAGAATAGACAAAACTATAACATATAATATGAAACCAGTAAGAGTTACTGAATAGAGATCCTATACTAGACAAGAAATGACAAAAATTAGAATGTAATTCCAACAAATGGATGTGGACACAGAAATCTAATGGCTCTTAGATTTAAGCCCAAACGAGGACCTGATCCTCATAGGAGCAGATTGTGTAATTTGGATACATTGCCACTGACACTAAATTTAATCAACACCTTAGAGTATTTGGAGAGAATTATACTAATATACAAAGATCTTTGGCAGGGTAGCAGCAGTCTAGAGATTAAGATGGCCTATAACTAATATATTATCCCTTACAACATCTGCACGGAAGACAGCAGGGGAAGTTACTAATATAGTAATGAAATTAGGACCATTGACTATGATTTATGATAGAAGACAGACACCCCTCATTGCTACATGCAGAAGCAACAGAAAAAATTAAAAGTTAATCCTAAAATCTGTGTCCCTAAAGGACACAACAGCATATTTATGATATTTGCAGGTGCCAGAAACACAGGAGAACTGTTTGACTTGATCAGAACAGTTGAATAACTGAGTCAAGATAAAAGCTATAGCTTTAACACTAATATATATAGACAAAATAGGCCTATACCTAATGTAAATAGGCCTAATAGAACCAAATCCATGAGGCTTTTTTGGCCTAAGTCACCTAAATCATTTAGACTACCACCTTTCAACTGAAATTATAAAAACAGAAACTCAACTAGAAAACCAGAAACTACTTGCAGTGGCAGAGAAACAGGAAGAACTAACATTTTAGAGGAAATAGACCTATAGAAAATAGACCTTCACCCATTTATGACAACCCATTCAGGAAACTTAGTCCCATTAATAGATGAGCCACTGACAAACAGGAGAGAAAGTCCAATGAACCCCCTATAGGGACTCAGCAGACTCCATCTCCTGACCCAAGCCAGAGACAATTGTCCTTATGTTATAGTGGCCATTTCAATTAAAAAAAAAACCTCTTTGTAAATAAAAACATTTTAAATACTATTATGATATTGGACACAGGGTCCCAAGTAACAATGACTCAGGGACAACCCAATAAGATAGGAAAATCAGAAAACAAGAAGGGATTAACTGAAGGATTAGGAAGAAAACTAACCCAGGAACCTGAGTGTCTGGATTTCTAACAATTAATGATAGACCACCAGTAAAGGCAAAGCTCCTTATAGAACTCAATTTAGAAAACATCCTGGGAATGAAAGTAATAGGACAACATGTGAACAATAAAGACATAAACACCCCAAATAATAATTTAATTATAGTAAAATGGACTGCAGTTAAACTACCCAACCCATCTAAAATAATAAGTATACTTCAATAGGTAATCTTAAGGGAAAACATAATCAAAATGAGGAAAATATTCAGGAAGTCCTAAAAGAACAAATTATTGTGCTTACTACTTCAACATATAATATTCTTATCTGGACTTTTAAATAGTCAGATGCTGGGGCGCCTGGGTGGCTCAGTCGGTTAAGCGTCCGACTTCAGCTCAGGTCACGATCTCACACTCCGTGAGTTTGAGCCCCGCGTCGGGCTCTGGGCTGATGGCTCAGAGCCTGGAGCCTGCTTCCAGTTCTGTGTCTCCCTCTCTCTCTGCCCCTCCCCCGTTCATGCTCTGTCTCTCTCTGTCTCAAAATAAATAAGCGTTAAAAAATTTTTAAAAAAATAGTCAGATGCATCATACAGATTTATAGCAGATTGTAGGAATTTAAACAAACATTTTCCTAAAATTGAGGGGGCACTCTCAGATGCAGGCATTATAATAAAAGTATCACCACTGGATCTGGAACTTATTATACAGTGATAAATTTATCTGAGATGTTCTTTAACATATCCTACCAATTGATGAGAAAAGCCAGCCCATGACTGCATTCACATAGGAAGATAGACAATATTAGTTTACTAGGTTACCAAAAGGATACCTTAACAGTCTCCTAATACCTTCAAACTTCTAACAGAAAATATCCCAGCCCTTTCAGAAAAACACAACACACACACAAACCATCATTTCCCTTATTGATTATATCCTTATTTCTGGTAATAACTTGGAAGAACCTAATAAGATCAAAGTAGACTTAAATAAATTCCTTACACTCAGAGACTGGACAATGAATCCAGGTAATAATATTTAAAGGCCTCAATCTACAGGGGCACCTGCGTGGCTCAGTTGGTTAAGCGTCTAACTTCAGCTCAGGTCATGATCTCGCAGTTCGTGGGTTTGAGTCCTGCATCAGGCTCTGTGCTGACAGCTCAGAGCCTGGAGCCTGCTTTGAATTCTGTGTCTCCCTCCTTCTCTGCATCTACCCTTCTCATACTCTGTCTCTGTCTCTCTCAAAAATAAATAAATTAAAAAAAAATAAAGGCCTCAAACTACAATCAAATTTCTAGATATAATTTGGTCCTCTGAAGGAAGAAAAATATCACACCTAATCATAAACAGTATAGATCGCATACTAACTCTTACCACAAAAGAAGTAACTCAGAAACTGATAGGACTGTTTGGATATTAGAAAAAGCACACACCATATATGGGGATAATATTAAGACACATCTATGAAATAACCAGGAAGAGTAGGAATTGAGGTGGACAGAAACTCAAGAGGCAGTATCTAGTTATTTGAAGAATGCTGTCTGAACTTTTAACCCATTGGCATCAGCTAATGAGGATTCTAAATACCAACTAAAGGGCCTACAATCGCAAGGATTTACAACATTGTCACTGTGGACTAAAGTACTGCAGGACCCCAAATTTTATCAGTTGGGTTTTTAACTAGGAAGTTTCCATGGTCTGAGAATAGATACCAACCAATTGAAAGACTCACTTGGGCCCTCTATGAGGCCCTATAAAAAAATACACAGCCAACAACAGATGCTCTATACTAACTGAGGAAATCTCAACAATGTCAATAGTGGATTTGCCAGAGTTTCCAAAGGGTGAGCCTATTTAAGCCCAAGAAGTTGAGCAGTGGGGACCATTCTGATCCACAGAACTAAAAAATACATACTTTACAGATGGATCAGCCTCCATAACACTATCCAGAATATGCAGTGGGCTGTACCCTTAAGGACTAATGATGATCTAACTTTAACAGAATCAGGCTTGGGAAAACCAGTACAATATGCTCAGCTAATAGCCATAAAATAGGTGATTCAATGATCTATTAAGGAAACCCAGAAAGTCTTTTCCCAAACTCATGCGCAGTAACTAATGAAATAGCTGTTTGGTCAAGAATATGGAGAAAAAGATGACTGGAAAATAGGAAATAAGGATATATGAGGTAAAGATATATGGCAGAAAATAGCACAAGCTTATATCTCAATATTTATGACACATGTCCCGGCTCACCAAAGATGACCTTTTGGTAACAAAGTATAATAATCAGGTAGGAAAACTCACTAGAAGAGCTAATGAGGCTAGAATTTCTAAACTTACAAAAACCACAATGGTTCATGTATAAAAAGAGAGTCTAATCAAAATATACATAAACCAAAGGAACAATGGGTGATAAAACAGAAAAGGATAGAAATGCTAATTGATAGAATCATAGTTGACCCGTGAATAATGCGGGGGTTAGGGACACCAACCCACTGCACAGTCAAAATTCCATGTATAACTTAAGATTCTCCCAAAACTTAACCTACTGTAAAAGTTAAAACAGAGGGGCCCCTGGGAGGCTCAGTTTGTAAAGGATTTCCAGCTCTTGATTTCAGCTCAGGTCATGAGCTCACAATTGGTGATTTCGAGACACACATAAGTCTCTGTGCTGACAGTGCAGAGCCTGCTTGGGATTCTGTCTCCTTCTCTTTCTGCCCCTCTCCCACTTGCTCTCTATCTCACAAAATAAATAAAAATAAACTTTAAAAAAAGTTAAAACATAGCCTACTGTTGACTGGATACCTAACTGATAATATAAATAACTGACTGACACATATATAGTATGTTATATGTATGTAATACATACTATATTCTTACAATACAGTAAGCTGGAGAAAAAGGTTATTAAGAAAATCATACAGAATAGATAATACATCTATGGTACTCTAATTTTAAAAATCCACGTATAAGTGGAGCCATGGAATTCAAGCCCATGTTGTTCAAGAGTCAACAGTATTATATAGGCACATCACCAAAAGGGATATTCAGGAATACATGTCTCTAAAACCTGGTTGAAAACAGAAATATATATATACCAACTACATATCTATAATATCACATTAAAATGCAAGAATTACAGAAAATTTGAAGCTTGGAAATCTTAACACATCAAAATTAAGGCTTATAAATCCTTCCAAATTATACAAATTGATTACATAGGACCCTTGTTTATATCAGAGAATGAATCATATGCATGCATTATTGTAGACACATGGTGAGGAACAGGATTACCCTACTCTTGCAGAAGTAATGCTAAAAAATTCACTATAAGAATGCTATGGTATCTATCCATCATAGAAGCTGACTAGGGAACCTGCTTCACAGGAAAAATAATAGAATATTGGGCAAAAGACCAGAGCATAATGAGAAACTTCCACTTACAATTCAGTTGCTCTTGGATCAATTGTAAGGTACCATGGTTTTATTAGACAAAACTTAGATTGGTTACTAACAATCTAGACATGAAAACTTGGACTAAAGCAATATGGTAAGTAGCAAAGTCATTAAATCCATAGATATATAAGTAATGGTAAAACAAGCATAGAATCAATACTGAACTAACTCACAAAAGTAAAGATAACCACTAAATAGCACCCCAAACACCAAAGTAAAGGGGAAAGTGTTATTTAAAAAACAAAATGTCACATATAATATCAGTGAAATTATAGCATTTACCACTAATAAAACCTACTGGGTGATCAAAGGAAAAATAAATTACATAATTTTAATAAAATAATATGAAGACTTTATAAAATTTTCAAGCATGTAAAACATGATCTTTTATTGTATCAACATTGGACGCAGGCACTAAAAATACTGGTGTTTACACCACATATGATGGATGGCAAGCCACCTAGTAGCAGATACATTCTTGTATAGAATCATTACCAAATGCTTAATATTCAGCCTAGCATGATATAGTACAATTATGTTCAGGGAAATACTAGAAGTAATGGCCATTATAGCTATAGATTCCCTTGAGTGACAAGAATGACAGAAAGAAATAATTAGAAATTTTCAGGGTACTATCTTGATTTTGCAGGTATGAACCCACTATACATCTTGTGCACTATACATCTTATACATTACTAAGTGGGTCTTGTGGGATGCTAGACACACTATTTTGCTTATTTTCCACTATTGGATACCTATACTCATTGCAGATAACACCAACAACAGCAATTTTGTAATCCCTCCAAACTGGAATGCTACCCGCTGGTCAGGATATAACTCCACCATTTGTGACATCTTCCACTTCTTTTACAGATCATTATTGGGGTCACCTTATTCAACTGAGGACATACAGCATCACCAGTATCACCAGCATCACCAGTATTATCAAGCCCAACATTTCTACCCCACCTTTTGCCATCAGCATCATCTACTCACTGGAAAGCCTTTGATGAATGGAGAAACCTTGTATTGTAGGAAGCTGACGAAGCAGTGGACACCTCCATTTCAATCTCTCCAAAATCACTGTGGATCCTGCCCCTATTGTATTACACTCCAACTCAGAAGATGAAGATTGGCTTGACCTACTAAATGTCTCTTGGTGTTATAACCCAGCATACATACCAAGTTAACTAGGTAGTTTACCTTATTCTTCACTATACCTTGGCTTACTGAATTAAGCACAGCATTAGGCATATGGCAAAGACTTTGTGAAAATAATCCCAATTTAATTCTTGATTTACTTTGTGTGCGAGCATTTTATTGTAAAAGAGCAGATGCTGATGTGCAAAATAGGTACTTGCGTACCCACAACCAAGACCCCTTCCAAATCTTATGGCCACTTATTTACTAGGCCAACTTGCTGCTCTTGCTCATTTAGAATCTGGAGACCAGTTATCTATCCATTTGGTATCTCCAGACATTGTGTGTTGGTTAAATTGCTCATTATCTTCTTCTTAATGGAGAGAAGCCTACATATTGGCATAAATAGGTCCACTTCACCCTCTGCACACTCAGCATCCAGTTCTAGCATAGCTACATCTCCTAATCCATCTGCAATTAAAAACATCTCATGTTAGCCCTATTAGAACCTAGTAGATCAAAATATTATTCAATATCAAGGCAAACATTTGACTTTAGCCATAGACCAAGCATCACTACAAGAAATTACAAAAATGCCTACATACACACATACTAATAAGGATATATTAGAAAATATATTTAGAGGCACCAGCTGGTTCAGTTGGCAGAACATGCGACTTTTGATCTTGGAGTCATGAGTGCAAATACCACAGTACCACATTGGGGATAGAGTTTACTTAATTGAAAAAAAAAAAAAGAAAATATGTTCAAACCATTATGCAGAAAAACATATAATCATCAATTTAATATCTTATGGTATAAAATAATAAGCACAAAGTAAGAAGGAAACTTCATCTAATAATACTAGGAATATGGTTGCTTACGTTGGTGTAAAACAAATGTATGTATAAAGAAAATTATACACAAAATATAGTTGAGTGTTTGTGATTAAAAATAATAAGTAATTATAATCACAGGGTGAACTGATATGTAAGTGGACTTAGGTTTGTAAAGGATGTTATATCCTTAAGATACATATTTTAAAAATGTGATTTGAAATCACAGAGTGGATTGTTGTGTATCAGTTTGTTATGATTTCAAATCCCTTTGTTTAGGACATAAGTTGTTTTGAATCTAAAGGTGATTCTGTTTACATTAAAGAAGCTGTATCAGGATTTTTCAAATCAACATTTGTTGTTGTCAATAAGTTGTCAGTAGCTCAAGTGTTGATGGGTGCTACTAGCAATTTACCAATAAGAACATTTAGAAGAGTGGTATTAAGAAGAGGGTCTTATCAATAAGAATCTATGGAAGAAACATAATGGACATTCAAACTTTAAATAACAAGAATTCGTGAGGACTTACTGAGAGTGTCTGGTTTGGGAAATGCTATGCTTTGCTGATCTGAATAGCTCTCCAAGGATCTTGAGATGCTCGCTCCTGTGTTGGCCAGGCTACTTTTAACTGGCAACGGTGTTAAATCATGCAGCAGTGTCAGAAAGAGAAGGGGCATCTGTTCCTGTCTTGGTGAGGCTACTTCTATGGGAAGTGGTGCAAATTATGTAATGGTCTCACTGTCCTGAATACAAAGTAAACCTGGAAACTTAGGCTTATTAGTATTATGTTTAAATTAATTAAACCATTCACTGATAAGCTCATCTCAACCACATAGATTATAGAATCAACCGAGACAAAGTTAATTACTCCAGTAAAAATTTACAACGATATGTACATAATTCCAAAGAAGATACATTTAAAACAAATAAAGAATTAGTATTTTAATTTCAGTTTATTCAGATATATTTTTAATTACAGCTGCCTTCAAGAAATGTAAATTATTTATATTTATTCATATATAGAGTATAGGTCTTTATACTTTCTTGCAAAAAAAATAATAACTTCTTAAGCACGAAACACAATAAGCAGCTGGAATCAGAGTAAGCACAAGTATTACCAAAGGTATTGTCAGACACTTAGGAATTGATCTGACACTGCTCTCCCCCTACACTGGAGACTGTACTATCAAAATGCTAGGACAACTAATAAACCTAATACCAATTCTTAAAACTATCATTTGGTTATCTGCTTTACTAGGCTCTAGGAAGCTAGAACTAAAGATTCTACTGACTATGTCAAAATTATCCAAAAGTTGAAATAAGGGATGCAAAAGAGACTTAAAGAAATTATGATTCATATGAATCCCTGATGTAAATTCAACTCAATTTCAGTGACATCCTAAACCTGAAAATCACCTAGGCTGCTGTTGAAAAACTGTCTTTAGTACATCTTGGAAATTATATCTTCAAAGTCATCTTAGATAACTCCAATGCAGGTGGTATCAGAGCACATTTTGAGAAACACATTAAATGGTCTACATGCATTAGTTTACAGATACTGATGGCCACAGATAAGCATGCCTCTTTGCTATAGAAATTATTTCCTGGTTTCCTAGTATTTGAGTTACTACATTAAAATGACTGGGGAAAATCATAATGATGAGCATGATGGTTTCAGCAAACATTATGTTTATGTTTAATGTATTCTGTATGAATTATACAGTGGCCCATTTTTTTTTAATTGGCAATCCAGCTTTAGATGTTCTTTTTAACCATCATACTCAATTAAGCAGAACACCTCAATCCTCAAGTGCTTTGAAACAACAGAAGATAATTTCTTCCATGAAAAAAAAATGGCTGTGAGGAAAGTCAGGCAGATGTTTTAACTACTTTAAGTGTTTGTGTGTGTGTGTACTAGTAGTAATTATCTTTGCTCTAATACTGCTCAAATTACATCAATCGCTACTATTAAGCAGTAAATTTGTATACATGTGCTTACAATGTGTGAAGATCAAATATAGGAATCTCTGTAAATTGTAAGGAAGAAAAAATGCTGTATGACAATCTGGCTCATTATCCTTACTCTGAAGGCATGAGATTTTAGGCAACTAAATAATGGCAGAAAGAAAGAAACACACTGAGAAAAACAAAGACAAAGACACAGACAGAGAGGTGCGAGGGCCAGAGGGAAACTATGTAACACAAAAGAAGATTTGTTTAATTTTTTCAATGCTATACTAGCTGAAGCCTTGTTGCGCTTAAGCAAAAAGAGAGCTTGTCCTCAGTTATGTCCTCCCCAGTTTCAGACTGAGAGCAAGACTCTACATCCACTAAGGGAATGAGGGAAAGAGAAAAGTTCTTCAGACACCACATTTGCTGGTCAGATAAAGAAGAATTAAACAAATTTCCATTTAAAATCATGTTTGACTAATAATACGTAAATCAACGTCTTTTAATAGATGAAGACTTCAAAAGAAAAATAAAACATAACAAATATAAAGCTGAAAGACAATGAGACATTTGCCAGATTCTGGGAATAAGTTCCACTAAGTGCAACATCCATAAAATTGAAATTAGAATATCAGTTGTCATATTCCTTATACCATGTAAAAGAAACTGAAGATCCTAATAGATGTCTTTCTCCTTTTGAATGTTTTGCCCCTGATCAGAATACTAGGGTCTGTGCCAAAGAAAAAATTGGGCAGCTGTCCCTCAGTTGCACAGATATCGCTTTTCAGATGGCTGACATATGCAGCCTATCCAAGAGTACAGGTTATCCTGCTTTTTTAATTTTTTTTTCTTTTTTTAAAGTTTATTTATATTTTCAGAGAGAGAGAGAGAGAGAGAGAGAGAGAGAGAGTGTGCACATATGAGGGGGGGAAGGGGCAGAGAGAGAGGGGAACACAGAATCTGAAACAGGCTCCAGGTTCTGGTGTCAGCACAGAGCCTGACGCAGGGCTCAAACTCACAAACTGTGATATCATGACCTGAGCCTAAGTCGGACGCTCAGGCAACTGAGCCACCCAGGCGCCCCTAAGGTTATCCTGCTTTTTATCATGAGACTTTAACCCATGGAAAGCAACATACTGGAAGGCACATGGAACTGATGATATCACATGGCAACATTGGTAGGGTCATTTCAACAAGTAAATACATTTATTGCAAAAAGCCACACCATCTCCACTCCCATCTCCACCCTTCCCCAGAAAAAGATGCCTAAATGAAGACAAGGAACAAAACATGAAAAAGAATATGATATAAAATCCCCCAAACCAGAAAACATGAAGTAACTATTGGTAAAATTGAATGAATAAAAATAAAAACAACCAGTGTTATCAAAATTCCAGCACTGTAACAAAAAATAAATAGAATACTTGGGGGGGGGGCATTTACTACATCACTGAAAGGCAAATGTCAGTGTCTTCATTGCCTAGAAAGTCATTACAGTGGGAACAAACAAACAAACCAAAAGGATGAACACTACAGAAGTAAAACAATGACTCTGAATCTAAAATTCACAAAGAAATAAATGTGGCTGAAAGAACACAATAATGCTATTTCACTAGTGTAAATGAATATCTTCAAGTAAAAACAAAATATCATATTTCACCTAATAAAGTAGTTTTAGGAAGGAATGAAAGAAGGAAGGCAGAAAGGAGGAAAGAAGAAAGGAATGATTTTGTAAGTATAATGCTAAATGTCAGCAAGAATTCTGTGAAATTGATTCTTTCATACACTGTTGTTGAAGGTATACATTTATATAACCTACCTGGGTAACAGTTTAGAAATCTAGAGTTTTGTAAAAATTTATGGCCTTTGACTAAGTAATGCTGCTTCTTGGAATCTCACTAGGAAGTAATATAAAAAAAAAGGAAAAAAAACATTTATTCATAAATGTATTTATTAAAGCATTATTTCTAAAAAAATAAATTTAGAAATGACTTAAACACCTAAGGATAGGAGAGCCATTCAGTAAATTATAATACATTCATATGATATTATGAAGCTTGTTTTTAAATAAAATAATGAAATGCATAGGTTACAGGTTAATGTATAATATGTTATTAACTGCAGGAAAAAAAACCAAAAAACAAAGGAAACAAAATGAGAATTAAATACATTAAAAGGCTAAGAGTGGTCATCTCCGGATCTCCACTGCTACCACAGAGGTTCTGAACTATGGTTCTATGGTGACAACTAGACATCAGCTTTCCAAGTGATTCTGATGCAGGCAGGCCATACTTTGTAGAACCCTGACCTAAAGAATAAAATCCAACCTTGTGTCATATACAAAGCCCTGTGTGATCTGGTTCCTTCTCACTTCCAGTTTCATCTCATACCCCTTGCCACATACTCTCAACCCATGGAAAATATCATTCTTTAAATAATTAAGTATGGAGAAAGGTGAATACAAGATCAGAATCACTGGGGGTGAGACCTAGGACTCTACATTTTTTAACCTAGTGATTAAGTGCCTAGTGATTCTGATTTGCCACAATGACTTCAATATTCCCCTCAACCTGACTAAACTTTAGACAGATTTTTTCTTCACTGCAGGCCCCCGAACTCCCTTTACGTAGAACATCTACTTTAGAAAACTTACAAATGTAAATTCTTTCTCTGCCCCTCTGAAATATTTGTAAACCTTCTCCAAGATTCTTGCCAATTTTACAACCTAGGAAATATCTTTCTCAAGGACTCAGAAACCATCTCTTTGGAGTCAGTCTCTTGCAAAGGAGATAGCACCTCTATTTCCCTGATAACTGAAGAATGGAAGGAGTCTAGGTTCACAGAGTGACATTTAGCAAACTCAGATGGCCTGATCACAGAGAAAAACATTTGTAAATTCAGGAATAACTCCATGTCCTAGACACATCCCCTTTATCAATCTCACCTAGTATTTTTCTACTAGCTCACTCCAAAGATTAAAAGGTGCTCACTTTTGCCTTTTGTATCAGTGGAATTTGAATTCAACCTGTCTACTCTATTGCAATAGTCTGAATAAAGTATTTCTTGCCTGCTTAGCTCTGCCCAGTGCAATTTTGCTTTAACAACACTAAAAATGGAGACTTCGTGCCCTTCCCTCTGCCTGGAGGGTTTTCTTCTCCATCCATATTGCTTACCTTGATAACTTCACCAATACCTAAAGTCTTAGTTTGTCTTTCAACTCCATAGAAAGTTTCTCTAACCTTCCCTGATAATTTCCATCCTTCCTCTCCAATTCTGAAATGATGGCACCTCTAATTTATCAGATTATAATAAAAAGAACATGAGTTTTGGAGTCCTAAATGAACATACCTATTTCACTATATGCCAGCTTTATGATCTTTAGCATTGAACTTAACTTTGCAGAGACTAGGTTCTCTCAGGCTTAACACAGAAATTATAAAACCTTTGTTTTCCTCAGGGTATGGTAACTGGATTTAAAATATTTTTTAAAGTACTTATAGCACAAAACCATGTTTTGTTTTTGAGTTGATTGTATTTTTTTTATTAAGACTTTGTTTTTAGAGCTGTTTTTTGGTTCCTAGTAAAACTGAAAGAAAGATACAGAGATTAAAATATATTTCCTGCTCCTGCACATGCACAGCCTCCCACATGATCAACATCTGCAAACAGGATGGTATGATTATTACAGTTGAACCTACACTGACACATCATAATCAACAAAAGTCCATAGTTTATCCTGGGGTTCATTCTTGGTGCTGTACATTCTACAGGTTTGCACAAATGTATAATGTATCCATCATTATAGTATCATGCAAAGTATTACCATTAAATACAGAGTACTATCACCAAAAATTTCTCTATGATCCACCTTTCATGTCTCCTCACCCCCATTCCCTGACAACTACTGCCCTTTTTACCACCTCATGGTTTTGTCTTTGCTAGAACATTATTACATAGTCGGCATCATAGAGTATTTAGCATTTTTAAGTTGGCTTCTTTCACTTAGTAATATGTATTTTAAATGTGTCCATGTCTTTTGATGGCTATTTGATTGTATTTTTATTTCTTGGGGTATATGCATATTTCATCTGAGAGGTGGTGCCTGTCATGAGTACCTTTCCCCTTCTTCTGAATATAGTATGTCTAATTCCTTTTTGGAGCTGGCTTCTCTCTTCCCTCTAGGGCTGTAAATGACTTGATCCTGCCTATTTTAATTAATGGTAGCCATGTGACATACCCAAAGAGACAAGAAGCTTGTTTCAGAATGTAAATCAACAACATCAAGAAATTCTTGCTTTGAAAAACAAACAAACCAACAAAAAAACACAGGTAAACTACAGAGTATTCTCAGTTACGTAGGTGAAGTTTCTCCTGGCACAAGCTCTGAATCTGCGTGCAAACTAGGAACAACAGTCAGTGGATCTCAGCTGTTCACGGACATATGTTGAGTAGCACTAAGCTTCCCTTAGGTTAAAGATTGTTGGTCGAAAAGTCCATTATGGTGAATAATGTGGCAGTAGTGGTCCAGAACCATAATTACTATGTACTTCCTGCTCACCCTCACTCACCCATACATCCCTACAAGGCCTGCCATCTTGGAATAACTTGAACATCACGGAAGAGGATAATTTAAAAGCTGCTTCTAGCTTCAAAAATTCACAATTCATTGTATTTATTGGTAAGGAGAATCAACCTCATTAATTTGTCAGAAGAACCTCACAAAGGCAAAGAACTACAACAGGTAAGTATATTTATCAGAAAAATGTTTCCTCAAATGCATTTTTTCCTTCTCTTAACAATGAGTAGGAAAAATAAAATATGGAAAATATGTTTATTCTCACAGATTAAAAGATGAAATAAAATCCATCCAGATATAAGGAGGAAATGAAAAATATTTTCCCCAAAGTTCCACCTGCTTATTTCCTATAGACATGGCAGTGAATCTACCCTATTCCATCCCAACGTCAAATGTGGCCTTATGAGAGAGCATTTAGTCAGTTTATTGTTCTGACGTTGCCCATTTTCCCCATAAAAGCAGATTTTAAGACTCCAAATGACTTTCAGATCACTGATTCTACCACCAGCTGTTGCATTACAACATGGGTTTTGGGCTCTGAAAGGCATTTTTGTGCTCCAATATTTATACTTTGGCACATCTTTTTAACAGGTGCTTTGTGGTAAAGAGAGGCTAAGCATTATGAGGCATTACAGGTGCTAGAGAAAAGATCACTGAAATAAAACTTCTTTCATTAAAATATACTTGCCTTTTGGCACCTTCGACTTTTTAGCTATAGTTTGATCAATCTAGGCTCTAATCCTTGGTTGCCATAGCAGTTGGTTTTGAAAGGCTGCCTGGTTTCATTTTCCATACAAATATGTTAGCACTTGAATGAAGAATGAAGGCTATCCTCAAGTTATTTATGCAGAACAGCATTGGATCTACCATTGCTAATCCTAAAGCTAACTGAAAGCTTTTTTAAAAATCCACATAAAAGAATGTATGGGCTATTTGTTCCAAATAAAATAGTTTCAAAGGAATTCAAGACGGAAGTTGAAAATAATAATTTGAGTGAATTAAATATTTTCTATAAGATGAGAAAAAAATTTGAAAATCACTAGAATGTGTTGGGGCAGAAAATTACTGCATAGATTTTTCCAGTCCTCTTATGCAAATATTGGCTTTGTAGAATTTTTTGAACTTTTGAGTTTTCATAGCTCAAGGTCACATTCCATTTAAAAACACATTCCAGAAAGAGCTAAAGGAAGGTTCACAAAGGACACCTGGTTTTTTCAAAGACCTGGATTCTTTTAAAGTGGATTTCTAAATGGAATCACTCTATTCATATATAAGGGGCAGTTATATTTGGTCATAAAAGCTAGATTTTACAGTAGAAAAATGTTTCCATCTCAAAATAATACTTATAACATGTTTTAAAGCACAGTTAAATTAAAAAATACATCCACTTAAAGTTTTCCTTTAAAAAATCTGTATTAAATTCTAATAAAGGTATTTTATTGAGAAAAAAATAACCACTGAATTATTCTCTTGCTTCCAGATTATCAATATTTTTCTTAACTTTACTATAAAGTTTTTGCTAATGGTAAACACAATTTTTGTAACCACCCTTTACCTACCTACCCTTTCATCCCCTTCTGTGGCCACTCCTTCCCTTATATCCAATACTCAAACATTATCTCAATTTGTTCAAATTGCTTTCTATGCCTGAAATCTTCTAAGTACTATTCCCTCACTTTAATAATTCCATATTATTCTTTAGGTATCATCTAGATGTGCCATTTTTTTCTGGGCTGTCTCCCTGAAGACATCCTTTCCCCACTGGACCCTTACCTCATTGCATCCTGTGTAGGTATATTCT
The DNA here is from genome assembly GCF_022079265.1 of Lynx rufus. Lineage (NCBI taxonomy): Eukaryota > Metazoa > Chordata > Mammalia > Carnivora > Felidae > Lynx > Lynx rufus. The sequence goes on from NW_025814889.1 coordinate 109,900,924, forward strand.
GCCCAATACTCCATCCAAGCTTCTCTTTCCCTTTTTGCTGAATATTACTCTGAATCTCTTACTCACCACACTAACTGTAATTACCTCTTAACTCTCTATTTTCTCATAAGAATCCTTGAATTCCTTGGAGACAAAAGCTAGATCGTATTCAACTTTAAATTCCTAGCACGTGTCTTTGTGACTGAACAAGTATTAATTCATTGTTTCTTGAATAAATGTATAAATGGAAGTGTATACACTGACCTCCAACCCCACCACAGCACAGTTGCCTATACAAGGGACAATAATTTATTCTATTGCCTATGTTCTGCCCATACAAACTGACCTACTGTAAGGTGTTCTTGAAAAATAAAGATAATTTGGAAGCTTCTTCTAACACTACAAGATCACCACTGAATGTACAGATGACTTGCACATTTGGGCCCTATGTTTAAAAGAGGAAGGAATTGTTCTGCATAAATGAATATTTTCATGCGCATAAAAAGTAAGTACTAAGGGCTTGGGGACAAGTGGACAATACAGAGAGAAGATGGGAGTGAATAGAGAAGAGCGAGAGCAGGCAGAGTGGCATAAATCTGGAGCTGATATGGGTAAAACTGTCTCCTAATTCCTCTTGATGGATTAGCCAAATGTTGTTTATGGATGGTGATATTTGCTTTTAATTCTAAATTGTCAGCACTGCTGTGAAGTGAACCCCTTCATTAATCTGAAATCTTAGGTTAAGACCATCACAAAATCCAAATGTTTTCTGAAGGTTTTTGTTTTATGTTGCTTCTGTATAAATAAGGGAAACAGGGCTGACTTTCAAGTTAGGGCAGAGAAAAGAGACAGGAACAGCCTTAGGAGGTAAGACACAAGGGATTTTCAGCAGCATCAGAACCTTGGAAGCCAAATGTGCCATGAAATCATAAGCCCCTGGGAATTTACCAAAACCTGGGGAAGGTCATTGGACAAGGATGTGGCTCAGTATGCTACAATTTATTAGTGTGTATGTGCATGTGTGCTTGTATGTCTGTGGGGTGTGTGTGGGTGTGTGTGTGTGTGCGCATGTGTATGTGTGAAAGAATAGAGCCACTTCAGCTGGCTACTAAGATATATATATAACTTGATGCAACTATTTTCAATCACTAAGTTAACATTAAAAACCATGTATTATTTGCCCTGTCATAGTATATTCTCAAAGATACCAAAATATTAGTAATATTAGTACTGAAATTTACCTACCTATAAAATACTAATTAGAAAAATATGTCAGAGTTGTGTTAAATATTACAAAAATGAAATTTTGGCTTTAAGAAATAATTGGAAAAACCCAAAGAAGACTGAATTTTTCCTTTTTTAAAAGAGAAAAAAACAAATTCACTGTACTATATAAAATTTAAAATAATAAAGAATATTAAGTTGTATTATCATTTTACAGTAGTTTGTACCAATCATACTGATTATTCCCACATAAGTAAACCACCTTTAAAATACGTTAGTGAGGTGTTAGTATATAGTATACCATGTTTTATTTGTAAATAAAATAAATAGCTATGACTTTGGTGGAAAAGTTTTGTTTGTTTTACTACATTTTATTTCACGTTAATATATGAAATAATCATGGTCCATTTTTCATATGGTTCTATAACAGACTGGTAAACTTTTATATTAAAAGAATGAATATTTTAGAATCAGTTTAATAAAGTATAAAATTCAGTGGAAAAACAACCCCGGTAGTTCCTCTATAGGACAAAGATCCTTTTCATGTTAAAAGATGGCACAAATGCCTGCGACAGTACAGACTAACTAGGTTGTACATTGCTTTTCTTGTAACTGTTTCTGTTTGGTGCATTTAATTTGACCGGTTCACAATGTGTCACGATGAATTATGTTATAGTGGTACTCTTGTGAGAACGCATAAATTCTAGGGTGTTTATGTCATTTAACATCAGTGCTAAGCTTAAGAGTTTTCATATTATATTTTAAGGATCTGGATTTTCTCCAGATATCTTGAACTCCTTCATTGTAATGAGAGACCACATTTTATCAAGTAACTTGAGTCATACATAACCATAAGCAATTAAGCAAGTGAGCAGATATATCTATATATCCATATCTATATATCTGTGTCTATATCCATATCTATCTATATACAGATATATATTTGAGGTGCCAAGTGTTCACCTGCAAATAATTTATACACCAAACCCTTCAGTAATAGCTTATCCCATCCCTTCACTTTAATCAATGGCACAGTGGGGAAGTTAATAGTCCATTGACATTCTAATCACCATGAGGTCTTGCAGCTATTGTTGATATACATAATTATGTAATTAGTTTTAAGAATCTTTGTATTACTCTCCACAAGAAAAGTGCTTTCATTTATATTCAGGGAAAATAGACTTACAATATTCATCTCTGACATGGCGAGAATTCCTGTTAAAATATACATGCACTGAGATATTTCAATTAAGTATTTCATTAATACAGAATTTAATTTTATTTTCTGTTCCAGTTGCTAGGACTATATAACAAGTTACTTTAAACCTAGAAGCATAAAACAACTTTTAGAGACAGATTATCTTAGCTGACTGTAAGCCATCTGATTAATATAGTCAAGAGTCTTACAGAGTTGGCAAAACTACCTAGCAAAAAATTACCTAGTACACAGTGTGCAAATACATATAGTGCCCACTGTGGGCTGGACACTCTGCTAAGAGCTGCTGGAAGCTTTAGATAGGAATCAACATGGATGCTGGCTTGGGGGCCGTCTGGTAACAGAGATGAGATGATTTGTAATGCTAACTATTACAAGACGAATCTAGTGGAAGACTGGGGAGAGCCAGTGCCATTCGGAGAAGATAGAAGACAGCATCAACCTGGCAGGACCTGATAAGGAGAGCGTGAATAACTCTGATTTATCAAATGTTGTCTCACATGGAAGGGTTTTAAAGTTTCAAAGAAGAAAACTGTTACCACATCCTTTTTATAATTATAATCATTTAGGTACTTAAAAGTTCTACAGTGCACTAATAATGAAGGTCATACTTTGCTATTACATGCAAATGCTGGTATTTTTATCATTTGTATATTTTGTTTGAAAAATCTTACTTGCTTGACATTTTGTTTTTAAAAAATACAGAGCTAAGAACATTTTAGAATTTTTCTGAGAAATATGGTTTTATAAAGCTTCATGACTATTTGGGCAGTTTTATTATTTTGACACGCTCTAGTGTACCAGGAAATATGCCAGGTTGTGCTGGTTTTGTACTTTGTACTTCTTTCTGGTAAGTGAACTGTTATCATTTCTGCCAAACACCTGTGAGCAGTTCAATAAGCTGCATATTATAATTCTGATATATTTATAAAGTATCATAGCCACCTGGCTTTTTAAAACCAAGGTAAGCCAGGATATTATTTTTTATTGAACATATTGGTAAAACTATTTCAGCATCACTATGGTTTGTCTACTTACACATAAAGTTTTAGAAGTTTGACATAATAGCTTAGGTAATTAGATACAATAAAATTGTGTCAAATGTAAAAGGAAGTTTTATAAACTCTTTTATCTTAGATTTGGACTGTAATTATACCAATTTAGTCTCTAGATTACATCTAACATACCTGCACGACCTTAGATTGGAACAATTGTCTTTAATTTAAATGGAACTTAATATCATGTTTTATTAAGAACTATTTTGTTTTATTTCAAAGAAATCAGTTTTACTCCAAAAAGCACCAGTAACGGGGAAGATTATTATAAAGATTTAAGTAAGTTAATAAGGACATCACACTTTCATGGAAATGCACTAACAGAGCTGGAGGTCATAGAGAATTGAGCTGGGGGTTAATTTTGGATTCAAGATGTCTCAGTCAGTTCATGCTGTCAAAACAAAATACTGTGGACTGGGTGGCTTAAAAAACAGAAATTTATTTCTCACAGTTCTGGAATCTGAAAGTCCAAGATCAAGGTGTCAGCAAATTCAGTTCCTAGAGAGTCAGCTTCCTGGCTTTTAATAGGCCAGCTTTTTGCTCCATTCTCCCAAGGTAGGAAGACTAAGTTCTGGTCTCATCCTCTTCTTATAGGAACACTAATGCCATCATGCAACCCTGACCTTCATAACTTCATCTAAATGTAAATACCGCCCAAATCACCCCCCCCCGTCTCCAAATACCACCAAATTAAGAGCTAGGATTTCAACATATTATTTGAGGCAGGGGTGGGGGGTGGGTGGGAGGGAGATACAAACGTTCAGTCCATAACATAAGACATCCCTACGGACATTGGCATCCTATGAAGACTGATTATAGAATCTGGCCATTACTATGACTGAACAACATTTCACAATGGCCTTTTTTTGTATCCCAATACCAAATGCCTTCTACCCAGTAGGTCACCAATGTAGTGGTTTTCCTCTAGTTTTTTAGAAATTTTACTGAGTAATGTATCAGATAACCATCTATTTATACTGCTTAGAGAAGATATGCAGCTAGTTTTATTCCCTCATCATACTGTATCCTGCCTCTGAAAGTTTTAAAACTGTATTAGGAACATATTATTTGTGTTTTAGGAATTATTTTTCTTATGTAGAAATGTAAAGCTTGAAAATAATATACACAGATGATTACAAAATAAGGTGGAAATATGGCATTGGGGAAAAAAGAGTGTTCATCTCTAATTTCATGGGGAAAAAATAAAACTGAAATAATCTACTTTCATTATGAATCTATAAGTATGGGCCTATTTGTAAAGGTTAAATGTTGCATGTTAAAAGGTATTTTAACGTTTTTCATCAAAATCCAAAGTAAAAATCTAACATCCATATTCAAGGAATGTATATTCCTTCTCTACTACATTTTACATGCTTGAAAGAAAACTTTTATCACATTACACATCTGAAAGCAAAATTTACATGTGTGAATAGAAACATACAAAAAATTCCTTGTGTTTCTCTCACCATTAATCTTTTTCTGAAGGGTCTCAACAATGTTTCTAAACACAGTACACAAATTTCATACAAATATAGAGTACTTTTTAATATACTGAACAGACTTTCCCTTTGCATATTTAGGACACATTCTCCATCAAAAAGGCTCAAAGAAATTTCATTAAATAACATTTATTAATTCTGTCCTCCATAGTTAATGAATGCATATCCATACAAAAAAAACTTGGAAAGCATAGAAAAGCAAAAAGAAGAAACAAAAATAACTCCCAGTCCCACTGCCACCAAATACAGTTATCTGAAGTTAACCAGTCCCTAAGCAGTATTTTTTTTTTCTTTGAAAACCTGGGACATTTCCTTACTGTAGTACTTCTTTGAATATCAGACATTAGCTTCCAAGATAACTATACTTACAGATTATTTTTTATATGTCACTTTCAGAGATAGTTTATTAAAGGAAACTAAACTTAAGTTCCTTCCTAAATCACCTTCCTCTCCAGATTTCCATTTTCCATTAATGTTCAAGTGATTCCATTTCCCTAGGCCCAATGTCAGGATTATGTTTTGTCCAATTCTACCCTTAAAAATTCTTCTGTCCCGACTTTCTTTAACATAGGACTGTAGCCAATCCTGTGTTAAGTACCTGGGAGTGAACATGAACTATTTCCCAAGAACTTAAAGCCTATAAAATCGTCTTCTGAGAGTTAAAAGCAGTAAGACCAATGTAAGGATTAGGAATGCCTAGTCAACAAAAAGCGACTGAAAGGCCTTCTCAACTGCTAGTCAACTAAGAGTTACCCATGACCATGCTCGAAAGTATTAACATACACTATAAAGAAATGAGTTCATCAGGAAGGGATATAGCATGACTGAGGAACAATGGAAAAAGGAAATCACAGAAAAAAACATATTATGAGGAGAAAGTGTTCACACTTTCTCTTGTGTATGTGAATTTCAATTGCCTAACAAGTCTGCCTAAGAATTACCTGATACTAGAGAATGGCACATTGTTTGGTTTATTATTTATACTGACTTAGGTGGAAAAAATATCTTTGTCATGATTAAGGAAATGGATAATATTCAATGACTTTTACCTGTCCCATAGAAAAATAACCTCAAGGTTATGGTTTTATTATTCTGTGATACATTAATTAGTTTGTTTCTAACTTAATTTTTTAACTGACTACATTAAATCCAAGTTATTATATCTTCTTTTAAACTACATTTTTAAACTACAACTACCGAGAGAGTGAAGGGAAGATGGCGGCGTAGGAGGACGATGGGCTCACCGCGCGTCCTGCTGATCACTTAGATTCCACCTACACCTGCCTAAATAACCCAGAAAACCACCAGAGGATTAGCAGAACAGAGTCACCAGACCCAAGCGCAGACGAGAGGCCCACGGAAGAGGGTAGGAAGGGCGGCAAGGCGGTGCGCGCTCCACGGACTGGCGGGAGGGAGCCGGGGCGGAGGGGCAGCCTACTGGCCAAGCAGAGTCCCTGAGTCTGGCTGGCAAAAGCGGAGGGGCCTGACGGACTGTGTTCCGACAGCAAGCGCGACTTAGCGTCTGGGAGGTCATAAGTTAACAGCTCTGCTCGGAAAGCGGGAAGGCTGGAGGACAAAGGGAGGGTGAGCTGCGGAGCCCCTGGACGACAGAGCTCAGTTTGGCGGGGAACAAAGGCGCTCGCCAGCGCCATCTCCCCCGCCCATCCCCCAGCCAAAATCCCAAAGGGAACTGGTTCCGGCCAGGGAAATTGCTCGCTCTGCGCAAACACCCAACTCTGTGCTTCTGCGGAGCCAAACCTCCGGCAGTGGATCTGACTCCCTCCGGCTGCCACAGGGCCCCTCCTGAAGTGGATCACCTAAGGAGAAGCGAGCTAAGCCTGCACCTTGCCTACCCACCCCAGCTAATACGCCAGATCCCCAGCATCACAAGCCTGGCAGTGTGCAAGTAGCCCAGACGGGCCACGCCACCCCACAGTGAATCCTGCCCCTAGGAGAGGGGAAGAGAAGGCACACACCAGTCTGACTGTGGCCCCAGCTGTGGGCTGGGGGCAGACATCAGGACTGACTGCGGCCCCGCCCACCAACTCCAGTTATACACCACAGCACAGGGGAAGTGCCCTGCAGGCCCTCACCACACCAGGGACTATCCAAAATGACCAAGCGGAAGAATTCCCCTCAGAAGAATCTCCAGGAAATAACAACAGCTAATGAGCTGATCAAAAAGGATTTAAATAATATAACAGAAAGTGAATTTAGAATAATAGTCATAAAATTAATCGCTGGGCTTGAAAACAGTATACAGGACAGCAGAGAATCTCTTGCTACAGAGATCAAGGGACTAAGGAACAGTCACGAGGAGCTGAAAAATGCTTTAAAGGAAATGCAAAACAAAATGGAAACCACCACGGCTCGGATGGAAGAGGCAGAGGAGAGGATAGGTGAACTAGAAGATAAAGTTATGGAAAAGAGGAAGCTGAGAAAAAGAGAGATAAAAAAATCCAGGAGTATGAGGGGAAAATTAGAGAACTAAGTGATACACTAAAAAGAAATAATATACGCATAATTGGTATCCCAGAGGAGGAAGAGAGAGGGAAAGGTGCTGAAGGGGTACTTGAAGAAATAATAGCTGAGAACTTCCCTGAACTGGGGAAGGAAAAAGGCATTGAAATCCAAGAGGCACAGAGAACTCCCTTCAGACGTAACTTGAATCGATCTTCTGCACGACATATCATAGTGAAACTGGCCAAATACAAGGATAAAGAGAAAATTCTGAAAGCAGCAAGGGGTAAACGTGCCCTCACATATAAAGGGAGACCTATAAGACTCGTGACTGATCTCTCTTTTGAAACTTGGCAGGCCAGAAAGAATTGGCACAAGATTTTCAGGGTGCTAGACAGCAAAAATATGCAGCCGAGAATCCTTTATCCAGCAAGTCTGTCATTTAGAATAGAAGGAGAGATAAAGGTCTTCCCAAACAAACAAAAACTGAAGGAATCTGTCACCACTAAACCAGCCCTACAAGAGATCCTAAGGGGGACCCTGTGAGACAAAGTACCAGAGACATCACTACAAGCATAAAACATACAGACATCACAATGACTCTAAACCCGTATCTTTCTATAATAACACTGAATGTAAATGGATTAAATGCGCCAACCAAAAGACATAGGGTATCAGAATGGATAAAAAAACAAGACCCATCTATTTGCTGTCTACAAGAGACTCATTTTAGACCTGAGGACACCTTTAGATTCAGAGTGAGGGGATGGAGAACTATTTATCATGCTACTGGAAGCCAAAAGAAAGCTGGAGTAGCCATTCTTATATCAGACAAACTAGACTTTAAATTAAAGGCTGTAACAAGAGATGAAGAAGGACATTATATAATAGTTACAGGGTCTATCCATCAGGAAGAGCTAACAATTATAAATGTCTATGCGCCGAATACCGGAGCCCCAAAATATATAAAACAATTACTCATAAACATAAGCAACCTTATTGATAAGAATGTGGGTAATTGCAGGGGACTTTAACACCCCACTTACAGAAATGGATAGATCATCTAGACACACGGTCAATAAAGAAACAAGGGCCCTGAATGAGACATTGGATCAGATGGACTTGACAGATATATTTAGAACTCTGCATCCCAAAGCAACAGAATATACTTTCTTCTCGAGTGCACATGGAACATTCTCCAAGATAGATCACATACTGGGTCACAAAACAGCCCTTCATAAGTTTACAAGAATTGAAATTATACCATGCATACTTTCAGACCACAATGCTATGAAGCTTGAAATCAACCACAGGAAAAAGGCTGGAAAACCTCCAAAAGCATGGAGGTTAAAGAACACCCTACTAACGAATGAGTGGGTCAACCAGGCAATTAGAGAAGAAATTAAAAAATATATGGAAACAAACGAAAATGAAAATACAACAATCCAAACGCTCTGGGACGCAGCGAAGGCAGTCCTGAGAGGAAAATACATTGCAATCCAGGCCTATCTCAAGAAACAAGAAAAATCCCAAATACAAAATCTAACAGCACACCTAAAGGAAATAGAAGCAGAACAGCAAAGGCAGCCTAAACCCAGCAGAAGAAGAGAAATAATAAAGATCAGAGCAGAAATAAACAATATAGAATCTAAAAAAACTGTAGAGCAGATCAACGAAACCAAGAGTTGGTTTTTTGAAAAAATAAACAAAATTGACAAACCTCTAGCCAGGCTTCTCAAAAAGAAAAGGGAGATGACCCAAACAGATAAAATCATGAATGAAAATGGAATTATTACAACCAATCCCTCAGAGATACAAACAATTATCAGGGAATACTATGAAAAATTATATGCCAACAAATTGGACAACCTGGAAGAAATGGACAAATTCCTGAACACCCACACTCTTCCAAAACTCAATCAGGAGGAAATAGAAAGCTTGAACAGACCCATAACCAGCGAAGAAATTGAATCGGTTATCAAAAATCTCCCAAAAAATTAGAGTCCAGGACCAGATGGCTTCCCAGGGGAGTTCTACCAGACGTTTAAAGCAGAGATAATACCTATCCTTCTCAAGCTATTCCAAGAAATAGAAAGGGAAGGAAAACTTCCCGACTCATTCTATGAAGCCAGTATTACTTTGATTCCTAAACCAGACAGAGACCCAGTAAAAAAAGAGAACTACAGGCCAATATCCCTGATGAATATGGATGCCAAAATTCTCAATAAGATACTAGCAAATCGAATTCAACAGCATATAAAAAGAATTATTCACCATGATCAAGTGGGATTCATTCCTGGGATGCAGGGCTGGTTCAACATTCGCAAATCAATCAACGTGATACATTACATTAACAACAAAAAAAGAGAAGAACCATATGATCCTGTCAATCGATGCAGAAAAGGCCTTTGACAAAATCCAGCACCCTTTCTTAATAAAAACCCTTGAGAAAGTCGGGATAGAAGGAACATACTTAAAGATCATAAAAGCCATTTATGAAAAGCCCACAGCTAACATCATCCTCAATGGGGAAAAACTGAGAGCTTTTTCCCTGAGATCAGGAACACGACAGGGATGCCCACTCTCACCGCTGTTGTTTAACATAGTGCTGGAAGTGCTAGCATCAGCAATCAGAGGACAAAAGGAAATCAAAGGCATCAAAATTGGCAAAGATGAAGTCAAGCTTTCGCTTTTTGCAGATGACATGATATTATACATGGAAAATCCGATAGACTCCACCAAAAGTCTGCTAGAACTGATACATGAATTCAGCAAAGTTGCAGGATACAAAATCAATGTACAGAAATCAGTTGCATTCTTATACACTAACAACGAAGCAACAGAAAGACAAATAAAGAAACTGATCCCATTCACAATTGCACCAAGAAGCATAAAATACCTAGGAATAAATCTAACCAAAGATGTAAAGGATCTGTATGCTGAAAACTATAGAAAGCTTATGAAGGTAATTGAAGAAGATTTAAAGAAATGGAAAGACATTCCCTGCTCATGGATTGGAAAAATAAATATTGTCAAAATGTCGATACTACCCAAAGCTATCTACACATTCAATGTAATCCCAATCAAAATTGCACCAGCATTCTTTTCGAAACTAGAACAAGCAATCCTAAATTCATATGGAACCACAAAAGGCCCCGAATAGCCAAAGGAATTTTGAAGAAGAAGACCAAAGCAGGAGGCATCACAATCCCAGACTTTAGCCTCTACTACAAAGCTGTAATCATCAAGACAGCATGGTATTGGCACAAAAACAGACACACAGACCAGTGGAATAGAATAGAAACCCCAGAATCGACCCACAAACGTATGGCCAACTCATCTTTGACAAAGCAGGAAAGAATATCCAATAGAAAAAAGACAGCCTCTTTAACAAATGGTGCTGGGAGAAATGGACAGCAACATGCAGAAGGTTGAAACTAGACCACTTTCTCACACCATTTACAAAAATAAACTCAAAATGGATAAAGGACCTAAATGTGAGACAGGAAACCATCAAAACCTTAGAGGAGAAAGCAGGAAAAGACCTCTCTGACCTCAGCCGTAGCAATCTCTTACTCGACACATCCCCAAAGGCAAGGGAATTAAAAGCAAAAGTGAATTACTGGGACCTTATGAAGATCAAAAGCTTCTGCACAGCAAAGGAAACAACCAACAAAACTAAAAGACAACCAACGGAATGGGAAAAGATATTTGCAAATGACATATCGGACAAAGGGCTAGTATCTAAAATCTATAAAGAGCTCACCAAACTCCACACCCGAAAAACAAATAACCCAGTGAAGAAATGGGCAGAAAACATGAATAGACACTTCTCTAAAGAAGACATCCAGATGGCCAACAGGCACATGAAAAGATGTTCAGCGTCGCTCCTTATCAGGGAAATACAAATCAAAACCACACTCAGGTATCACCTCACGCCAGTCAGAGTGGCCAAAATGAACAAATCAGGAGACTATAGATGCTGGAGAGGATGTGGAGAAACGGGAACCCTCTTGCACTGTTGGTGGGAATGCAAATTGGTGCAGCCGCTCTGGAAAGCAGTGTGGAGGTTCCTCACAAAATTAAAAATAGACCTACCCTATGACCCAGCAATAGCACTGCTAGGAATTTACCCAAGGGATACAGGAGTACTGATGCATAGGGGCACTTGTACCCCAATGTTCATAGCAGCACTGTCAACAATAGCCAAATTATGGAAAGAGCCTAAATGTCCATCAATTGATGAATGGATAAAGAAATTGTGGTTTATATACACAATGGAATACTACGTGGCAATGAGAAAAAATGAAATATGGCCTTTTGTAGCAACGTGGATGGAACTGGAGAGTGTTATGCTAAGTGAAATAAGCCATACAGAGAAAGACAGATACCATATGGTTTCACTCTTATGTGGATCCTGAGAAACTTAACAGGAACCCATGGGGGAGGGGAAGGAAAAAAAAAAAAGAGGTTAGAGTGGGAGAGAGCCAAAGCATAAGCGACTGTTAAAAACTGAGAACAAACTGAGGGTTGATGGGGAGTGGGAGGGAGGGGAGGGTGGGTGATGGGTATTGAGAAGGGCACCTTTTGGGATGAGCACTGGGTGTTGTATGGAAACCAATTTGTCAATAAATTTCATATATATAAAAAAAAATAAAATAAAATAAAATAAAATAAACTACAACTACCCTGCAACTTCTTTTAAACTACAACTACCCTGCAAGTTCCCTCATTAATGATTTAGGGAAACTTTTGTGATAATATCTACATTATGGAAATGCATAATACTATCAGTAATTGATGTCAGTAAACATATGAATCACCTAACTTATCTTATTCTGACTCTAGTGGTCTGATTATCATTTGATTTTTCAGTAGTAGGCTTTCTGAGATAAAATGTGTTGGCCAAATAATTCAAGTGTCTGGCCTCCTGTGTTAATGAGGGAGAAAGTTCATTCCTGAGAGAGAAGTACATTTCTGTTGTGGATACAACATCCAGTCTATAAGAAAACTGAAGTATAGGTTCTAGATGATGACCAACCTGTTAAATTCATGCTAGACAACAAGTCGGCTTCCTCCAGATTAATATGCCTTAGTGAGTGGCTGGCTGTCCTTTACTTCTGTCAAGGAAGAATTATCTCTAACCTGATCTGGGAAAGAATGTTTATTGTGTGCCATAGCATTCACAACCTTCTCCTGGGAAGGAAGAAATTTGGGTTCCAGACAAATGCTTAAGTGAGGTTTTGAGATGTATTTGAGATTAAGAATTTCTGGGGACTTAGTTGCCTACATGCAAATGAATTTCAGCCTAGGCTATATTAGCCTTTAACTACACACACACACACACACACACACACACACACACACTAATAGTGAGGATAGGAAATAAATAAAAGTTAAACAAAACAGCAAATACAATAATACAGCTTTGGAATTTAAGAAATTCTAAGATATCAATGAAACAAAGTAAATAAAATAGAGCTGAGGCGGCAGGTATATGGGAGTGCTTTCAGTAGGATTTCACAAAGAGCTTTTTAGGAAGGTGATATTTAAGCAGAGACGTGAAAGACTGGATTTCTGAAAAGAATTCCAGGCCCAGGTCAAAGCAAGAGTATGGGCCCTTTGGAAGAAATAAGATTGATAGTTTCTAGGCAATTCAGGTTCCACCTACTTTATAATATACTACTTTTGATAAAGAAACTAGGTACTACCACACCAAAAGGTCACAAATCCTTCAGTAAGAAAAGTAAATGTAGGTCTTCAGGAAACTACTGGAAAAGAACGTGGCATCTTTGAAATATATATAAACTGCACTCTTTTAGAAAAACATTTTGAGGGGCGCCTGGGTGGCTCAGTCAGTTGGGTGTCCCACTTTGGCTCAGGTCATTGAAAGAGTGGACCTAGGCCAGCCAACTCCATTTTGTTCTGTGTCCTCCATCTTGAGTGACTATGTCCCCGATATGGCCCCCTTTCTGGGAAAACCACAGAAAGAAATTCCAGCTCAAACCTCAGACCACGCCTCCTCCCCTGAGTAACTTCCCGCTCACCCGTTCAAACTTCCCGTTCAAACCATGCCCAGCAACCTGCGCAATGGGACTCTGACCCTTCCCCAGCCAATCTGCTAAGGACACAACCATTACCCCACCAACCGCCCCTAGATCCCTATAAAACCTTTGTGCTTTTGAAACTCGCTCTCTCTCTCCAGCATCTCACTGCTGCGTCGGTGCAGGTAGGGGATTGAGCTTGAGCTAGCTCGAATAAAGGCTCTTTGCTTTTGCATTGGACTCGGCTCCCTGGTGGTCTTTGGGGATCACTAATTCTGGGCATAACAGTCATGATCTTGCAGTCTGTGGGTTTCAGCTCCATGTCAGGTTCTGTGCTGACAGCTCAGAACCTGGAGCCTGCTTCAGATTCTGTGTCTCTGTCTGTCTGTCCCTCCCCTCCTCATGCTCTATCTCTCTTTCTCTCTCAAAAATAAATAAACATTATTAAAAAAATTTTTTTTTAATTTTTGAAACTTAGGTTTTTGTCCGGAATATCAGACTTTTTAAAATCTAATCAATTCTTCTACCTTTTCTGTTGGAACATCACAAGACAATTTTTAAACAGGATCCTGAGTGGTATCATTTTATAAAAAGAAAACTTAGAATTAGGCGAGTTAAAAGATAGGGATGTGATTGCCCTCTTCACTTCCTTCCTACATGCAGATTTTAATAAAATATAAAATATTATTTTATATTTTAAGTCTATCATTTTATTTTCTGTACCACCTTCCATCATAGTTATGAGAATACATCTCTCTCTAGATCTTAAACTTCCTGAAGTCAGGAGCCATGCTTCATTTACATTAGTATCTGCTACCTATTGCATACTACCTTATAGACAGTTATTCTCAATACTTGTTGAATAAATGAAATACATGCATATGTTTCTTCCATTAATAAAGATTTTGCAACATTATACTTTCTAAATTTACTTCTTAAAAAAAAAGGACACTTAACTACAGAGAACAAACTAATGGTTGCCAGAGGGGAGATGGGTAGAGGGGATGGAGGAAAGAGATCAAGGTGATTAAGAATACACTTATCTTGATAAACACTGAATAATGTATAGAATTGTTGAGTCACTACCTTTTATACCTGAAACTAATATAACAATGTATGTTAGTTATACTTTAATAAAAATTAATAAAAAGAAACAGATAATTAATAGTAAGTAGTGTTATGAAGGCTGTATTGTTTATTACTGTTTACTCAGAATCTAACAGTTCTGACTTGTAGTAGGCTAACAAGTACATTTTGAATATCGAACTAAAACATCTCAGACTATTCAACCAACTGAATATTGGTCTTCAAAGCAATGAACTCAGGAGTTCATTGTTTTTTCTAATGATTCAACCCTTGCTCGAAAGATTCTTGAAAAAAAAGTTAATTGATTTCTGAACAAGACTACAGGTTTCACGAGAAAAGTCAGTTCCACTTCTTTATAGATACATCTTTATTGGCCAGTCAGAACAACAATTCTAAATTCCAAAAAAAAAAAAAATTCTATTATAGCAGAATTTCTGCAATATAGTAATAGTTGAGGACATGTTCAGATTTAATTGGAAATGTTTTCATTTGATGTAAAAAGTCAGATTTTAGAAACAATTAATATACATTAATAAGGAAATCAGCTCCTTTGTAATACATAGATGCTATCAGTAAAAAGAAAAGTCTCAATGGTTGGGCCTAACTACTTGATTGATAATGTAATTGTTTTCAAATATGTATTGTTATCACAGGTTTCTAGTAGTCTTTTTGACTTTTACTAACTCGTTTCATTTCCCTTTATCTGAGGAGAATCACATGCTATGTCTTCCTTTCCCTGAGAATCTCAAAGTCTTATCTGCTGATCATAGGCTGATGCTTGGGAAAGCCCTCTAGTTTACTCATGTAAAACATTTTAAAAGCCTCTAATCTTAATGAGTTACATTTCTTCCAGAAATGCAGTTCTTAATTATGGCAAAGAGTTAGGTTGTTGTTGTTTGCAATTCTTTATCTGTGGCCTTTATTTCTACCACAAAAACCTAAGCTCTAATAGTTACGTTATCAACAGGTAATATATTCTAAAGTGTATGTAAGATCCCACTGTCTACAATATCTCAAGGGTCATTATCAAGCCTCAATCATCAAATTTACGTACAACAACCAAGAATGCCCACAAATGCTGGCTTTTCCCTCCACCAGACATTTTTAGTCAGATAACAAATCAGGGTGAGTTTAGTCAAGGGACTCATTTTCCTCCGGCAGTGATTGCATTAGCTGTCACAACTAGAGTTTAAAGTCATGTACTTTGGGTCACATTTTCCTTGATCCAGTTCTGTTCCTGCCGCTGGCAATATCAGCAGCTGTGGTTATTATAACTACCCCCAGGTGACAGAACTTAGCATTTCATTTTGGGGGGTGTCAGGGAAAGGCAGCGAAAAGGGATGGAAGCTTAGTATCTGTATAATGTTTATGACATCCCCAAGTACCATATAGCTAAAAAAACAAACACCATTTAATCATGTCTGCCTGAGATACAGCAGAGGGCACCATATACGGGTCATCACTCAGGCAATAGTGCATTAACAATTCCTTTTTCTCCTCCAGTAATTTGAGTCACATCTAAAAAAAAAAAAAAAGGTTGCAGTTATTTCAAATCTTTTTCCAACCTCAATCCTGATGAATGCTGTATTGGTGTTCTTTTCATGATTCTCTTTGTTTCTTACTCCTTTCCATACTGAGGAGAAATCAATGCTTAAAAACAATATTTTCAAGATTTACATTTATTCTATATACAAAACAAATATCATCAAAAAAATCTGACATATCGCCAAAAAAGAGAAATGCTGCTTGCTAAGAAAACTTATTTTTTTTCTTAGTTAGTGGGCATCCCACTGAAAGCTCATATACATGTGCTATATCAGTCTCTAAATAATATAAATGAAAAGTTTTACAGTTTAAAGTTAAGCAAGTGGTCACAGGTGAAAAATGCTTCATCCTTGAAACACAAACATATCAGCCATTATATTCTGTGTACTCAGTTTTAACCATGCTTTACTGAAGATAAGGGCTCAATTGTGAAGGTTTGCTTTTGGTTTTCTTATTATTTTAGTTGGATCCTTCCCTCTTTGCATAAAATCCAACAAAGTCTTTTCCTACAGAGTGTTTTCAGAAAAAAGTTGACCTCCTTTAAAAGAGTTAAATGACTCGGATGCCTGGGCGGCTCAGGCAGTTAAGTGTCTGACTATTTTGACCCAGGTCATGATCTCATGGTTAGGGAAATTGGGCCCATGTTTTGGGAGATTGAGCCCGGAGTCTGTGCTGTTAGTGCAGAGCCTCCTTGGGATTCTTTCTCTCTCTCCCTCTCTCTCTGACCCTCTCCGGTTCATGTTCTCTCTCTCTCAAAAATAAGTAAATAAATAAATATTTTTTTAAAAAAATAAAAGCATAAGTGACTGAAATATCCTGTTGGATCTGTCAAGAAGAGAAGTTTTTGTGGGGCAGGTAAACAAAAAGCACATGGGCAGAAGTATACCACAACCCTTAAAGCCTAAAAGCACATTAAAACCTTTAACTTAGTTAATAATTCTAAACCAGTTTAATGGAGAGGGTCTTGATTTGCAATGACAGAAATGATCTTAGATAATGTTTGCTTTTATTTGTGTGGAATCCACCACCTACCTCTCAAGCTCTTCAGATGTGCCATGCCCCTTTTCCATTTACGTGTTTGTGCACACATTCACAATTTGACACTCTGCAAATAAGCCAATAAATATCCCCAAGCTCTGTCTGCTACACTGTAGATGGCTTCGTGAAAATAAGAACTTGACATCTTAGTCACAGGTGAAATTGAAAACAAGAGGCAAGAGGTAAAATCATTAAGTCTAGCTTCCACCTTCTGATATTCTTCTTGACTTTCTGCTGAGTACCCACAAGGTCAGAGATCAGTGGGGCTGAAGCAGTCTTGTCACCACTCTTTTGATACTTAGGGATGCAACAGGAACTCTAGTGAGGTTGGGGGAATCCCTCCTGCCACTAAATTCTTCAAGGGCTTTGTACAAATAAAGAATCCAAAAATATACCACTTTCCTCAGCATGTTTTAATTCTGCAGTATATTTCTCTCTATCCAGCCAGAATTAGAGTTGCCATAAATGCTATAATGGCTTCTTATAGGAACGTTGTGCCCTTTTAATGACCAGATCATACTCAAAAGGTAAGTTTTCTTTACCTTGTGAGTATAAGCAACACTGGCATCTAGTATTGACTAAAGGGTTAAAATCTACTAGGTACTCAAGTGTTGTTCCATCTTAGAAAAGAATTACATTGAAATGATTTGGGGGAGGCTGAGAAGATGGTGGAGTAGGAGGACGATAAGCTCATCTCTTCCCACAGATACTAGATAACACTCATGCCAGTGTACATAACCCAGAAAACAACTTGAAGACTGGCAGAACAGTCCACAACAAAAGGTAGAGAAGAGTCTGTGATGAAGACAGTAGGAAGGGCAGAGACAAGGTGAGGAGCAAAATAGACCACCACCATCCATGGTGGGGAGGGAGGCACAGGCAGGGAGAGGGAAGAGAAATAGAATACCACACCAAGGAGCTGCCACACGGAAGGTGAATCCCCATAACATTTTCCTCTGAAAGCAAGAGGGGCCAAATTTTGTGAGTTCTTACAACCAGCAAGATTTAAAGCCAGAAATTTTAAAAATCAGCAGACTTGGTTCTGAGAGAGCCCAGAGGGTAATAGGAAGCTCAGCTCCCAACCTTAAAGAAACAGCATGACAAACAGCCCAGGGAATTACAACATAGAAGGAGCAGTCTGAAAACCATCTGGTACAAATGGGAGAGCAAGTAGTTTACTCATTTCAGAGTATTTCCTGGAGGGACAGGGATTTCTGAAGGACTTCTCCAGAAGCAAAGGAGCTAGCAGTTGCCATCTCCTTCCCCAATCCCCTAGAATGAACATAGGACCACCTTTGGAAACCAGGAAGTGCCCACACTCTATACCTAACTTTCTTACACCATGCCCTGCCTCACTGCAGAGATCCCCCAACAAAATCAACCCAAGGAGCTCCACACCAAGATATACAGTAATTAAAATGGTAAAAAGTAGTGATTAGAAAGGAATTTTAAAAGAAACAAGAGATAAGAAGATACTTACATACAAGGGAAACCCTATAAAACTATATCAATAGATTTTCAACAGAAACTTTTCAGGCAAAAAGAAAGTGGCATGATATATTCAAAGTGCTGAAAAAAAATCTGTAGCCAAGAATACTCTATCCAGAAAGGCTGCTATATTCAGAAGAAGAAGAGATAAAGAGTTCCCCAGACAAAAAAATCTAAAGGAGTTCATGACCACTAACCCAGCCCTATAAGAAATGTTAAAGATGACTCTAGATGGAAGGAGAGGCCTATAATAACAGCAAGAAAAGTAGGAAGCACAAAAACAGTAAAAATAAGTATATCTAAAAAAATCAGTCAAAGGACTCATAAAATAAAAAGATGGAAAATATAGCACCATGAACCTAAAATGTGGGGAGGGGCAGTAAAAATTGGGTTCATACTTAAGCAACCATCAACTTAATATAGACTGCCATATGCAAAATGTGTTAAATATGAACCTAATGGTAAGCACAAATGAAAAACCAGTAATAGATAGATATGCAAAGAATAAAGAGAAAGGAATCCAAGTTTATCACTAAGGAAAGCCAGCAAACTGTGAAAGAAGAAAGAGAAAAAAGGACCAGAAAAGATCTAGAAAAATAACCGCAAAACAAGAAATAAAATGGCTATATATATATATATATATATATATATATATATATACACACACACACATAGACACACACACACACACACACACACACATATATATTGCATATCAATAATCACTCTGAATGTAAATGAATGAAATGCTCCAATCAAAAGACACAGGGTGATAGGGTGGATAAAAAACAGGACCCATCTATATTCTGTGTATAAGACACTCATTTCCAACCAAAAGGCACTTCCAGATTGAGGGTGAGGGGATGGAGAAACATTTACCATGCAAGTGGATGTCTTAGGAAAGCAATACTTACATCAGACAAAACAGACTTTAAAACAAAGACAAAGGACAATATATGATAATAAAGAAGACAGACCAACAAGGGGATATAACATTGCAAATATTTATGCACCCAACATGAAAGCCACCCAAATACATAAAACAACTAATAACAAACATAAAGGAACTAATCAATGTGATATAATAAGAGTAGAGGACTTTAATATCCCACTAACACCAATGGAGAGAACTTCCAAATAGAAAATCAACAAGAAAACAATGGTTTTGAATGACACACTGAATCAGATGGATTTAACAGACATATTCAGAACCTTCCATCCTAAAACAGCAGAATACACATTCTTTACAAGTGTACTTGGAACATTCTCCAAATAGATCACATTATAGGCCACAAAACAAATCTGAACAAATTAAAAAAGATCAAAGGTCCTATCATGCATCTTTTCTGACCACAACTCTATAAACCTAGAAATCAACCAGAAAAAAATCTGGGGGAAAGAAAAAAGAAAAATCTGGAAAGAGCAAGATACATGGAGGTTAAATACATACTACTAAACAATGAATGAGTTTATCAAGACATCAAAGAAGAAATAAAAATTACATGGAGACAAATGACAACGAAAAAACAATGGTTCAAAATTTAGGGGATACAGCAAAAGCAGCAGATCTAAGAAGGAAGTTTATAGTAATACAAGCCTACCTCAAGAATCAAGAAAAATACCAAGTAAACAACAAATGAAGACTAAGCCCATAAGAATAAAAGAGCAGATAAAAACAACAGTAGTGAGTAAAAAAAAGACCTTATTTTCTTAAATAAAAAACAAAAAGAAGAAAAATATAAGAATGATTTGGGAAAAAATAACAATGTTCATAATAGGCAAAGATTTATAATGGCAGTCCTAAAGAAGAAAGCCAAATATGAGAACAAAACAAATACTAAAAATTATTCAAGAAATTTCCCTGAAATAAAACAAACTACATATTGAAGGAATGTTCAACATAACCAAGAATATCAACCTGGAATAATAAAAAAATGAATCACTCAAATTTAAAAAAATAAAAAAATAAAATCACTCAAATTTAACAACAAAAATTCTTTTGGAGAGCTAGAGAAAAAGGACAAATGACTTATAAGGAAAAGAGTAGTTTTCAGACTTCATAAAAGCATTGCAATGTGCCATAAAATAAATACAGTAATATATTTAAGATACCCAAGGGGAAAAATGCAAGTCAAAGATGTTTATATCCAGAAAAACTGACTTTTAAGTACAAAGAATAGAGCTAAACATTTATCACAAAAATGTATGGATTATTATTTTTTTTTTAAATTTTTTTTTCAACGTTTTATTTTATTTTTGGGACAGAGAGAGACAGAGCATGAACGGGGGAGGGGCAGAGAGAGGGAGACACAGAATCGGAAACAGGCTCCAGGCTCCGAGCCATCAGCCCAGAGCCCGACGTGGGGCTCGAACTCACGGACCGCGAGATCGTGACCTGGCTGAAGTCGGACGCTTAACCGACTGCGCCACCCAGGCGCCCCTGGATTATTATTTTTATAGACTTTTCCTGAAGAATCTACTACAGAACAAATTGCAGACAATCAATATGACTGGATAGATGTTGATGTAAAGGCTGGTAATAAGCACAGAATATATAATTACTCATTGAATTAAGAAAAAAATAAAAATTAAAAGGGAGAGAATATAGTGAGTCATGGCTATATGTTCTGACAAAGTATAAACAGTCAACTATGAAGAATGTGGAGAATGTGGAAGGACTATGCAACAATTGTTAACTGATTCCTGTGTGATGTGGGATAAAGTAAATGAATGATCATTAGATTTTTTTAATTGTTTCATTTCCTGTGTACAAGTGAATGAGTATTCTCTGAGTGCAACGAAAGAGATACCAATGTAACACAGAGGAAGTTGAAGTTAAATCCTATAATCCTGAATTTATTTGGTAGTACCATAAATTTACTTAGATTGTCCTTTATTACCATAAACACGTAAACACACACACACACACACACACACACACACACACACACACACACAAACACAGAGCCATTGGTCCATTGGTAAGGCCTAGATGAAATTACCAATTCAATAGCGACAATTACTTTAATCTCCAGATTTTAAATGCCATTCCCCACCGAAAGAAATCAGGGTCCTTTAGAGAAATGTCCACTTCCAGGAATTGAGTGGTAAATGTGTAGGATTATCATAAATATCTTGTCATATACCTTGATAGCAAGGAAGCTATCAAAGATTGGTAGGGTCATGTCAAAAAACATCAGGGGTAACATAAAAAGGTACCAAAGAGTCAAAGATGGAAAACTTTGAGCATCAGTAAGAAAAATTATTGCAATGATTTGAAATTCATCAAAAGTTTTCAAATTAATGAGTTTTTATTTTGGAGAATAGTAAGGGAAATCATTCATTATCTTGACAATTGGGAATAAAGAGAAAGAACAAAGTATACATGTCCTACCTTTTCTATACAGACTGTATCACTGAAAATCAAATAATTGTGTTTTTTTAGAGTTTCTTTATTTATTTTAGAGAAAGAGGAAGAACGTGCACACCCAGGGTAGGGCCAGAGAGAAAAGTAGAGAGAAAGAATCCCAAGCAGGCTCCCACTGTCAGCGTGGAGCTGGGCACAGGGTTCAAACTCTCAAACCCATGACATCATGACCTGAGCTGAAATCAAGATTCACATACTTCACCCAGTTACCCCCAAATAATTGGATTGAAGAAAGTATTACTTTCTAGAAGTATTTCTAGTTGATATATTTTTTGAATTATAGAAGTAGAATACCATCACTATGAAACCCCAATCAGTTCATGAGTCTAAGCATTGAACATCTATAGCTACAACTGTCATAAGATACAGATAAGCAGACATAATATGTCTCCTGATGAAAGAACACACCATTACCTTTAGTCTTGCCAGGGGATGGAACCTGAGAATGAATCTACCCATCTATCTACAAAAAAAAAAAAATGGGGGCGCCTGGGTGGCGCAGTCGGTTAAGCGTCCGACTTCAGCCAGGTCACGATCTCGCGGTCCGTGAGTTCGAGCCCCGCGTCAGGCTCTGGGCTGATGGCTCAGAGCCTGGAGCCTGTTTCCGATTCTGTGTCTCCCTCTCTCTCTGCCCCTCCCCCGTTCATGCTCTGTATCTCTCTGTCCCAAAAATAAATAAACGTTGAAAAAAAAAATGGACAGAAGTATAGCTTGAATTGCATAGTTAGTATATAATCAGCAACATTTAGACTGGGGGAAATCTACAGGTTAAATAGTTCAGGTTCTTTAGGATACATCTTGAACTGTACCGTTATTATGAAATCAGCACCATAGAGATGATAGACCAAGAAAGGAATAAAGGCAAGCCCATAGACCAATACAATTACAAATTTAAAGGGTGTGGGGACAAGACAATATCATAGCGTCTATTGTAAAGTAATAAAAATTAGTACCTTAGGAAGTGATAATATGGCCTTATCAGTGGGTACCTCCGTGGCCTAACATCATGCTTGACACATGATAAGTAAGCCCTGAAAATGTATTTTATTTGTTTGTTTGTGGGAGAATGTGTGTATGTGTGTACTGTTTTATTATTGGTGATGTTTGGTGGCTGTTTTTCCCTGAAAAACAGTATGTTGATCATACTGGCAAAAAAAAAATGCAGAAGAAAATATCTGCATTCTTGTTTTAGTATGAAGAAGCATTCACTGTTACTAGATGTAGTACTAAATTTTTCCCTGGGGAATTCCCATATTATATTAAGACACTAAGGCACTCAAATCATGGTGAGAAACTGGATTCTTATCGGTCATGAAGACACAAAGCTATAATACAGTGCAGGTGCAAAGCTATGCCATGATAAGAAACATTATATAATAAAAATGTAGAGGTCCTGCTCATAGTGAATTATCATTACAAAAATCCCCAAAGACCCTTTCAGTGATGTTGGCCCATCTATACTCTGCTTGAGACCTTAGGAAAGAGGAAATTTATTGAGACTTTAGAAAACAGATAATTTATTTCTTAGAATATAGAAAAACAGCTCTTAGAACTCTCAGTTTCAGTGAAATATCTGTTTCTCTTCAATCAACTTCCATCCTTTTCTGTCAAACTAATGACATTTCAGAGATATCTTAAAAATTCTTATAATGACTTTGGGATGTAGCCCTGGGCCCCAAATCATTAAATAGTCCTGTCAACTTCCACTATATAACTATCTCTAGTCCCTGCTGAAATTTTTCTGATACCTGGAAAGTTTTAGAATAACTATTATTTTGGGGGGACTACAAATGAAATATGTCTGCCTTCATCCCCAGAACCTCACAAGCCAGGGATTTCCAGTATCATGTCAAACTCACTGGCAAATTGTTTAGAAAACAAAAACAAAAACAAATAACAAAATTCAAGCAAATTTCCCTAAATAGCAGACACTATTCAACTTATTATCTACCATATTTTGAAACTTCCTAAAAGTCACCCTGTAAGCACAGATGCACATAATAATGTTACCTGTAATAATATTAGGAAAAGATATAATTAACATTTATCAAATATATAATTTTACTTTAATAAATACATATAAAATGCCATTAGTATATTTATTTCTTACCTATCAAATATTAATATTCCTGGGTTAAATATAACTCCTCAAAAAAGTGTTTCAGTTCTTTGACAGTCTGGTAAAGTTTAAGGATCTACATCAAATCAGAATAATTTAAATGCATTAAATAAAATATACAAAATTGTTAAAAAGTGATTATATTGAAATACTACTTAAAATAGTTTATTGTAATATAGTAAAATAATGTATGCACTTCATTACTGTATCTTGTGGTGGGTCTAATAACTACCATAATTTTGAAGAAGTAATATTTCAAGATTATCTGTAACAATTGCAATGAGATATCAAAATGTTTGAATGATATTGCTAATATTACTGTGGATTTTTGTTAAAATTCCTGATTGGAGAAAAACTCAATTTCAATTAGAGGTCAGTGAAAATAAAGATTTGATTTTTTTTGCAGCCAGTTGGATTCTATCCATGAACTCTTATGGGACATACAGCACTCAGATTAAAAACCTACGAAATAAACCAATTAGTGAGGCCTCTATATCTTTAAGAATAAAGTTCCCTTAAATAGATTCTTAGTCTGTTTATTTATCATATTTATAATATTTGGTATGAATAACATTAAAAGTGTTAAATATTTTAGGTATGCTCAATTACTTAAGTAGCAAATGCAATTAAGAATATTAATAATTAACATGTATGCACAATGATCTTACTATTTCTTCTACATATAACAAGAAAACCATTACTTTTACAGTGTAATTCTAACATGTATAACAAAGAAAAGAAAAATTCAACTGAACTGGCATTATATTTAAGGACTTAAGAAAGCAATTTTCTTTTTAAATAGTTCAATTATTTTTTCTAATCTCTCTCTTGTTTGAATATACTTTCTCTCTAACCAATTTAGGTTTTATTACATTTCTAAGTGTGTGTGTGTGTGTGTGTGTGTGTGTGTGTGTGTGTATCATCATCATATACATATGATATATATAATATGATATATATGTTTTTCTCCCCAAAGCTGAAATTAGCCCTTTGGGCCTAACAAGTCAGGAAGGATCATAGAACTTTCTACAATCACATTACTAATCAATTTAAAATCCTTTGTTGCTCATCTCTTCCAACAGCCTAAAAAAGAGCAGAATATGATCTTCAGAGACAACCAAAGGACCAGAGGATACAGAAGGAAATAGTTCTGTGATATTTTCTCTAATATTGCATTATTTATTACTGTAAGGGTTTCTATAGTAAGACTGAAAATATATTTAAATTACCTATGGATCTCTTGGTACCAGAAGACATAAAATCACGTGATGGATCTTTGAAGTATTAACCTAATGGCCTCAAATGAGTTACTTAACCTTCCTAGCATGCAATTCTCTCCACTGCCACATGGCAATAGAAATCACCTTACAATTGTATTGTGAGGATCAACACTGTTGATAACTGTCTACACTGTAAACTACCGTATTAGTCTCGATTATTTTTGTCATTAACTATAGTAATTAATTTATTCAACAAGTATGTACTCAATGCTCTCTGTGTGGCAAGCACATCTTTAGATTCTGAATGTACAAAGTGAACAAGGTACCTCAAAGAGATTTCACTAGGTTGAGGGTTGTAAGAAAGAGCTGATATTAACTGGATGACAAAATCATTAGCTGTATCCATACAGCCATGAACAGAAAAATGATGGTATGGCAGAAAAGTATATACATTTTAAAATAAAACCTGCTAGATTTGAATTTATAAGAAAATATTTACCATGAATCAAAAAACTTACTACTAATTTGATAGAGAGGGGAACATTGGGACAATATATTTGACTCAATTCAATTTTAAAAAATTTTCTGTGAGAGTGATACCCCCAGACACTCTTTTGTGAGGCACTATTAGATAAATTACAAAATATTAGGAGCAAAAAAATAACATAATAAAGTATAATGTAAATTTGAAAACATAAGGAATGAATGTATGGAGGTATGAGATAAAGAGAAGGAAGTCTAAATGCCTATGCAATTTGAGAATGCAAAAAATAAAGGTCAATTTTATTAAAGACTTTGAAAACACATTAAATTATAAAAAACATTACAAAAATCTAAATCACCAAGACCCAGAGTTAATAATGGTTAATATTTTGCTATATTTGCTATAAATATTTATGCTTAATATGGATCTCAGGTATGATTCATGGCACACTACCTCTAACATTCTGTGCAAAACCTCTCTCTTATTTTACTTCATTTCGTCATTCCTATCTCCATTCTCATACCCAAGTTCCTAATAGGCATCAATATAATGGATGATTAATTGTATAAGTATGCCAGAAATATATATTTGATATATACTTTGCTATAAATATAGTTTCTTACTTTTAATGCATAAGTCTAAGAACTATCCTCTTTGCAGTTTACAAATCTAAATCATAATAATTCTTGTTATAATGTAATCAAACCTATATATACTCCACAATTTGTTCATTGTATTAGATTGTTTTACAACAATGCTGTTGAATAAACAGCTCTGAATTTTCATTGGTTTAAAATACATTTATTTCCTTCCCATGGATCTACAGGACATTTATGTCTCTGTTGAACTCAATTAAAGTCCATGGTGCAGGGAAGTATAGTCTCTCTCCCCAGAGGGTCATGCCAAGGCTTAATTTTCTTATTTCTTCCATTAATACAGTGCACCACGTTGATAGTTTCTTACTTTGAACCATTTTTCTAGTTCCAGAAATATGTATGTGTATTTGTTTGTGTATGTGTATATACATACCCATATATATATGTGTGTGTGTGTGTGTGTGTGTATATATATATATATGTGTGTGTGTATATACACACCCATATATATATATATATATATATATATATTTGTGTATGTGTATATACATACCCATATATATATGTGTGTGTGTGTGTGTGTGTGTGTGTGTGTGTGTGTGTGTGTGTTTTAAGAGAGAGAGAGAAAGTGCCTACAAGCGGCGTAGGGGCAGTGGGACAGGAAGAGAATCTTAAGCAGGCTCTACACCCAGTGCAGAGCCCATCCTGGGGATCAATCCCACAACTCTGGGATCATGACCTGAGCTGAAATCCAGAGTCAGACACTTAACTGACTGAGCCACCCAGGTGCCCCTGCCTGTGTGTTTAAATACACAGTTTGATTGCCAATTTTCTCACAAGCAATTAGTCAGCAAATTATTGTATTATAACTATATTATACCACTAACTTCATGCACTGCCTTGGTATCAGTAATATAGATGCATAAAAAGTGTTAGCTAGCCATCTCTTTCATAATCTTTTTTTGGAAGGGAATAGAAAGATAGAAGATAGATATGTAGGTAAAACCTTATGTGAATAACATCTAGAAAGGGGACAAGTACATATGTTATTAATATCAATATCTTTATTTAAATCTCATTGGTTCATTTGAATATTCTAATTATCATTCAGTTTTGATTATATATTTCTAGAATTCATCCATTTCATTGAAATTTTCAAATATATTGCCTCAGAAGTTTGGAAAATCTATTTTACCTATAGAAATGGAAATAATGAAATAAACACATATAAAGTACATAGTTTGTTCCTATGTTGATGTAGCATAACGTGTTTCTAATTATAAACATCTTCTCAAATTATCTTTATTGATGCCTGTTTCTAGGCCCATGATGAGAGAGTCTCTATTGTGTTTTTTTAATGAGTTGTGAGTCAGTAGTAGGTTCTAAAAATAATTTCGTTGTTCACATCATTTAAAAAGTAGAAAATAAAATGATGGATATAAGAATATAACACATACTGTCAGTCATGTTTCATAAAGCATATGTCAATTTAACACTTATGTGCATGTGTTACTGGATCCCTGTGTAAAATGTAATGCTTACTGTGGACTGTAGTCTAAGAAAATGAAAAACAGCTCTGCAGAATATTTTTCTCTAAGTAGAATTCCTGTATTCTCAAGATGGACGCTTTACAGTTTAGCTCTTCTTTCTTTTAACTAACGTCTGTCTCAACACAGGTGAGCTGCATTTCTACAGGTAGTTGGAGTTTCCATCACAGTCTGCCTTCTCTTTTTTCTGTTCGTAGAGTATTGCTCTTTAGGGTCTAAAGAAGAAAATATGTGTCTTTGTGTTTTGTTTTGAACCTGGCTTCTGAATTTTATCTTTCTAGCCTAACAGGTTGCTAAAAGAGCAGCGTGGTTTCTTAACTCTTTGGCTGCCTCTACCTAGAATCAGGAAATGCCTTCACAGAAGAAATACATGAGTCAACATTGTGGTTTTATGTTTTCTTTGTCCAGAGATTCTTTACTGCTAATTTTCTCATGCCTTCAAGGAGTTTTTACATTTATTGCTGTTTTAACATTTCTCCAGCTTTTCCAGTTGTACTCAATGATGAGGTTGTTCTGAATTATTTGACATTACTAGAAAAGTCCATTAAATTTCTTAACAGCAATATTTAGTTCAAATGAAGAAAGTGTAAAAATATGTCTATCTTCCCTCTCATTAAAGAAAATAGTATATTTTATAACCCTGCTCATCTCACAACTTCCTTATTATTACCTATTACTTTACTCCCAGCTTATTTCAAATACACATATCCAAAGTGATAGACATGTTTTTCTCATTCTATTTCTGGGACTATTATTTTTGACTCATTGCTTATTTTTTATCACTGTTATCGTCCAATATTTTGTTCATTGTTGCTTTCTTAATGTAGCTTCTTTTCACTGGATTAATACTGAGGATATAGAATATCCTTTTATAATTCTTCAGGGAAAATTTTATAAGTAGAAACATTTCAGTCTTTGTATTCCTGAAAATATATTTATTTTGTCCTTATTTTGTTCTTACTTTTAAATGATAGCTTGGCTGGTTTGGAATTCTAGGTTCATTATTATTTTCTTTTTGCACTAGATCTTCTAGTCTCTTTTCTGGTTTGTTAGTATTCTGTCTATCTGACTGCTATTTATTTAAAATTTGTGTTTTTTTTTTATCCAGTGTGTTTCAGGAATTATTATCACTGTATAATATTTGATATTCTACAGTTTTGATGAGCTATAGAACCCAATTTTTTACAAGTGAATTTAAAATAATTATCCAACTCATCAGTCAGCTGGACTAATCTGAGGTTTTATATCTTTTTTTAAACACATTATCAAGGTATAATTTACATAACATAGAATTTACCCATTTAAAATGGTTTTGGGGCGCCTGGGTGGCGCAGTCGGTTAAGCGTCCAACTTCAGCCAGGTCACGATCTCGCGGTCCGTGAGTTTGAGCCCCGCGTCGGGCTCTGGGCTGATGGCTCAGAGCCTGGAGCTTGTTTCCGATTCTGTGTCTCCCTCTCTCTCTGCCCCTCCCCCGTTCATGCTCTGTCTCTCTCTGTCCCAAAAATAAATAAACGTTGAAAAAAAAAATTTTTAAATGGTTTTTAGTATATTGATAAAGTTATACAATTGTCATCACAATCTAATTTTAGCACATTTTCATCAATCCACAAAAGAAATTCCATATCCATCAAGGCACTCTCCCTATCCCCATACAAATCTCCCCTTCCAAGATAAGCATTAATTTAATTTTGGTCTCTATAGACTGGCCTAATATAGACATTTCATATAAATGGAATCATACACTGTTTGAACATTTGTGACTGGCTTCTTTTACCTAATACTTTCAAAGTCCATCCATGTTGTACCTTGCAATCATAATATTCTTTTTATTTTTTTGCTTAATAATATTCCATTGGATAGGATACTATATTTTATTTACATATTCATTAGTTGATGGACATTTGGATAATTTTCACTTTTTGTGTACTATAAGCAAACGGTGATAAAATTATAAAATTTGGATCTAAGTATTAATGTAGTATTATGTTTTCATGTGTTTTAAGTATACACTTAGGGGTAGAATTGTTGAGTCATATGGTAATGCTTTCCAAACAGCTGATAAATTGCTTTCCAAAGTGGCTACCAAATTTTACATTCCCACCAGCAAAGTATGAGAGTTCCATATTCTCCACATACTTGCCAACATTTCCATCCCCTGTTTTTATTAAAATGATCCTGGTGGGTGTGAGAGGTATAGTGGTTTTGAATTACATTTCCTAAATAACTAATAGTGAGTATCCTTTATGTGCTTATTAGTCATTTGTATATATTCATTGGAGAAATGTCTGCGCAAATACTTTCTCATTTTCATTTTTGGGGGGTTATGTGTCTTTTTAATGTTGAGTTGTGAGAATTTTTTATATATTCTGTATATAAACTCCTTATCAGAAATGTATCTTAATCTTAATCCAGGCCACTATAACAAATTACCATAGACCGAGTGGTTTAGAGAACAAAAGTTTATTTCTCAAAGTTCTAGAGTCTGGAAAGTCTAAGATCAAGGTGCTGATATATGTAGTTTATGGTGAGACTGCTTCCTGGTTTGCAGATGGCTATCTTCTTGTTTCCTCACATGGTTCAGAACAGAGAAAGGAAGCAAGCTCTTTTGTGTCTCTACTTATAAGTGCACTAATCCCATTCATGAGGCTTCCATTCTCATGATTTAATTACCTTCCAAAGGTCCCACCTCCTATTATCGTCACATTAGAGGTTTGGATTCAACATATGATTTGGGGGTGGGAAGAGGCATATTTAGTCCATAGCAATAAGGTTTGGAATTATCTTCTCCAATTATGTGGGATGACTTTTCACTTTCTTGATAGTGTCCTTTGAAACACAAATATTTTCATTTTTGTGATATCTCATTTATTTTTCTTTAGTTGCTATGCTTTTAGTGTCATATATAAGAATTCTTTCCATAACTGAAGTTCAGAAAGATTTATCCTGTTTTCTTCTGAGAGTGTTGTAGTTTTACCTCTTACATTCAGATCTTTAATCCATTTTGAGTTAATTTTTCTTTATGAATTGAAGAAAAAGTTCACTTTCATACTTTTGTACTTCAAAATCCACTTGAACATCACTATTTATTAAAAAGAATATGCTTTCCCCATCTAATTGCCTCTACACTCTTGTCAAATATCAATTAACCATAGATGTTGGTTATTTTTAGACTCTTGATTCTGTTCCATTGATCTGTATGTCTATCCTAATGCTAATAGCACAGTCTTAATTTAACTGATATTTTTATGTTGATCTATCATCTCATTCAACCTTACAAAAATTACTTATTAGTCCTTTTTTTTTTACATTTTTCTTTCCTAATTATTACATTACATATAACATTACAATATTCTTTCCTAATTAATCCTGGACTTCCAATAAAACATTAAATGGAAGTGGTGAAAGCAGACATTCTTGTCTTGTTCCTGATGTTAGGGAAAATTTTCAGTCTTTCAGCATTATGTATGTTAGCTATAGGATTTTTGTAGATACTCTTTATTAGGTTGAAGAAATTCCTTTTATTCCCAAACTATTGAGCTTTACTACGAGCGGTAAATTTTGTACCAATTTTCTGTGTCTATTGAGATGATTATTTTCTCTTCAACTTTTAGTCTTTAATAGACTAAAATACTATGATATGTCACCTAAATTGACTTTGGGATGTTAAACTAACTTTGCATTCATCTGAGATAAATGTCATTGGTCATGGTGTATATCTCTTGATATGTGATGTGAGATTGCTAGTATTTTATAGACTTTTGCATCTACATTCAAATGTCTGGTTTTAGTTTCAATGTAATACTGATATTATTTTAGAAAATGTTTCCTTTTCTCTTTTTGGAAGAGTTTATGAAGGTTTGGCATAAATTAATTTTCAGACATTTGATAGAATTCACCAATGAAAGCATCTGGGAACATATTTTTCTTTGTAGAAAGTTTTAATATTAAAATGAAACCTCCTTGCTTATTAAAGGTTTATTCAGATTTTCTTGTCTTTCTTAACTCATTAGCATCAGGAATTTGTGTTTTTGTCAGAATTGGACCATTTCATGTGAATTATTTAATTTTGGCATAATACTCATTTATTTCCTTTTGATTTGTATAAGATTAATAATATACGTCTTTCTTCATTCCAGACTTTAATAGTTTGAGTCTTTTATTTATTTATTTTTTTTGGTCAGTCCAGCAAAAGTTGTCCCTCTGTTTTTGTTTGTTTGGTTGTTTCTGGTTGCTCTGAGTTAGTTTGCTGTACTATTTCAAATTCCTTAAGGTGGAGGATTAAGTTAATTATTTGAAACTATTCTTTTTCTTTTTAATTTTTTAAAAATTTTAAAAAATTTTTTTTAACGTTTATTTATTTTTGAGACAGGGAGAGACAGCTCATGAATGGGGAGGGTCAGAGAGAGGGAGACACAGAATCTGAAACAGTCTCCAGGCTCTGAGCTGTCAGCACAGAGCCCGTCGCGGGGCTCGAACTCACAGACTGTGAGACCATGACCTGAGCCTAAGTCGGCCGCTTAACCGACTGAGCCACCCAGGTGCCCCATGAAACTATTCTTTTTAAAAAAATAGGGATTTCCAAATATAAATTTCCCTCTAAACACAGGTCTAGCTGCATTCCATATGCTTTTACTTTTAATGTGTTTTCACTTTCATTCATCTCAATGTACTTTTTTTTAAGTTTATTTTATTTATTTTGAGAAAGAGAGAGAGCGTGAGCCAGGAACAGGATAACTGACTAAGTCACCCAGGTGTCCATCTCCATGTATTTTTTAATTTTCTTTGTGATTTCTTCTTTTACTCATTGGAATGTGTTGTTTAATTTTTACACATTTATGAATTTCACAAATTTTCTGTTATTAGTTTCTAATTTCATTTTATTGAAGTTAGAGAAAATATTTTCATGATTTCAATTCTTTTAAAATTATCAAGAATTTTATTATGTCAGGGCACCTGGATGGCTCAGTCAGTTAAGCATCAGCTCTTGATCTCAGCATAGGTCATGATCTCATGAACCGTGTGTTCGAACCCTGTATCAGGCTCTGTACTTCCAGCGCAGCGCCTACTTGGGGTTCTGTCTCTCCCTCTCTGTACCCCTTCCTGGCTTGCACTCTCTCTCTCATAATAAATAAATAAACTTAAAAAAATAATTTTATTATGTCACATCATATGATTTATCTAGTAGAATGTTCCATGTTCACTTGGGAAGAATGTGTGTTCTGCTGTTGTAGCATACAGTGTTCTGGAGATGTTTGTTAGATCTACTAGACTCATACTGTTTTTCAAGTCTAGTATTTCCTTTTAATCCTCTGTCTAGTTATTATACCCACTACTGAAAATGGAATCTACACCTATTATTTTCGATTTCTCTTATATCTGCCCTTAAATTTCTCCCTTAAGTTCTGTCAAGGTTGTCTTCACGTATTTTGGAGGCTCTGCTATTAAGCATATACATGTTTAAAATTTGTATGTCTTCTACTAATGGATTGAATCTCATTATAAAATTGCTCTCTTATGCTCTAGTAACTTATTTTTAAAATTTTTATTTATTTTGAGAAAGAGAGCTGAGAGAAAGGGAGAGAGAGAATTCCAAGCAGGTCCCGCACTGTCAGCACAGTCTGATGTGGGGTTCAGTCTAATGAACTATGAGATCATGACCTGAGCTGAAATCAAGAGTCAGATGCCCAACCAACTGAGCCACACAGGTGCCCCATTAACTTTTTGTTTTTAATTTTAAAGTCTATTTCTTGAATGTGTAGAGTTTTTTAAGACTTTTATTTTCAAAGCAGTTTTTGTTCAAAGCAAAATTGAGAGAAAGATACAGAGTTTTCCCATATACCCCCTACCACTAGACGTGAATAACCTTCTGCTTTATCAACATCTGCCACCAGAGTGGTATATTTGTTACAACTGATGACATATCATAATCACCCGAAGTCCATGCTTTACCTTAGGGTTCACTCCTAATTTTGTACAATCTATGGGTTTGGACAAAAGTATAATGACAATGTATCTAAAATTACAGTATCATACAGAGTATTTTCATTGCCCTAAAAATCCTTTGTGCTCCACCTATTCAATCCCACAAACTCCCAATGACTGGCAACTATTTTAACATCTCCATAGTTTTGCCTTTTACAGAATGATATATAGTTGGTATCACAGAGTATGTATCCTCTTCAGGTTGTCTTCTTTCACTTAGCAATATGCATTTAAGTTTCCTCTATGTCTTTTCATAACCTGATAGTTTTTTTTTGTTTTGTTTTGTTTTAGGATAATGATATTCTATTGTTTGGATGTACCATATTTATTTACCATTCACCTACTAAAGGACATCTTAATTGCTTCCAAGTTTGGTAATTTGAAATAAAGCTGTCATCAACATTTATGTGAAGGTTTTTGTGTGGACATATGTTTTCAACTTATTTGGATAAATAACAAGCACAGTGATAGCTAGATCTTATACTGAGTATAAATGAGATTCGTGTTTTTCCACTCCTCATCAGCATTTGATGTTGTCAGTGTCCTGGATTTTGGCTGTTCCAATAGTTGTGTAGTCATATCTCATTTTAATTTGCATTTTCCTGATGACATACAATGTGAAGCATCTTTTCATATGCTTATTTCCCATTTGTATGTCTTCTTTGGTAAATTGTTCACATCTTGGGCCCACTTTTAAATCAGGTGGTTTGTGTTCTTATTGTTGAATATTAAGAGTTCTTTTTATAGCTTTAGGTAACAATCCTTTGTCAGATGTGTCTTTTGCAAATATTTTCTCCCTGTATGTGGCTTATCTTCTCATTCTACTGACATTATCCTTTTCAGAGTAGAAGTTTTTAATTTTAATAATGTCCAGCTTATCAATTATTTCTTTCATGGATGGTGTCTTTGGTGTTGCAACTAAAAATTCATCACCATACTTAAGTTCATCTAGGTTTTCTGCTATGTTACCTTCTAAGAGCTTCATAATTTTGCATGTTAACATTTAGGGCTATAATCCACTGAGTTAATTTTTGTAAAGGGTGTAAGGTTGGTGTCTAGATTTTTTTTTCCTTCTGATGTCTACTTGTTACAGCACCATTTATTGAAAGACTATCTTTGCTTCATTGTGCTGCCTTTGATTATTCGTCAAAAATCAGGTGACTATATTTATGTGGGTCTATTTCTAGCCTATTTCGTTCCACTGATCTTTTTGTCTATTCTTTCACCACTGTCACACTGTCCTGGTTACTGTGGCTTCATAGTAAGTCCTGACATAAGGTAGTGTCAGCTGTCCAACTTTATTCTTCTCCTTCAATATTATGTTGTCTATTTTAGGTCTTTTGACTCTCCATGTAAACTTTACAGTCAGTTTCTTAATATCCACAAAATAACCTCTAGAAATTTGATTGATATTGCACTGAATCAATAGATCAAGTTAGGAGGAACTGACATCTTGATAACATTGAGTATTCCTATCTATAAAAATGGAATATCTCTCCACGTTTTGTTCTTTTTTTTTGATTCATTTACCAGAGTTTTGGGGTTTCTCTCATAAAGATGTTGTACATATTTTGTTAGATTTATACCTAAGTATTTCATTTGGGGTAGTGCTAATGGAAATAGTATTGTATTTTTAATTTCAAATCTCACCTGTTCACTAATGATACATAGGAAAGCAATGGACTTCCGTACATAAATCTTATATCCCACAACCATGCTATATCATTTATTAGGTCCAGGAGTTTTGTTGTTGTTGTTTCACATTTTCTACAAAGACTATAATGTCATCTGTGAACAAAGACAGTTTTATGTCTTCCTCCCCAATCTGTATTCATTTTTTCCCTTTTCTTGTTTAATTGTATTAGCTAGATCATGTAGTACAACATGGAAAACAAGGGGTGAAAAGACATCCTTGCCTTGTACTGATCTTAGTGGGAAAGTTCCTAATGTTTCTTATCATTAAGTCAGAAGTTAGCTGTAGGGCTTTTGTACATAGTCTTTATCAACCTGAGGAAGCTCTTTACTCCTAGATAATTGAGAGTGTCTATCATAAGTGGTTATTGGAGATTTTCAGATGTTTTTTCTACATCTATTGATATGATCATGTAATTTTTCTATTTTAGTCTGTTGATGTGATGGACAATGTTAACTGATTTCATATATGGAACTGACCTTAGGTATCGTGCATCTTGTATCTTGTATATAGAATGAAGACATCTTAGTCCAATCCTTCTTTTTTTAATTGGCTGGCTATAATTAAGAATTTAAAAAGATAAAATTTTTCTACTTTAAAACGTTAAAACTCATCAATATTGACTATTGATATGAGCTTTAAGCAACTGCACTAACACATGAGATATTTAATTGTTATCATTTTTATAGGAAGAGAATTCATAAAATTATTTCCATTACAGGTAAGGAGCCATTGTTCATACAGCTGTACTTAAATAACACTTTGACAAAGAATAATACAATAAGTCATATTCAGTATATTGAAATTCTGTATTCAAATTGACTTGCCATTAAGTTTCCAGCCTATATAACCTGCTGTCATCTGCTTTTTCCCCAAAGGCATGCATCAGATGTCAGCAGATAGAAACAAGATATACTCCTTTTGTAGTGACATTCTAAGACCTCAAGAACTCTTGACAGAATTAATTTGCCCAAGTTTCAAGAAACTCTCATCTACTTAATTTGTAAAGTATTATATTTATAAAAATTGACTGAGTTTTACCTTTGTTTAAAACTCAATAATAGAGATATATATGCATACTGTGACCAAAATATATCTTATCCATCCAGGGAGAATTTGGTTCAACTCTTCTCAAATATCAAGGAAGAATCTGCTTTGATCAGATAAAAATATACATGAAAGTGTTCACTGTGTGGACTTGGGCAAGCTATTTAACTTCTCTGGACACAGATATCATTATATCTTCATTGTAGTAAGGGAATAAAAGTGAATAATCAATGTTTTAAATAAAATAATGCAAGTAGAGATGTTCTGTAAATTTTTTAAGTCAACAATGCAAAATGTATTATATCAATAGATGTAGATTAGATGGTGACTATCAATGGACTGTAACTGTTGACCTCATTTAGCTAAGGCTTCTAAAGTGCAGTCAGATCTTATTTCATATTTGTTACAGGGACTAAAATTTACATAAACAAGTGGAATATTCACTGTTCCTTTCTTTTTATTTCCTTATTGGTTGGTTGTCTTGACATTTCAAGACAGAGACAATGGAAGCAAAACAATTGTATTTGTCACATAGAATCAATGAGGCAGAAGTTAGGTTTAAAATAGGTCCAGGCTTGTAATCTCTGATGTATCCTTTTCCAACTTCCACTAATATACACATAAAAGGCAGAAAATTTTGAAAATTCGTAATGCAGAAAACTGTGACTGACAGTCAGCCAAATGCCAGACGTGGGAAAGATTTCCTCTAGGTAAAAGCCTGAGAGAACTCAACTGAAATATAACAGATAGCTTTCCTGTGCTAGGCTACACTTGTCTGATTTCCTGAAAGTTAGGTAAGGAGAGATTAATTTTCTTCTCCACTGTCTGTCACTCTTATTAAAAACAAAACAAACCAACAAACTAAAAATCAAGGTCTGTAGAATATTGGGAAGGTATCTCTTTTTGTTATGAGTACTCTTTTTTAGATATACAAAAGGCTAATCCTCAATTCCCTTTTCAGTGCAACCCTTTCTGCATCCAAAGGAACAAGGCAACTCCCAGAAAGCTTAGCAAAGCTGGAGCACCAGTGATTAAAAGTAAACCAATTTGTCAATAAACTTCATATATAAAAAAATAAAAAATAAAAAAAAAAAAAGAGGCAGAGACATAAGCATCTAAAGACTTAAAAAATTGTCAGTCGTCTGCTGTGTGGAACATGAAATTAAATTCAATCAGTACATAGCAAAAAAAAAAAAAAAAGTAAATCATTTCAATCTGGGAAAAAAAACTCCTACCAGTTCCCAGCAAAATTATCTAGGAAACGTGATTCCCCAGTAGGGTTATCTGTGAGAACCCAAGAAATACAGATTTCTTTTCTCTATTTGCAAAGATTCTGATTTCAGTCAATCTGAAGAGGTGCCTAAAGACCTATATTTTACCTAATCTTCCAAGTGATTAGAGGAATAGCCCTGTGTGGGACTCAATGATTTAAGGCTCATGACTGATATGTCCAGTATACCATTCCTTGGTTATTACGGACCCTAAAATCACATCACTTTCTATAATATTTTTCATCTATCACAAATCCGTTTCTTCCTGATAATAAAAATTAGGTCCAATGGAGCAATTCTGAATGTTTTGTTCATGTCATCATTGAAATATTCTGCAGGGAAAATAGGAAGCAATTTTAGCCCAACTTTCACCTTCAACTTTGTTCTTTTATAGCTATCATACATTGCTACCTCCCTTTATTCTATAAAAACATTTTTTAAAATAAGATACATCTTCCAATTGTATATTCCAATTATGTGTCACACTTCAGAAAATATCAGTGACACATATGAGATTTTCTTTACATTCCTGTGATAAAATTTCCTGTTGACTTTGTTTATTATTCATACTCTCCATTTGATTAGAGCCACATCTGTGGCTTTTCCAAGATCCTTTTGATATGCTTGCTTGGAGAGGAGAATTTCAAAGATGGGTATTCCTTTGAATAAGAACAGAAGTGGGTGAATTCTGGAATTTAATATTTAACAAAAAATGTAATGGTAATTATTATAAGACAACCTGTCATAAGAAGACTGTGCTTTTTTGCTTTTATCAACGAAAAGGATCTTTGCTATAAAATCAAATTAACCTTGTGATAGAATTTTAAGTGATTTGATTTTTCATATTACATTAGAACTTTCATTCTATCATTGTAGAAATGTGAAGAAATTGACATAATAATACCAGGCTTACCAGGCACAATTTAATTAATGAAATAATTTTCACTAATATCAAGAAGCTACTGTCATGGTCCCAGAGAGACCAAATAGTGTGGCTGAATGTCACTCAGCAATATGCTGATTGTAAGATGTAAGCACTTCAAAATCGTAAATGAACAGTTTTAAATTTAATATTTTATTAAGTATTACATTTTATAAAAATCAAGTACAATTTTTAACACATGTCAGGTCTTAGCTTTTTGTCATAAAGCAACTTCACAATTGATACACTTATTTTCAATTCCAACAAAATGATTGAAAGAAATATTACTGAATTATAATTCTTCCTGGTTACATTGAGAGTATGGTTCCAAAGAAATGCAATTGATTACTTTTAATAAGTATACAAATACTTGGGTGTTTGTATGAGTTTTTTCCTTTTGAAGTATTCATTTAAGGAGGCTACTTATTTATTCTGACAAAGATATTATTACTCAAAATATTTAGGTAACTTCTTCTTGGGAATTGCTCTCTGTACTTCTAGCACATGTATTTAAACATCCATAATGGTAAAAAAAAAAAATCATCTGTTCCTTGAGAGCTGATTCAATTTTGAAAACATCTCAGAATCATCTGGAGGCAAACATTAGGAATAAATTTGATGATCAGGCTGAACATTACAGTCTGGGTCAGGAATAAATCTAAAGTAATGAAAACTAATTTAGTGACATAGCTTATAACCTGCTTTTATAGCAACTACCCCTCCAAAAAAATTATAAGATAATTTTGGGAATGGCAGCAGTTTTTAGTACATATACAGATTCCCAAAGATAAACTCTCACTGGATATGGAAGTTTGAGTATAATATTTAAAATCAATGTTATTACTGTGGAGAAATTCATCTCTTCTGATATAATGCATAGCATGTGGAAAGAAAAAAAATGTTAATAGGATTAATGAAAGGACACATTCATTAATCAAAGAATATCTATCATAAGAAAATCATTTAAAAACACAGTGCTTTTAAAGGCACTTCCTAGGGGCGCCTGGGTGGCTCAGTCGGTTGAGCGTCCGACTTCGGCTCAAGTCATGATCTCAGTCTGTGAGTTTGAGCCCCGCATCGGGCTCTGTGCTGATGGCTCAGAGCCTGGAGCCTGTTTCTGATTCTGTGTCTCCGTCTCTCTCTGCCCCTTCCCTGCTCATGTTCTGTCTCTCTCTGTCTCAAAAATAAATAAAAACATTAAGAAAAAAAATAAAAAAAAAAATAAAGGCACTTCCTAAAATAATCCATATTACCTATACTTCATTTAATCACTGCATAGTGAGGGGGTTTAAGCCCCATATCAAGCACCCCAGACCTGGAGATGTACACTGGAAAGATAAGCCATGTAATGTTTGCCTTTGAAAACTAGAGATACTTAACTCTGGGTGAGCTGGAGGACTCATAGGAAACCAAGACTCTGCTTTGAAAGGCTTCTGCACAAACCCACTCACTCTGAGAACCAGCACAGAAGCAGCAGCTTGTAAAGTGCCCGGTCCATATGTAAAGGAGATTTATTGACTAATTTTAGGGTGTGTGCTGGTGGGGAAGGGACCTGTGGATAATTTCTTGAGGAATGGAAGCACTGGAGGGCACTTTTTCTTTTTCTTTCTTATTTTCTTACTCTCCTACTTAGCGGGCAGGGCACTGGAGGGTACTATTTCTGACAGTCTCCAATCTACCTTTGCTAGCACTATTTCCCTTGCTACATATGAGCAAAAAAGGTAAAGGGGATTCAGAGGTGCAGACTTCCAGTTATAAAATAAATAAGTCACAAATATGTAATGTACAACATAGGGAATATAGCCAATAATACTATAATAACTTGATATGGTGACAGATGATAACTAGACTTATTGTGGTGATCATTTTATAATGTATATAAATGTCAAATCACTACTCTGTACACTTGAAACTAATACTATATGTCAACTATACTTCAATAAAATTTAAAACAAATAAATAGAAATACAGAGGTAGTTTCCTGAGTTGTTAATTTTAGCCACTCTGACAGGTGTGAGGTGGTATGTCAATGTGGTTTTGATTTGTATTTCTCTAATTGACTGATGCTGAGTATCTTTTCATGTGTCTATTTGCCATCTGGATATCTTCTTTGGAATAGTGTCCATTCATGTCTTCTACCCATTTCTTCACTGGATTATTTGTTTTCTGGGTGTTGAGTTTGGTAAGTTCTTTATAGATTTTGGATACTAACCCTTTATCTGACATGTCATTTGCAAATATATTCTCCCATTCTATCAGTTGCCTTTTACTTTTGTGGGTTGTTTCCTTTGCTGTGCAGAAGCTTTTTATTTTGATGAGGACCAAAAAGTTCATCTTAGCTTTTATTTCCCTTGTCTTTGGAGACATGTCATGTAAGAAGTTGCTGAGGCTGAGGTCAAAGAGGTTGCTGCCTGTTTTCTCCTGTAGGATTTTGATGTTTTCCTGTCTCACACTTAGGTCTTTCATCCATTTTGAATTTCTTTTTATGTATGGTGTAAGAAAGTGGTCCAGGTTTATTCTTCTGCATGTTGCTGTCCAGTTCTCCCAGCACCAGTTGCTAAAGAGAATGTTTTTTCCATTGGATACTCTCTCCTACTTCATGAAAATTAGTTGGGTATATATTTCTGAGTTCTCTATTCTATTCCATTGGTCTATGTGTCTGTTTTTGTGCCAATACTATATGTCTTGCTGATTACAGCTTTGTCATACAGGCAAAGTCCGGGATTGTGATGCCTCCAGCTTTGGTTTCCTTTTTCAACATTACTTCGGCTATTTGGGGTCTTTTGTGGTTCCACACAAATTTTAGGATTGTTTGTTCTAGCTCTGCAAAGAATGCTGGTGCTATTTTGATTGGGATTGCACTGAATGTATAGATTGCTTTGGATAGTATTGACATTTTAACAATATTTGTTCTTCCAATCCATGAGCATGGAATGTTTTTCGATTTCTTTGTGTCTTCTTGAATTTCTTTCATAAACTCTCTATACTTTTCAGCATACAAACCTTTTACCTCTTTGGTTAGGCTTATTCCTAGTTATTTTATGGTTCTTGGTGCTATTGTAAATGGGATCGATTCCTTGATATCTCTTTCTATTGCTTCATTATTAGTGTATAGAAATGCAACCGATTTCTGTACATTGATTTTATATCCCACAACTTTGCTGAATTCATGTATCAGTGCTAGCAGTTTTTTTATGGAGTCTTTCGGGTTTACCATGTAGAGTATAATGTCATCTGTGAAAAGTGGAAGTTTGGCTTCTTCTTTGCCAACTTGGATGTCTTTTATTTCATTTTGTTGTCTGATATTTGAGGGTAGGACTTCCAACACTATATTACACAACAGTCCATGTCATGTTCCTGACCTTGGAAAAAAGCTCTCAGTTTTTCCCCATTGAGAATGATACTAGCTGTGGGCCTATCTTACATGGCTTTTATGATGTTAAGGTATGTTCCTTCTATCCCAACTTTGTTGAGGGTTTTTATTAAAAAAGATGTGTTTTGTCAAATGCTTCTTCTGCATCTATTTACAGGATTCTTATCCTTTCTTTTATTAATCTGATGTATCACATTGATTTATTTGTGAATATTGAACCAGCCCTACAGCCCAGGAATTAATCCCACTTGATCATAGTTAATAATTCTTTTAATATATGAATATGTGAATTCTTTTAAAATATGAATTTGATTTGCTAGCATCTTGTTGAGAAGTTTTGCACCAATGTTCATCAGGGATATTGGCCTATAATATTCCTTTTTAGTGGGGTGTTTATCTGGCTTTGGAATCAAGGTAATTCTGGCTTCATAGAATGTGCCTGGAAGCTTTTCTTCCATTTCTATTTTTTGGAATAGCTTGAAAAGAATAGGTATGAACTCTGCTTTAAATGTCTGGGAGAATTACCCTGGGAATTCATCTGGCCCAGGACTCTTGTTTGTTGGGAGATTTTTGATAAAAAATCTTTTATCAATTGAGGATTGATAAATCCTCAATTTCTTCAAAGATGTGGAGAATGGGGAACCCTCTTGCACTGTTGGTGGGAGTGTAGACTGGTGCAGCCACTCTGGAAAACAGTATGGAGGTTCCTCAAAAAATTAAAAAGAGAATTACCCTATAACCCAGCAATAGTATTACTAGGAATTATCCAAAAGATACAGGAGTACTGATTTGTAGGGGTACATGTACCCCAATGTTTATAGCAGCACTATCAACAATAGCCAAATTATGGGAAGAGCCCAAATGTCCATCAACTGATGAATGGATATAGAAGATGTGGTATATGTATGCGTGTGTGTGTGTGTGTGTGTGTGTGAGAGAGAGAGTGTGCATACAAACACACACACACACACACACACACACACACACACACACACACACATTATGGAATACTACTTAGCAATGAAAAAGAATGAAATCTTGCCATTTGCAACAACATGGATGGAACTGGAGGGTATTATGTTAAGTGAAATAAGTCATTCAGAGAAAGACAGATATCACATGATTTCACTCATATGTAGAATTTGTAAAACTTAACAGAAGACCATAGGGGAAAGGAAGGAAAAATAAGTTCCAAACAGAGAGAGAGACAAACCATAAAAAACTCTTAAATATAGGGAACAGAGGGATGATGGGTTGGGGGAGTAGGGAAAATGGGTGATGGGCATTGTGGAGGGCACTGTTGGGATGAGCACTAGGTCTTGTATGTAAATGAGGAATCATGGGAATCTACTCCTGAAGCTAAGAATGTGTATTAGCTAACTTGACAATACATTTAAGAAAAGAAAGAAAGAAAGAAATACAGAAGTAGTTTAACAAACTGTTTATATGTGCCCTGTGAGTATCTGTCCTTTTAAAGCCTGCATTGCTGCCGTTAACTTATTAGATTCTCTAGCTACATAAGGAAAATCAGTTTAAAGTTGTTTAATCACAGCTTTAATAATTAAATATTTTAAAGAATTCCTGGCCTCCACCCACCTGAGTAATCTAACCTCTCTTTAAGGCAGGAGCATTTTGAGCTGCTTGCCTTTTTCTGTCTTTTGAATGTGAATTTCCCTCTTCACACTAATTTATATGTATCTTTCAAGTCTTAACACTAATAATACTTCCTTTGTGAAATTATAGCAAAATCACTCAAACAGACTTAGTATCCCCTCTTTAAAACTACATAATTCCGTGTCATACCTCTCTCACTGCATTCAATACTAACATTTACAGGTGTGTCTGCTCTGTACTCCTAGATTCCTCCAAACTGAGTCCTTCACTTTCCAACTTTGTACTCCAACCAATACCATAGTGTCTGGCACATAGTGTGTTTTATAACTATCTGTAGAATAAATAAAACAGATTTTCTCCAACAACTCACATTAATAGTCTCTAACCTGAAATACTTAAGAACCTTTCATTTTGTTCTTCAACTTAACATCATTACATTTTGAAAAAGGCAAATTGAATACTCTACCCCCAGGAAAATCCTTCTAGACACACACTTTTGAATATAATCTGTCTTGATATTATTATTACAAACACAATTCTTAAAATAATTCACAGTTCTTAAAATATTATATTGCCAGGTAACTAGCTTCTTAATGGGGACACTTTCATTATTTCTTGATTCATTCAACAAATATTGATTGAAAACATAAATATGTAGAAATGTGTTTAGCCTGTAAGAAGAGTTTTTTTAACCTCTTGTATCTCAAAGTAATTTCTTTGTTTATTTTATATTCTATTGCACTTTAAGTTTAAACACATAAGGGAAAAAAGTAAATATATAACCATATTTAATTCCATAGACTTACTTCAAAGCAATTAGAACAGGGGCATGAAAACAATCTTCCTGGCTTTTAGTTGTATAAAAACAATGATTTTTTTCTCTCTCCTGTAATAATTAGGTCTGTGTTCTTTTACTTTCCATGTTTTTTATTTGTTTGTTTGTTTGTTTGTTTGTTTAACAATGTAGGGCTGCATTAGTTTATTAAAGGAGAGGTCAAA
This sequence comes from Lynx rufus, assembly GCF_022079265.1. Taxonomy (NCBI): domain Eukaryota; kingdom Metazoa; phylum Chordata; class Mammalia; order Carnivora; family Felidae; genus Lynx; species Lynx rufus. The sequence continues at coordinate 109,945,852 of NW_025814889.1, forward strand.
ACCTTCTACTTCATTAAATCAGGGCTTTTTAGTTCTTAAATGACAGTTAATGCTTGAGGGAACTTTCTGTCCACCATTTGCTATTGCTCACAGCAATATTTTCAAAATATTTTCTTTCAAAAATGCCCCATTTCTGGACCTATATCACATGCCCCAAATTTTTAAAGGACTAGATATTACTTTCTTCCCATATTGACTCTCACAATACTTTAATTACTAAAATGCTTTAAGACACTAAATATATTATCATTGAAATTTATAAAAGATGCTAACTAAAAAGAAGTGATTCTTCACTTGAAAAACTTTTAAGGAGAGATTTTATTTGAATAGTAATGTGTAATGTGATTAATTTTTTTTCCATATTGAATTCAACAAAAATACCTAGTAAATTGAATTACCTGGAAATAAATACAAACATACTACTGTAAAATAGTTCAGTTTTCATGCATTCACAATAGTCAACCCAGAAAAAGGAAGACAAGGAAAAAAAAATAAAGCCAAATCTGGCATCTAGGAGAAGAAAGGGGAGAGAAAGAAGAGGTGACAATACAGTAGTAGTAAAGCAGAGAGGATAAACACAAACAACCACGATGTGAAGAAGGTCTAGCAAGCAACAGCTACTTCATCAAATGGAAAGAAATACAACCACTAAAGAGGTCAGCAATAGAATTGTTCTAGATTCTATTTCAGTAATTCTTCTTCTGTTATTTTAAACCTACTTTTAAATTTTTTCTTATTGTTTATTTATTCGTCAGAGAGAGAGGCAGAGCATGAGCTGGGGAGGGGCACGGCGAGAGAGGGACACAGTATCCAAGGCAGGCTCTAGGCTCTGAGCTGTTGGATGCTTAACCCACTGAGCCACCGAGGCACCCCTCAGTAATTCCAAGATGTTGCTATTGTGCATGTAGGAGAGACCAAAAAAGGAAAATGAGTCAATAGAGGAGTTCAGTTTCAATATTTTGTGAATCTTTACCAGGCGTTTGGAAACTAAAACTTACCAAGCCCTCATGAAACTTATCTTAGTTGGCAGAGGCAAACAATAAACTTAAGTTTATTAGTTTATTAGTTAAGTACTGTAAGAAAGACAATTGGGTTAAGGAAGATGAGGAGTGGGTGGGTAGTCAAGAAGGTAAGCTGCGGTATTAAGTAGGCTAGTTAGGTAAGCCTCACAGTGAAGGTGAGATTTTAGAAAAACATGGTAAGAGTGAGTTAACCAAGAGGGTGCCATGAGGAAGAGCATTCTAGGTGCAGGGAACAGAAGAGCAAAAGTGTGAATGTATGGGGAGTGTTCCATAAATGAGAAGAAGTTCTAATAGCTAGAACAGAGTTAGCCAGAGGAAAAAATGTGGAACAGGTCCAGGTGGCAAGGGCAGGATAAAGGTATATAATGTGGGTCCTTGAAGACTATAATAGGGATTTTGGCTTTAATTAGTATGACAGGGCCTCTACAGGGTTTTGAGCAGAGGAAGGACATGAGAAAAGACTGGTAGAGGGCATGAAGGGGGTAAGGAGGTAAAGCCAGTGGGGCCTTTTGGGAAACTAAGTGCAGTCATCCCAGTGAGAATTAATGGAGGTACATAGCAGGGCAGAAGCAGTGGAGGTGTTGAAAAGTGGTCCGATTCTGGATATATGAGCAATGCCTTGTACCCCAAAATGTTCTTTCTCATTCTTCTAAATTATTAAAACCATAATGTGTTGCCAAAACACAGTAGCTAAAACATAATAAAAATCTGAGATAAAGTAATAATTATGTAAGAATGCAGAATACTTTGTGATGACCAAATAACTAATACAGGTGTTGACAAAAGGAAAAGATGCGTTTGATCAGTATTTTCACTGTTTAGCACTAGAAGGATTTGAGGGGTCATTTCTTTTGTTGAAACTCCTTTTTAAATGTCTCTACATGATTCTGAAACCTTATAAATTATATTTGGAATGGATTCAATATTTGCCCCACACATCATTTTGTTAAACTGTTCATTTAAAATGTTCTAATATTTGTTAATATATTTTATTAAAATGTTAAACATTGAACTGGGTTTGGGGGAATATAGTTATATTTTTTCCTATGTAAAATTCATGTGAAAAATGTGGGGCTTTTTTTTGAGAGAGATACACATTCCACAAAGTTTGACTTAAAAAGCCACAGGTGATTGTTTTACCGAATATGTTAAGGACATGTTCTGCAGGCTATACCTGCATTTTGAAGACCTAGTCAATATTATTTCATGATGGGTTGGGGATGAAGTGTAAGAGAAAGCCAAGAGTTAGGGAAGACTCTAAGATATGTGGGTTAAGCAAACAGGAATGATGGAGTTGCAATCACATGAGATGGGGAAGGTTATGGGGGGAGGCATTGTGGTTTGGGGGGAGGCATTGTGAGGATGCACATCAAGATCTCACCTGGAACACACTGAGTTATATATATTTACTAATATCTAATATAATAGAGATGCCAAGTACATAGATATTCTAGTCTGGAAGAAAGGCAAAAGTTTGGGACTAGAGATGTATATTTAAAAGTCTAGTGAATAGTGGACATTTCAGGTTTTTAATGATGAGAGTGTCAAAAGAATGAAAGAAGAGAGAAGACAACTAAGCACAATAACAATAAGATGGAGAAGAGGAGGAACCATCAAAGGAGACAGTGCCAGGCAGAATAACATCTCCCCTAAAATGTCTACATCTTAACCTCAAGAATCTCTGAAACTGTTATGCCACAATACTAAGAAGAATTAAGGTTGCTAACCAGCTGACCTTAAAACAGGGAGATTATAATCAGTTAGCAGAGGTATTCCTAAAAGTAGAAGTGAGGGACAGAAAAAGAGACCATGTCAAGTGATGCAATTTGGGAAAGATCTGACCACCTGTTGCCGGCTTTGAAGATGGGAGCCAAGGAACATGGACTACCTCTAAATATGAGATATTAACAGTACTTACTTACATTTTGATGTTTTTCAATTTGAGGTACACATTGGATTCACTTTAGAAACTTTAAAAATATCTCATGCTGTCATCTCCTCACCTTATCCTCAAATTCTTGTTTTCCTTATTTAATAAGAATCACCTCATCATGTATCTAGGGTTGTGCATCTAGGGTTGAGACCTCTGCCCTACAGGGTTATCATGAGAATTATCTGAGCTAGTCCATTAAAGTGCTTAGAACACCCTTGCCAAGTGGTCAATGAATACTGATCTACTTTAATGATCATCATTTTACACTGGAATAAATTAAGCTTCAGGAGATACAGAAACTTGCCTAAGATTATAGCTGATAAGTAGCAACATCAGGTCTAATTTCAAACATGGGTTCATTGCAGTAATTGAATCTGACTACAATAACAAAAGAAAGACAAGTAAAAAACCTTATTTTACATAAAATGTTTTATCAATAGTAGTCCATTTTGGGATTATTAAACAGCTGAAATGTTATTCTGTACTGATTTTATTCCAACATGTTTTTTGTTTCCTTATGTTATTTTTAATAGTTCATTATTAATGTGTTAAAATAATGGAAGACGGTTGCTCTACAGTACATTTACAAATAATTTAGTTTCCACCAAAAGAAAATTATGGTAGAAATGAAACCACTCAGGGGTGCCTGTGTGGCTCAGTCAGTTAAGCATCCAACTTCGACTCAGGTCATGATCTCATGGCTCATGAGTTCAGGCCCCACATCCGGCTCTGTGCTAACAACTCAGAGCTTTGAGCCTGCTTTGGATTCTGTGTCTCCCTCTCTCTGGCCCTCCCCCACTTACTTTCTCTCTCTCTCTCAAAAATAAATAAACATTAAACAAAATAAAAAAAAAAAGAAAAAGAAAGAAATGAAACCACTCAAATACCAACACTGCCATTTACTGTTTGGTTCACCTAGGCCCTTCATAATGAACATCAAAATAATAATAGCTAAGATTCATTGAGTTCTTACAGGACACTTTATATGTATTAAGTAATTTAATCTTCTCAACAGTTCCATGAGTTAGATCATTTACTGCTCTATTTTTTTCAGATGAGAAACTCTCGGAACAAGTTGCCTTATCTATAAAATAGAGAGAATAATATAATAACACAGAAAAACTACAAATAGAAAGATAATGAGCGTTTTCTAACTAGACCTAACAGAATCAACAGTGTCGAGATTTGGGGAGGAACAAAAGTTGCAAGAAAGATGCTTAAAATGATACCACGAGAGATGAAGCAGGAAAACTCATTTAATCTGAATGTGTGGAAGAAAAAAAACTGTCAATAAAAGGAATACTTTCCAGGGAATAAATTTTTTTCACTCTCTACTCATTGTTTGTGTCTACACATTCAGAGAAGATTTGTCCTTAAAATGGAGAGCAACCTAAGGCAGCACCTAGTAGGAGGTGTGGCTTATGGTTTTTGATAAGGCAGGAATTAGGGGCACAGGCATCTGAACTAAAGGGCAAGAGGAGAAACATGGCAGCCATGCAGGAAAGGAAAGATGGCAGCTGATGCAGACAGGAGCCTCAATGGAAATTCATGGTCACCCTCAAAATGTTAAGCAACTTTTTTCTAGACCTGAGACTTGAAAATACCACTCTTCTCTCCCAAATGATAGGTCTAGCCTGGATTGGGAGAGTATTGAAACATGCCACTGAGTTCCTAGAAGATTTGCAAAGGTGCCACCAAAATATAAAAACAAGTGCCCCCAAGGACTGATGTGTAAACAAAGGGAAGGGCAATGATATCCACTGACATGAAATTATGAATTATTTCATTATTCTTACCACTTGATGGGTGTTATTTTTGATAAGTGTAACTCCCAATTATATATTTTTTTTTCATAAGAGTACTTGTACGTTATTCCAAACGAGAAATGCTAGAAACAGGAATATGCCATCTGACATTATGTCATGAGCTAATCACACAGGATATATTCACATAAAATAGTACTGAGATGAATGTTAAATAACATCTATATTAAAGAGTTTTTATTAGGATTAGAGATAAGGCAGATAAAATCTAACAGTTGTCTACATATTTTTAGCACCTAATGGATATAGTTGTATGATAAAGCAAAAGTATCAGTTCAAGTACAACAGAATTTGTAGTTACAAAAGTTTGCCTTCCAACTATAGTAAAACTTAAAAATCAAATTCCTTGATAAATAAACACTAAATAACAAAAAAATTCTCTCTCAGAAGGACTCACATCTGGAAATAAGTTGAACAAGAAATTCTATCCCAAAATATTAAGGGAGTACCTGTCTATATGGCAGGCATCTTCTACCGCTAGGCACAATTTTAATGGCAGGGTTGGGGGTCTCCGATCCATCTCATGTGTTTCTTATTGTCTTTTCCTTGAAGGGCTTACCTAAAAATACTGACCAGTTATAAGTCTGTTTGGCCTCTACCAGAGTACATCTAGATTCAAAGTATCACAATCCTTACTTATTATAAATCTTTCCTCATTTGCCAAGTGAAAACCTATTGAAATACATATTCTCTTGCATGTATGTGAACATTCCTCCAAAGTTTGTATAAAAAACACCTGACAATTTAAATTTTTCTTTTCAAAAAATAAAATTAAAAAAAAAATTTCAAGTCTCTATTTTAGATGCCAAATTCAGTATCAATGCAGTTCACATGTAAATTGTGAATAAAGTATAAAGATTCATTCTCTACATATTTACAAAACCATATCACCTCTTCCCCTCTCTTATATGCCCAGTGTTTCGAATCACAGGAGTAAGTGTGATTGCTCATGCAAAAATTTGCACCTGTGACCATTTACAAAAATCATACATTGGTATGCACTAAAAATCAGAATATTCATGAGTTGTGCATGATAGTTTTTCAAAACCAATGCAAACGGAGAGGCTGTAGAAAAAGCCCATTATTTGCATGTAATATTCTGTCAAAGAAACACACAATTTGGCCTTTCCTTACCCATTGTAGGTACCATTTTCAGGATGTGATGCTTTTGTCAAAGATAAGATGAGAAAATAAAAGCTATGACTACCAAGTCTATATCCGCACTGTCTTTTCTCATTAGTATTCTGAAGGGTTTTTTTTTTCTGCTTGAAAAATTGCTGTCACTTTTCACATTTTAACACCCAGCCATCAACTTTTTCATAAATGCAATCACACCAGGAACTTCTTCATCTGCATGTGTCAAAAGGAAGATGTAAAATATGTATATTTCATGACATAATAACATTCTACAAATTTCACAATGGAATTCTGCTACCATTGGAGATATCCAATAGCTGGGTTGTTCATATGTGCAAGTCTGCAACTTTGTGACCTATTTTTGGCACTTTTTTTTTGTCAAGTTATCTCTTTTTCTATGACGTCTATCTATCCAGAAGCTACCTTAGAAGATATCTCTACTTCTTTACTTGTGCTATAGAAATAAATTTTGGTCAGAACTTTAGTTTCTTTGACTGAATATTAGGAGATAAAAGTGAGTTCAAAATGGTTTAAAGTATATGGGGCGCCTGGGTGGCGCAGTCGGTTAAGCGTCCGACTTCAGCCAGGTCACTATCTCGCGGTCCGTGAGTTCGAGCCCCGCGTCGGGCCCTGGGCTGATGGCTCGGAGCCTGGAGCCTGCTTCCGATTCTGTGTCTCCCTCTCTCTCTGCCCCTCCCCCGTTCATGCTCTGTCTCTCTCTGTCCCAAAAATAAATAAACATTGAAAAAAAAAAAAAAAAGAAAATGGTTTAAAGTATAACCTATCTAGCCTAAAATAAAATCCCCGTTTAAGCAAACAAGTACTTTATTTTTTTTAATGTTTGATTTATTTATTTTGAAAGAGAAAGCGAGCACATGGGAGTGGGGGAGGGACAGAGAGAGAGACAGACAGACAGACAGACAGACAGAGAGAATCCCAAGCAAGCTCCATACAGTCAGTGCAGAGCCCAACATGGAGCTCGATCTCATGAACCATGACATCATGACCTGAGCTGAAATCATGAGTCAGATGCTTCACTGACCGAGCCACCCAGGCACCCCTAAGTGCTTTATTTTTACATGAAGAATGTGGCCTCTGAAAATCTGCTGCTGAATCCAGAATTGGATAATCAGGCTTAACATGTACATTTGTGTAAAGTATGCACTTCTTAAACACAAAGGGGCTAGGTATACCTGGTATATAAACCTGATGCCCTTTCTCTGAGCTAAGATATCAGAGGATTATTGAGTGTTGAAATTATGCATGCCAAGGTCACTGCCCAAACCTTGAAACATAAGAAATGGTCTTATCAGTTTCCAATACTACTGTCATGATTTACCACAAAATTCATGTCTTAAAACAACATTGATTTATTCTCTTATAATTCTAGAGGTCTGAATTCTAAAATAAGTTTCGCCAGGCTAAATAAAGGCTTTACCAGAGCTGGTTCTTTCTGAAGGTTCTGAGAGTAGAATCCTCTTCCTCGTTTTTTCTTGTTTTTTGAACTACATGTTTTGCATTCACTGGCTCATGGTGCCTTCCCCCATCTACATAGTCAGTAACATAGCATCTTCAAATCTCTGTTTCCATCATCCTATGGCCTTCAGTCTCTAGGATCTCCTGCCTCTCATAAGGCCCCCTGTGACTACAATCAACCCAGCCAGATAATCAGGGATACCCCCCCATTTCAAGATTTTTTTTAACGTTTATTTATTTTTGAGACAGAGAGAGACCCTGAGAGCATGAACAGGGGAGGGTCAGAGAAAGAGGGAGACACAGAATCTGAAACAGGCTGCAGGCTCTGAGCGGTCAGCACAGAGCCCGACGCGGGGCTCGAACTCACGGCCATGAGATCATGACCTGAGCCGAAGTCGGACGCTTAGCCGACCAAGCCACCCAGGTGCCCCTCAAGATTTTTAATCACTTCTGCAAAGTTCCTTTTGTCCTCTGAGGTAACATAGTCACATGTCCCAGGATGAAGACACCTTGAAGAGCCACTTTGCAGCCCGTGTCAGTAGTCAATAGATGACAGAATTTCCTATTTTCTTCAGTAGTAGTATACAAATGCAGTGTAGGGTGTAGTGGATCAGTGGATCAGTGGTTGTGGTAGTAGCAACAGCAGAAGTAGTAGCGGTAGAAAACAAGTTATGGCTAATAACCATGTGTAAGTTGTGTTTTAAAAGATGCTTGCCTCTCTACAGATCTTTCTAGCAAGCCTACAATTGGACATAAAATGTCTAAGCTTAATTTTAGTCCTTTGATTTTAGCACTTCTTAGACAGCTAGCATAGTAATCTATCAAGTTCCTACATGATTTAATAAAGAGATCATATGAAAAGTGATAAATGCTTCCTCTTTAAATCAGAAGCCCAGTAAATTCTTGAAGTGATGCACAAAATGAGTGCATTTTTATCGGAAATAGGAAGAGATAAAAATGGAAAGGTAAGGATTATAATATGTTATCTTAAGAGTTAGGATATATAAGAACAATGAGGAAGATGAGAAGGAAAAAAGTGGGAAGAGGAATATATTCATTGAGTTCTTATAATGTAGTAGGCACTGATTTTTGGCACTTTATTTACATTTACTCTATTTATAATCATAGCTTTATGAAGTGGATACTATTATTTTTCCTGTTTTACAGAGACAAAAATGGAAACAATGAGCTGGGTTATACTGGATTTGTATATAAATCAGGTATATATTTCAGGTACCTTGGCTCCAGGGTCCAGATTCTTAACCATTAATCCACAATAGGGAGCAGTGGCTTGCCAAGGACAGCATGCCTCTCTAAACTCCACCTCCCAAAAGGAAGTTATTCCTGCTTGGGTTAGTAAGAGGGGGACGTAAGAGACTTAATTTGCCAATGTTGGCACCTCATTTATCTGTTTTTAAGTTTGAGAATTTCATCGAGTCTTTCATCTGAGATGGGAAGGGAGTGAGAAGAGGAAGGTGTACAAAAACTGAGATATACTAGTGAAAATTGGATTGTGTATTGAGTTAAAATAACTCTTTTCCTCATCTGAAAATTAACACTTGTTCATAGAAGATTTTAAAAATGCAGAATCGTACAAAATAAAAATCATGGTAATCTGATGATGCCTTTCCTTTTAAAAAAATTTTTATAGAATTACAATGTTTGGTATCCTGAACATTTTCTAAAGAAAATAAGTTATAATTTATGGTATTTAAATAGGAATTAGTCTGAAGGTAGGCAACCAGCAGTACTTTGGAAGTTGTGAGGATCAAAATACTTTGAGAATATGAAAGCTATTTAAAATAGAAATTTTAAATATAATTTCAGAAAGTTTCATTTGCAATCCGTCTCACATCTATATGCAGCTAAGAATCACTGATCTAGATAATTACAGTAATCTCCATCAGACTCTGCTATGGCAATCTGGTACACTGCCAACACTCAGTGACATTATTTTGACAATGAAACACCAGAAGGTCTTATTTTAATGGACAGTTTTTCAATGTTCCCAAATATATTTTTTCAGAAGAACATAGTTTTTGTTAAATATGGATTTTTATATGCTTATCTCTATAAGAAAATCACAGGAAATGAAGTGCAATGTTAAGAAAGTATTAGTTCCAACTTAAGGTTTGCATTTGGTTATTTCATCAATTTGTTTCAAACATGGTGTTTCTTATTTCACTGTATTACGTTTTCACTGTGAAAATAAGCAAAATGTAGAAACTGCCAAGAAGGGAAAAAATATACATATTTCACAAATTAGTAATAAACTTTATTATAAATTATTTTAATTTCTTTTTATATCTAAATGAAATTATATACAAAAAATAATAAATAGAGGGAAGCCACTGTTTTGAACATTTCACATGTTTCATTCATTTTATTCTTCCAACATATCAAGAGGTTGGTATTCTTATCAGTTTCACTGAATAGAATAAGTTATAAATAATGGCCTTAGGATCATACAGCTAGTAAGCACTGGAAGTAGGAATGAAAACTTTTTAGTTCAAATTTCTCTCTCTCAAACTCACCGAGCCACCTTGCTTTGTAAAGGAGGAAAATGCAAAGGAAAGTAAAATGCCATAGAAATCACAGTGGGCCTTTCAAAAAGTAGTGGATAGGGAAGCACCTCAAGTGCCCTTTGATAGATGAATGAATAAAGATGCGGTACGCACAAGCACACACACCACCACCCGAAGTAATTAGAATACACGTATTGAAAGAACAAATGAAATTATTTATAGGCATTTAACTGATTTAATCCTCACATAAAATCCATAAGATTATTTTTATTTTTATCCCTACCTTATAGATGAGGCAAATGAGCATTAAGAGAAGTCACTAGACTTACTGTGGTCTTTCAGAGAGTAAGAGTTCTAGCAAGGATTTGAATCCAGCTGATAGCTACTGAAGCCTTAGTTAGCAATAAGCTAAAAATTATGTATATCTAATACTTAAGAAACAAATCCAGAATATTAATAAACAAAATTAGGAATTTGACTGTGGTAATGTCTATCACAATGATTTCTAGTTTTCATCTATGAATCCATAATAAAACAAAATTTGGTTCTAGGACACTAAAATTAAATTTCTCCAAAAGAAAAGATATTTCAACATTTTAAAGTTTGGTTAATATGATCCTTTTAAAAAATTATTGAAATAATGGAATCAAGAAAATAGAAGAATATTGGCTGTCACTGCTAGAAATTCTCACTATGAACCTGACATTACTGTATTTAGCTTAAGGAGTTTTATAAAGGTCATTCTTGACTGCTGAACAGTTTAATAAATTATAAGATTCTGAGATTCCTTAAAGTACAGAGAGTCTTCAAATTGTTTTATTCACTGACTCAAAGCCATAATTTACTTTTGGCATTGACTATAAGGATTTTAGTTTTTTGTTTCTTTTTTTAAACATATGCATAATATTTGGAGTAACACATATCTGTAAGCAAGAGCATGTTTTTTGTAATATTTAGAAAAATAATTTGTTTTTTAATTATAAGTAAAGGATTTTTAAATATGGGCTACCGGTGTCATATCTTGATTTATTTGTGATTGCAAATTAAAATGTATGTAGGCCTACCTATCATTACAGCCTAAAGACCTTTTTTTGGTAGTTTAATTTATGTTGCAAATTTTATACTGTATTTGCATTCAATATTCTTCATCAAAAGCTCTTTAAATATTTAGCAAAGCTTAAAGGCAATTTTGATTTGTATTAACTCTTTGGCTATTTATTTATAGAAATACAATGGAATTGATAAATTATAAATGGAACTCCTGGCTTCATTATGGGGGTGGGCTGAGGGCTTTGAAAATGTGTTTGTTTACTATATCAGCCTTTTGGATTTGGAGAGGATTTTTAGTTTCCAACGAGGGACAAATACAAATATTTGCACTGATTTTACTTATCCGGTTAGGCATTGATAATGCTAAGGATGTCTGGCATAAAGACACGAGGAATATTAAACATTGAAGTGTTAGTGTGTATTTTTATTTCTGCAGTAACTTCAACTTAACTCATAACAATCCTTAGGCAGATTCCCTCAGGTCCTTGTAGGTAATTGTTTTGTTTTTATTTTTTTCAATATTTATTTACTTTGAGAAAGAGAGAGAGAGTGCGAAAGAAGGAGAGGGGCAGAGGGAGAGGGAGAAAGAGCATACCCAGCAGGCTCCGCGCATGGTTAGTGCACAGAGCCGGATGCAGGGCTGGAACTCAGGAAACGGTGATATCATGACCTGAGCCGAAGCCAAGAGTCCGAACCTTAACCAACTGAGCCATCAGGCACCCAACAATTTCAGTATTTTCAGTGTGTGCTTTTGTGTGTTCCCAGAACCTAAAATGTACTAAAAAACAGTCAAGTGGCAAAGTCAAGTTCAAGGTTCCTGAGGTATGCACAGGGAGGCATGAGCTGCAGTGCCAGCAGCAGAAGAGACAGATGGATCTCAAACATCCAGCCTCCTTCATATAGGAGCTAACACAACCCAAAACTGCACCGTGATTGAAGTAAATAAAGATCACAACTCTAAGACTTGAGACAAAGAAATTTTAAGCTTTTCATTGCCTCATTGAGTTAAAGAGAATCTTTTTTTTTTTAATTATTCTAGAGCCATTATTTGAGTCTTTAAAAACAAGAAAGGAAACACTTCCCTTTGTAGGTTAATTGGAGAGACTGCAGGGATCAGAAAGATGAGGCTAGAATGAAATCAATTTTAGAGATCAACAAAGTTCTACTCCATGCTTCTCACTTCGAAACCCTCCAAAGTACATATTGCTCATTTAGGTGCCTCAAAAACCTCACCCAGTTCAGTTCTGAAATACCCAGAATTCCATTTCTTTTTTTTTTTCAAATTTATTTATTTTTGAGAGACAGAGAGAGACAGAGCATGAGCAGGGGAGGGGCAGAGGAAGAGGGAGGCACAGAATCAGAAGCAGGCTCCAGGCTCCAAGCTGTCAGCACAGAGCCCTATGCAGGGCTCGAACCCACCCACTGTGAGATCATGACCTGAGCCAAAGTAGGACGCCCAACTGACTGAGCCACCCAGGCACCCCCAGAATTCCAGTTCTAAACAGTGTTATCACATAACTTTTTTTCTCTCTGCTTAGAGATTTGTACTTTGCCGTAATGCTCACTCTCGATAATCTACACTTTTATACATGTATTATTTTTCCAATTGGAGTTAAGTCATGCTATGATAACAAGAACCTTAAAAGCAGTGAAATAAAAAGAAATATTAACTTACTAAAAGGGATTTGAAGGAAAAAATAAGGAATTACTCAGAGTCTTCTGAGGCTGTTTTTATAAAAAGGACAAAAGAGAATCTATGAAATGCAAAATATCAGAAATTTGTTCAAAAAGTCAAAAATAGGGGCGCCTGGGTGGCGCAGTCGGTTAAGCGTCCGACTTCAGCCAGGTCACGATCTCACGGTCCGTGGGTTCGAGCCCCGCGTCGGGCTCTGGGCTGATGGCTCAGAGCTTGGAGCCTGTTTCCGATTCTGTGTCTCCCTCTCTCTCTGCCCCTCCCCCGTTCATGCTCTGTCTCGCTGTCCCAAAAATAAATAAAAAACGTTGAAAAAAATTAAAAAAAAAAAAGTCAAAAATATTCAGAGATGAATTGTTCAAAGAAAACCTTGAAGGTGACATGCCACCAAGTCATTTAGCCAGCACCTTTCCTGTGTTTGTTCCAAAATTTCAGGGACAACATTTAGAAACAGCACGGCACAGTCCCAGATAAGAAACTCCCTTCTCACATGCTATGATTCACACTGCAAAACCATTTCAAACAAGTCCTATTAAATAGCTGAGCTCTTTCCTCAACAAAGACTAGATGATCAGAAAAACCTTAATTATTTCATTCCCTGATTCTCTCCATCCTGTTTTTAGATATCTCTCCCATTTCAATTCATGCTGGGGAAGGCATCACCTACAGGGAAGAAGGGTATGCAAACCTTTGGGCAGCTTGACAGCTTGTCAGAAATCTAGCTTGTGTTGCAAGACAGAATGAGAACAACAAAGTTTATCTGACATTCTCCATCCCAGCAGCTAAAGGAAGATGTAACTTTTCCTATTGGGATTGATATTTCCCAGGGGAGAGAAACCTTTCTCACTTACTGCATCTAAAATGCTTCATTAGAGACCATGCACAGTGCATTACTGCAAAATGAAAAATCAGTTTTAAAGGAAATTTTTGATAGGTTCCAGTTTTACTCCACTAAGTAAACTAGACTCCCCCTAGCTCTGGGAGTTTGCTTTTGTGCAAGCTGCCCTTAACTGATAGAAATCTGAAGTCAGAGCTTTTATCAATTGTTTTCCTATGCCCCCCTTCCCTCTCTCCATAGCCCCAATACCTTAAATGCCTGCATGGCAAACATAATTAATCAATTGCTATACAAAGAGAAAGGATCATTTATAGGTAAAGGTTGGAACATCTTATTTTCTGGAAAACCATTGAAAATATCTTCCTATAATAAAATCAGTCATTTATATAATGGTGACAAATAGGAAGGTAGAGAGAGACGATAGCCTACCTATATTTGGAGTGATCAACTTGAAATTGAAACACAATTCATATTGTATAAACTGTGGCCATTTATACAAAATTATGAAAATTAGAGTAAAACTGCAGAGCTAGAAAGAAATTATGTTTAGCTAAGGAACAAACAGAATGAAAGTAAGTAAAAATTATGAATATAAATGGAGAAAATGAGGTTGATATTATATCATGTTTTATTATTTGTGCATAGCAGATGCAGTATTACTAATACATTGGTCACAGTGTGGAGAGCTAATTAAAGGCTTGCTATTTATTCTATCCAGAAGATTGATTTTATTCTCTTATTTATCTAAACTGGACACTAACCTTATAAGCAGAAAAATACGATTTAAAGTCTAACCACTGAACATTTTTCATGAAAACAGAAATAGCTACCATATCATTTCTTTTCTACCCAACTGTGATCCTTCCTTTCCCTAAATGAGTGGTATTCCATAATTTTTTGGCAGGGGGAGGCTGCTATGGACCATACTGGGATCTGTGTTTTTATTTTTTTTCCTTCACATAGACACCCTAAAAATAGGAAAACATGCCCTTATGTTTCTAATTCCTACGAATATGGATGAAAAATCTGGGGGTATAAACTTTAAGGATATGTTTTGACAACTCTCCTGTTTATTGAATATGTGTACTTGAGAATCTCTTTCCAGAGGAGATCCCAAATTGCACAGATGCCCACCCACATGGTATTCTCTGAATGTCTCTGAAAATGACAAATGCATTTTACTAAATGAAAGTCAATTGTCTCACCCGTAAAGGTGAAAAGGAGACAATTAGTACAAGAGACTTACTGAATATGACTTAGTTAATGATTGGGAAGCTCTCTAAAACACATTAAAGAGAAGGAAAAGACTTCTTCAGAATATCTGTTGTGTGTTTTGCTACCCTCTTAATTGATTTTTCACTTCAAAAAGGAAATGTGTAAAAAAGACAAAAGCAAAGAGCTACACCTCCAACATTATGCATCATTAGCTGAGCACTGCTCCATTTTAATGTTCCTATAATTGATTTTGCAGCCCCACACAAGTACAGAGAGCACTGATTGTGGGTACAAGGTGGCTGTGACTCCTTGAAAGAATGCAGGCACACTATGAATACCTTGGTTTACAAAAAAGCATTTCCTGGGTACTTCATTTCAGCTGGTAGTGCAAATAAACCCACTGATGTCAATGGGCCCTGTGCTTCTCTACTTATCAGGGATAAATCCATGGTTAAGAAGTCAAAATGTGTAATGTCCTTAAATACTTTGGAAACTTCAGAAAAGGGAGAGGCAACATCTTGATCTTGAAGAAGCTTGATCTTCTTCTCAATGTTGGTGCTATTTTTTATAAGATGTTAATTTAACACCATACAATCTCCATTTCCCACACATTCGTTTCCCTAAAGTTTACATTGATTTATGTATATTTAATTGCATGTGTTGATACAACTTTTTTAGAGAGAAAGAAAAACACAACAAAAACCTTTCATATTTGTGGTTTGTCCTGAGATATATGCTATAAGAAATGTTAGCATAACCGTAGCATTTATTAGTTAAAAATTTTATGACTACTCCTCGAATAAAAATTGTGTTCATATTACTTACATACAAAAATCCTATTTTTGCTTAGACAATGGTAGACAGTACAGATATTGCTTTCAAAGGACGTTCAATATGAGTTTAAATAGAACTTAACAGCAACTACCATATTCCAGATTTGTTGTTTAAAAGGAGTGTGGGGCATGTGCTTTTGTATTCCACCCTTGTGTTTCTCACATGGATTTTTCTTGACCGTTATTTTTGACAACTTGCCTTTTCTTTCTGTGTTTGCCTAGTCAGACTAACAGTTTTTGTAAACTGATGATTTCAGCTCCCTTATTATTCCACATTACACTGCTGCACAATGCCAGTCAAGCATTATGACTTTTTTCACTCCAGCTGTGTTCAACCACAAGTAGATATGAAGCAATTGACCTTGTTGTTCATTGACTTGTATGATGCTTTCCTACCTACTGTTTTGTGCCACTCATTTCACTTCACGCATCTTCTAAAGTCATGACCTTTGTAGTAGATATTACTCTCTAAGCTAGTTTTAGAAAAGAAAAGCATTAAATACAATATGGCCAGCATTATGAAAATATCAAAGATAAGCAGAGTTTTCTTGTCAAGATCAGGGAGACTAAGACTCCCTGCTTTCTTAAAGGAAAACAAAGCAATAACTTCATGCCATTTGGGAAAAACTACTTTATGTGGTAATTTTTAATATTTTCAAAAGTATTGATTTATTTATTTGCTTACTTATTTGTTTATTGCAAACACAGGTAATGCTTTCTGCTTTAGTGATTCTTTTATTGGATAGTCAGGTGGTAGTAGCTGGGTGAATTTCAAACATTTAAAAAAATTAAGAACAGAACATATAAGTAGATAAAATCTACCATTGGATTCTATCATAATCCACAAACTTGGAAGCGGGTATTTTACCTTCAAACTAATTCACCCTTTATAGCACTAGAAAAAATACCTGAAATCATAGCATTTATAAGAGAAGTAAAAGTCTTATTAGTAAATGAGTTGATATTTGCAGGATGTCACTGAGAAAATAATAATTAATCTATAAAAATATAGATATAATCTTCACTAATGATACATTTTTCTACTTACTGAAGAGCAGATTTTTCATTAGTGACTACTTTCAGAGCATAGTTTTACTATCCATTGCATTTCATGAGTATGTTATAGTAATAGTTCATATAGAAATTTACATAGCATTAACAGCAGAAATAAGAAATTCAGTATCATTAAATATTATTAAAATACTAATTATATCAGTCAATATTCATTCAGGAAGAGTTAAACCTATTATGGGGAAAAGGGAAGTTATTGCTGAAGAAGTTAAGTTCTGGAAGATAGGAGATGGAGAAACAAGGTCATTCATCATCACAGCCTGAACACGGACTTGAGTCGGCCACTCAGAACTTGCAGGAAAATTCCTAAGATCATACTCTTCTGGCTGCTGAAGCAGACCCATAAAGAAGGGTCATGGAGAAGTCTTTGGAACCTGTTATTTCTATGCAAAGTGTATTCTAGTGCTAGAAGCCACTATTGTTGACTAGATTAGTAGTGGGGAAGATGATCTGAAAGCTGGAGCCTGTCAACACCCTTCCAAGACCAATGGCTTCTGCTATACTTGTATCCTCCGATCTCATGCAAATCCCTCTCTTGGTCAACCCTACCTTGACACCAATAAGAAAGAGGGATTATGGAAAATATTTTTCCTAGCCTCAGACAGAAGTAGAAATGCATGTTGATGAAACACAATCCACCACAGTCCACCATCCTCTTGTAATATCCATCTGCACATTTTTTAATCATCTTTAACTCTAAAACAATAGCAAAATCACAGCTCCACTAAAGTAGTGCAATTATTCCTCATAAAACCAAAAAATACAGTAGCCCTCTTATTAAAAGGAAGTACAAAGCATCCTGTATGTCTTTTTGTTCATCTTTGAGTATTTCTAGTTCCTCCTCAAGCAGAACCTACACCTCTCATAAGGATTTTTCTCATTCTTTTCTTTTGATAGACAACTTGAATGTTAGAATCTATGTGGACTCATACTCTCCTCTTTGTATGTATCATGTATGTACATTTTGAGATTCAGGATTAACCGTTAGTATTTTATTAGATGAGAGGATGATGCAAGAAAAGAAAAAAAAGATTTTAAAATGTCTCTGAACCTCTTTACAAGTTCAAGTCTGTGTACTGATTAAAGGTCCTTAGTTCTATTGTGTGTACAAGTTTTGTTTTTGTTTTTTACCAGACTTAGAATGCTTCTGTTTATACAGTTGAAATAAGGACAAATAGACACCAAATACAAATCGAATCAAATAATATATAGAGAATAGTAGGCTGCTCATCTATTTCATTAGTAGAGACATCAGAATCAATTAGTCAAAGCCAAAGATTCCTAAAGGTCAAACCATCCTGATTAATTCTATTGGTCCTGCTGCCCATATGGTAACCATGCCTACAGTTTCACAGCAGGTTAACTGTTGCCACTTGGCTCCCACCACTGCAGGATCCCATCATCCTAACTGAACTGAGAGCGTCCTTTTTTTTTTAAGAAAGGAAAACTGCCACATGCAGTGCCTCATTTGGATGTGTCTGGAGTCTTAGAGGCTTGACTACTCTGGATTCTTCTATAAATGGTCCTTGAGAGCCTGTTTGGAGGTTCTAGCAGGGGAGCACAGCTACTTATTACCCTTGACCAATGAATGGCCCTCCTCTATCAGAGAAGGTCATCCTCTTTGATGCAGAATGCAGGTTCAGGAGGGACACACATGGAGCCATGAGGAAGGGGACACCTGCCTAGCCAGCCAAATCAGCCAAATCAACCCTGGTGATCAATGGGATGACAGATGTTGCAGCCAGATCACTGTTACATCCAGAAGAATGCCCATTTTAAAGGTAACTTCTCCCACCGTCATTGCTGACCTACTTGTAAAAGTCACCACAGAGCCCTTCCAGGATGCTTATACTACCCTTACCAATGCATTTGTCAAAACCTTTGTGCCCTCCTAGAGAGCATGAAGAAGAGAGATGAAAAAGCAGAGTCGGTCATACAGAGTAAATGTATCCCAGCATCCATCTCCCTGAATGTCAGTATGTCTTTCTCTGCCAAATATCAAGGAAATTCTGACTGAATTTAGCATTGACCACATTTGTGTCCAGATTCCAATCAACCAAACATGGAAACTGTTGGATCTGCTCCAATTTTCTCAAGTTAATTAACTGAATATAGAATTTCTATCATATCAATCTATTAACTGATTGATATGTGTCTCATATCAATAAATTCAATCTACTCCAACATCATATCCTTCTACCCCAATCCAGCACCTTTATAATATGTTCTCATATTCCTCTTCAACTATAAAAGTATTGCAATTATCTTAGTACAAATGGTCCTAATGACATTGTGTATCCAACCTCCTGAAGCCTAGCGGACTTTGAGTCTGCTCATAGGTCTAGAAGCCAGAGAGGAGCTAGAAGACTGTCTTGAGGAAATGTGGCATTTTCTACTCTATTAGTTTCCTAAATTTTATTTAGAAATTTTATTTATAAAAAATAAATAAAATTAAAAAACAATAACCACAAATTTGGTGGATTAAAATGACAGAAATGTATTTCTCAGAATTCTGGAGGCTACAAGTCCAATCTTTGTTTCCTTGGCCAAAATCAAGGTGTCCTGCTCCCTCTGAAGGTTCTCTAAGAGAATCCATTCCTTGCTTCTTCCATATTCTGGTAAGTGTCAGAATTCCTTGTCTTGTCGCTACACCACCCCAATAACTGCCTCTGTCTTCACATCACTTTCTCCTCTTCTTTCTGTGGTGTCTCAATGTACTTCTCTTATAAGGACACTTGTGATGTGACAGCACTTAGAGTACACCAGATAATCCTGGTTTATCTCCTTATCTCAATATCCTTAACTTAATCACATGTATAAAGACCATCCTCCCTCCCCCAAATAAGGTAACATGTATAGGTACAAAGGATTAGGACCTGATATCAAGAGGGACTTTTTTTTAGCCAACTACCAAATAATTATTTATTTACTTTAAAAGTGGTCATTACAGGTAATTTAGACAAGAATTGTCTAAACTTCTCCTGCAAGGGTGCACTAACAGGGGTGATTTTTCCAAATTTGGAGTGCCAAACTATTATTATCTGCTTTATATTCCCAATCTCATATTCTGAACATTACTGTTTCCTGATCAAAACCCTAAATTTTACATGAGACCCTGAAAGACTATAACTTTAATTTACATTGTAATTTTGCCACCCACAAAACAGATTTAGGTTTGGTTTCCATAAATATTAAACCTGTAATTACAGGAGATAAGGATTTCTTTCAGGAAAAACAAAAATTTGCTAGTTACTTACTTTGGCCTTTAGCTGGGAATGGAAAGCACTGAGTTTTTCATTTTTCTTCTTATAAGTTTTCTAATGCACTTCTAGGAAACCAAGCCCAGAGTCCTTCCACTTTTTATCTCCATATAATTTTCAAAAGCAGCAGCTATGTGGTCATCCAAAGCCATCCAGATAACTAATGTGATAATTTAAGTAACCCTTTTGCAACGGACTCCCAGTGTTCCACGTACTACTTGCAAAGGAACTATTCATATCTTTAAATCTAATTAGATCAAAGAACCAATTCCAGAATCAAAGCCTTAAGGTTCTACCCCTTAGAACTGACACCTAAAATCTCTATCAGTTAGGGCTTAGCTAGGAAACCAGAGCCACAAAAAATTCTATGCAAACAAGTAGTTTGCTATAGGAATTACCATATACACACATATAAGAGTAGCTGAGAAAGTTAACTTCTGGAAAAGAAAAATGTTAAAGGACCAGAAGAGTCATTAAAGTACCAGTCTGTGTGGACAGGTCAGAGCTTACAGAAAAATCCCAGATATAATGTATATCTGGCTGCCAAAGTGGTAGTACTAAGGATATGGGGGAGAGAAGAAGCCATACAGAGATCTTTGGAAGATTTTTCTCTACAAAGTGCAGTTAAGCCCTTGGTAATTAGCTTAAGACTTCTGTTAGTTGCCAAGGCCAATAGTCAGAGCACAAGTTAGAAGCTAGAGCCTGCTGATGCCATGTCTGATGACTATAACTTTCTGAGAGCAGTGGCTTCCATTTTAATTCCACTTTTCAAATCATGCACAAGCTATATTCTTGGCTCTCTGTGACCTAGAAGTATGCATGGAAAGGGATTCTGAGAAATAGAACTCCTAGTCATACACAAAAACAGTAATATGAACTTCACAAAACAGACTCCAGAATACTAACTGGTGCTTAAATTACAAAACAAACAAATCCCCTAACAATGGAGCCTTTTCCATTATAAAGAGGAGGATAGATGGTAAATAATATACAATTAATTATTAATAAAATTTGTTCATCTGTTTTCTATCCCTTTACTCCAATGCTCCAAAGAATATATACAAAACAAAGTCATCATTGAATTCTCTTTCCCAATTTGAAGATAAAACACACAGACAAAAGGGGTAGCAGAACAACTGAGAATATATATAAGGTACAACAAAATGAAATGAGATTGGGGAGATCTGACATGAATGTCAGTCATCTTTAAATTGGAACCCTAAACCTTTTAAGCCTCAAGCAACTCCCATGATGTTAATGTTTTCTGAGCAATCTCAGATACAAGATACTCTAGTGGACGCTCGTATTTTGGGGCAGAACTATCCGGACTTCTATCTGCTGAAGTGAGCCACAATATAGATATGCCAAACATTCTCATTATTCCCTTAATTATTTAATTATTCTCATGTGAACCTTGCTTGGTCCTCAAATGTATTAAATCTGAGAAAAAAGATACCTCAGTTTCCCATCATTTCTCATGAAACCTTCCAAAAGGGGCAAAAGAGAGCTATCCCAGCCACTTCTATTTAAAATCAAAGCTATTCCTAAATACTCAATTTTCCCTACTCACAAGCCTGAGAAGGTATTGCATATAGATTTACCCTGTAATGGCCTAATTGTACCATTTTGCCTTTCTATGACTCTTAATTTATGCCACAACTTGTCTTTTAGTAAGGAAGGAGAAAGGATATGGAATAGGTGGGGGAAAAAATCACATGTCAAGGACTGGCTATGTTAGGATATAGTAGTAGCAAGAGTTGGCATTCATTTTATGCTTCCCTGTAAAATATGAGCTGAATATTATCCTTTTGATGATATACATTGGGGAAGAGGAGGCAAGTCTTTTTCCTGGCCTTCATTTTCTAAGGCTGACACATATTAACTCTGCACATGTAAGGGGCACTTTCCTTCTATCTCTCTTTTTCATCTCATCAACTTTCTTCTTTGATACTATTTACCTTCATTCCTGTCCCAGGATTTTTCTTATGCAACAAATGAGCTTAGCAACTGGGAAGTGTTAGGTATTAGAAAATAATGCAGAAGTCAATGGTTTTCTCTGATTTTTTTTTCAATTTCTTAAGTGCTAAGAAATCTATAGTAGCCATACTGAGTTTGTGATCTTAAGCACCCTCCATGATCCTGAAAATGCACTGCTGGTAAAAGTGAAATCAAAGGATGGAAAGCAGGGTTTTATGAGCAACAAAAATGTTGCGATGCTTTGAACATCAATCCTTTCTTCCTTCTCTCTTATAGACCATGATGAAAGCAACATCTTTGAAATCTTGAGGCATTAGTCCCTGTGCCCTCTGTAATTTTTCCCCCTTTCTTCACCATGCCTGAGGCCTTGATCTCTGCCATCTGCTTATTCTCATACTGTGGTGCTCCACCTTTCATTTGTTCCTGGGTCATCTTCTTTTCAGGTGTGCAGCCTCTCCATCTTACCTCTGAACTAAAACATCTTTTGAAAAGCCATGAATTACCAAGGTTTTCAGAAAGGAAAAGTGAAGGGAAGTTCACTTAAAATAAACCACAGTATTTTTCAGATAAAGTTTAACAGAAGTCTTTTGGATTTTTTTTAGCCTACCTTTTAACACTTTATACAACTACAGAGAGTTCTCGTTTCTCTTTCCTCTTTTTCTAACTTGATCGTTGGCATGGTCAAATACTAACAGCTGTGATTATACAGGGCAATGAAACCAAATAGCTAAGATAACAATGTTAATGTTAAACAGTTTAAGAAGAGTAGTTCATAGCATTGAAAATGTCTTAACAGTCTTTTCCATACCTGATTAAAGTAGGCAAGTGTTTTATGTAGCAAACACAGCAAGTATACTCTATGATCCATTATTTCCATTCTAAAGATTAGAAAATAATCTGCTTATAGACCTCTACAGATAGTAACTGACATAGCATTCTTACAACCAATCTAGACCTCTATTGGCTGTCAAAAAATGTATATTTAACTGAGATGTATTAAATTTAGGCATGTTTCCCAAAACCATCACTTTTTTCTTACAGGATGAAGACACATAAGCTCTCAACCGAGCACCTGTAAATTCATTGATTTATGCAAAAGTATTAATTAAGAAATTAGTGCTAATAGCTACTTTGCTTGGTGATAGGAATATAATTGTGACTAAAACAATAAATAAGGGAGCAAAGATAGTAAGTATTATAAACCAAGACAATGCATGAGAATATGGTAGCTACTTTCATCTGGTGACTGATCAGTGAAGACTCTCATAGAAGATATTTAGACTGAGTCCTGGAAGACTAGAAAAAGTCATCAATGAAAGGAAATGGGGCAAGTATTTTAGACAGGGGAACTGTAAGCAAAAAGGCCATGAAGTAAGTGACACAACTTGGTATGTTGATCGAGTGTGGCCTTGGCTCAGTGGATCAGAAAAGAATTGTTCAGTCAATTGGGAAGGGTGGTCAGGGATCCTGCAGGTCTCCATGGTCCATCACAGTGAGCAACATGGGGGCCATCAATGACCTTTGTTCAACAGTAATTTTAATGACATGGCAGGAAACATAAGCTAGAAAGATTTGTTCAAATGTAAATTAGAAGTAAAGAAGTAGAGATGGCATCTGTATGTAGACAACTCTTTCTTTCAGGAAGTTTTGCTATAAAGAGCCCTAAATGGGGAAAATAAACAAACAAAAAAAGAAGCCAGTGCAGATATGCATTGATGATCAACGTTCTGTTGAATCATGTAATTGAACAATACAATATAAAATATATTAGGTTAATTTATGTATAGTAGAGTAGAATATACCTTAAGAAATTATTTTTTACATTCAGTTTTCAAGAATTCATATATGGTTCATGAATTAAAAACAAATAAATACTTTAAATAATCTATTGGCTTGCTACTAAAAGTAAAAATATATAAAACTGAATAAATATATGGTATACATATTTTTTCAGACTTTCATGTCATATTAATTGCTCATGGAGATAAATGCTAAATGAGAAATAAATAAATTTGATCTCAGATTTGACATAAATCTACTGCATTGAGCAAGTTGCTATAAAATTCAATCCTGTAATCCTATGTATCCATAAAGTATTAGAATAAAGTTAAAGTTTTTTGTATACTCTAAAATCTATGATTTTATCAAGCCATACAATAACAAATACATACTTGTTTTTGTCTTCATGTTTGATTGCAAGTAATAGAGATCCATCAAGTTAACTATATTTGAACAAATGGAAAGATGAGCTTGAGTGGGAAAGCTCAACATCATAAAATATTAATTCTAAGTCAATTAATAAGCTGTGCACAATTTAGTAAACATAGTAACTATTTTTGCTATATTTCTTTGTAACTAGATAAACTGATTATAGAGTGTAAATAGAAAAATAATCAGGTAAGAATGGTCAGCAAATATCTGAAAATGAATAACCATATGGAGAAACTTACTGTTAAAATAAATTAAATAGCTTCACTATTGAAATACAGAATTCTTCAATATTTACATAAATACATAAATATGTACATAAATACAGCCATCAGTGCAACAGAAAAGAGTGTAAATATCATGGATTAAAAGGTGCACCATGTGCAGTTATGTTAGGGCAAATGGGTAGCAATTTAAGAAAATAAAAAAGTTGGGGCGCCTGGGTGGCGCAGTCGGTTAAGCGTCCGACTTCAGCCAGGTCACGATCTCGCGGTCCGTGAGTTCGAGCCCCGCGTCAGGCTCTGGGCTGATGGCTCAGAGCCTGGAGCCTGTTTCCGATTCTGTGTCTCCCTCTCTCTCTGCCCCTCCCCCGTTCATGCTCTGTCTCTCTCTGTCCCAAAAATAAATAAAAACGTTGAAAAAAAAAATTAAAAAAAAAAAAAAAAGAAAATAAAAAAGTTAATCTGCACTTCACTCCTTATATCAAGATAAATTCCAAAGGAATTAGAGAAGTGGAAAATTGTAGTATTGCATGGACCATATATTTTCCTACAAATTTGCTACTCTGTCCAGCCTCATGAGATTCCGCTCTGCTTTTTACCTCTTCCTCTCTGTCATACCTGCAGTTTCTATATCCAGAATCTCTCTGACCTTCTCCAAAGCAGGTCAGAGTTCTCACCTGGTTGCACCCCTCTCCACTATAATTCGGTATTCAGCAACTCTCCCAATCTGTTTTTGGTCATTCAGGCATAGAGTAAGTTAATTTAGCTTTACACACACACACACACACACACACACACACAAAAAAAAAAAACCTTTCTATTTACTTATACCTCTTTCTTCCTTTACAATCACTTTCATGGGAGCTCAAAAGTAAGATGCAAAAAAACATATGTGTTTAGTTTATAAAATTAAGCTAGATAAAAACCAAATGTTAAGAGAGAAACGTGTTTGAGTCAAATCATCTGTTTGCAGTACAACTTAGGACACCATTTACAAATTGACTTTCCTTAAGTAAGAGAACCACTAATGGCCAAATAATCTATGGTCAAGAGAAAACAGTCATAGAGAGTGGAGAGTGGAGCCAACATTATGACAGTGTAATCATAAAATGATTATAAAATGAACTGGAAAGCAAAATAACAAGAAAAATAAAAGACACGAGACCATTTATAACTTAGTGACTTTTCACCATTTAATCAACTGCAGTTTCATTTGGCAAAATGACAGCCCAATCTACCCAATTTAAATTTCTGGTCTGATATATATAAAAAACAAATACAAACAAACAAAAACACTTAAACTGGTCACTTGAGCAATGTCTAAGCTATACTACCTCTGTGTCTTTGTAAGGGACATAGAGTCTCAATTAATCCATTAATGTCATTTATGCACTGTGTTTCAGCTTATTTCATTGTGTTTGTACTTATGTCATCCTGTAAAAACTCTCATTTTAGAAACATGTTTCCCTCTATACTCTGGTATTCTTATTAATAATATTTTAAGTTCCTTTTCTACTTAGATTTAGATTTGGGATCTTGTACAGTCATCCTATATGCCTATCTCACATTCAGGTGATAACAAACACTCAAATACTTAGCTTTAAACAAACTTTGTTGTCCTCACTTCTCCATTTCCCTCAGCATAGTTAGGCCCAGACTCTTCTGGGATTAATAATGTAGGTAGGAGTTCCTCAAACAGGAATGGTTATCTCCTGAATTACATAGTCCTGTTCTAATTAAAGGAACTTGAAAATGCTTCCCTACAAGTATCCAATGGCTAACTTGAGGGGGTGGGCATTTCAGGGATTTTGATTTTTAAACTGAGTTGTTATTCTTTTGCATAAATGAAATAAAAATGTGACAAAAGCTATACCAAGCTAAAATGATCCAATACAATACCTTGCTGACCTAAATGATAAAGGGTTGTTCACAGAGTTAGTTTATTCAGTAGAAATTACTTTTAAGGCAGAGTGCTCTCAATTAACAACTGCATGGGAACCTCTGTTATTTCCAATGCAATGTTTTTATTTTGAATGCAATGGACCCAAGCCCATAAAGCAAAACAACCAGAAGAATTTTTATAGATAATAAATAATTTAAATCAGATTTTATTAAACCAAGCAAGGATATATTATAGAATTGGATATAAACCCACATGAATATTTTAGGAAAAAACATGAGACTGTAAAGAAATTTCACATTTATGGTCAGCCTCTTGGGGACCTACTTACAAATACCCAGGGTTATTCATATTCTCCTCTTCCCTACTAGCTGGGAAAGCTTTAAAAGCATTAGTCTAACATAACTGAACTATTTTAAAAGTTGTGGAGTTTTTTTTTAAATTAAGTATTCAAAGAATTCAGATTCATACAGTGTTAAGTACCAAAAATGAAAAAAAGGCTGTCTAAAATGCCCAATAATTTTTAAGGACAAGGACACAGGAACACATATATTTAGAAGCAGAATTGTTAGAGTCATATTATTAGTTGGTTTTACATAGAATGCCTGGAACAGTTCTATAAACATCAATATTTGTGATTTTTTTAAGTTTATTTATTTATTTTGAGAGAGAAAGAGAGAACATGAGCAGGGGAGGGGCACAGAGAAACAGAGATAGAGAATTCCACGTAGGCTCCACACTGTCAGCACAGACCCCAATGTAGGGCTTGAACTCACGAACCGCAAGATCATGATCTGAGCTGAAACCAAGATAGATGCTTAACTGAGCCACCCAGGGACCCCTATAAACACCAATATTTGTAAAAATCAAAACTAAAATTGGAGAAGGAGGTTCCAATTAATGTTTTTCATTTTTATGAGGTAAAGATGACAATATTTCATGAAGTTGATGAACACTACTTAAACTGATGATATCTATAATAAAGTAACACAGGCTTTAGAGTCAGAGAATTGTAACTATGATCCTATCATATTGTACCAGTGTGAAATTGCACAAGTTATTTAACTTCTCTGAGTATTGGGTAATTCGTGTATAAACACAGATAATAACACCATAATTAATAGTGGAAACACTCCTAAAGTGATCCCATATGCTGTTACAAGTTTTTGTTTTGTTTTTGTTTTTGCTTTCCTTTTCATAGGCAAGAGAGGAAGGTCTGCAAAGCTCCACAGCCTATTTAGCTTGCATACCTTTGAATGCCCAATGATCCTTAATGCTCCATGATAAAATGGTACATCTTTCACCTGAATTATGATAAAAACAAACAAAAACACGTAGGTCTTTTTGAACTATTGTAAATATTACCTTCAGGTACTGTCTATATTCAACCAATTTGCCAATTTAATATTCCCAGCTGTCGATTCTGTGAGGTTGCTCTCCCTACATACAGTTTTGTCCTCCTCCATGATGCCATTCAGACCACTAACATTTGGTTCCATCGAGAATTACACTGTTTTCTTAGGGAGTGAAAAGGATTGAGAAAGAAAGAACAAGTACAGGATAGCAAAATGAATGCATGTACAATGCTGGGCTTAAGAGATAAGCGTGGGTATGGTGATGCCTATGCTGTACATGTGTACTATACTTCAGAGATAAGCGGTGCTGTGTTGTTAGTATTCGGGGTTTAAAAGATAAGTCATGAAAGGGTTTGAACTAGAGGTAGGAAATCTGTGCACAGACTAACTGAACTTTTGTTAAATAGACTATGTAAACGGAAACAACTTAAATGGATATTGAATTCATAGTTTGGCTATTCAAGAGAGGCAATATATACTGTCGTATCAGGGACTAACAATATGGGACTATGTAGACATTATAAGGTTCTCAAATAAACACATTCATTGGCCTGGCTTTGGATTTTTCTTGTATACTTTGAACTTTACCTGGAAACTTGGATCACTTATTAAAGGGGCATGAGATGTGACACTTCCTAAAATGCAAATCTTATGACAGCAGTAACCTGTTTGTAAACCTTTCAATGTCTACATGAACCTTTCACAACAAATTCAGACTTCTTGTGATGACACATCATGATGTTCAGGGCCACTGCAAATCTCTCTGGTCTAATTTATTACACACACGTGCTCACACACACACATTATCCGCTAGTCACATCAATATATATATGCAGTCCTTTCAACAGGATAACCTTTTAGAACTATAGCTTTCCCAGATTCACCCTGGCACCTTCTTGTGCTGTTACCCACCATTTCAATATTTAGACTCAGCTTAAATATTTTTCCACTTTCTTCAGCTTGGGCAGAATGAATACCTAGCGCTACAATACTATTCTATACAAACCTCTACCCGGTGCATCAAAGACATTCTACTGTAATTGTAGGTGCATGTTTCTACCTCTCCCAGTGGCAAGTACCTTCAAGATAGGGACTACAGTTTGTTTATAATGTTTGGTACACGGAATATAAAATATACAAATACATTTTATAGAAGAAGTGATGAATGAATTAATTAATGGGACTTATTTTTTGATATTTTATGTAGAAATGTATATTTCTCTTCTGATTTTTGGATATAGTTATTTTTAAACATTTAGAAAATGTATTAAATACAAGGCATAAGTTAAAATCATCTATCATGAGGGCACCTGGGTGGCTCAGTCGGTTGAGCACCTGACTCTTGATTTTGGCTCAGGTCATGATCCCAGGGTTGTGGGACTGCACTCTGGATCAGGCTCCACACTGAGTGTGAAGTCTGCTTGGGGATTCCCTTTTCTCTTTCTCTGCCCCTCTCCCCTATTCGGGCACACTTTCTCTCTCTCCCTCTCTCTCCCTCCCTCCCGCTCTCCCTCTCTAATTTAAAAAAATCCATTATCCTACTATACAGAAAATAAATAATTCTTAACATTTTGCTTTATTTCCTGAATTCATTCAAATATCCACATGTGTTTAAAATTTTAAATAAAAACAAAACATTCTAGAATTGCAGTCTATCATGTATCTTCCAAAGGGAAGCAGTGGCTGTTTTTAACAAGCTGACTACAATTATCTAAATTCTAGGATGGTGGCAGGTTATTTTTAAACAAAAGAACAACTTTTTGTTTGGAATAAACTTTAATGAGCTCTTTAGTTATTCTAAGGAGAGACTAGACTAGATTGGAGAGACTGAGACAAATTGGAGTTCATTTGCTCAGTGAAACAGGTAAAAAAGACTCCCCTTCTCACACTATAATAGAATCGCTGATTTTCAGCTGGTTACATGGAGGCCTAAAATGAACACATTTCCATTCTCTCATGTAATGTGACTACAGAAAGACAGTAAAATGTAAGGTAAAGCTTCCTGCAACCATCCCTAACAGACAGCTGGTGTATATTCCTTGTCTCTTCTCCTTCATTCAGACCTTTAGTTTGCTTCTTAAAATGCAGTGTGATGGCTGGAACTCCACTTATATGTAAGCAATTCTTTACTGACCTTTCTTGAACATGAATCCAATACACATCTCTGACTGTTTTATAGGGGCATCTCTGATGTCCTTGGAAACTGAATACATGTTTAATAAATCTGATGGACAGTGTCTAATTGCACTCGAGAATGGTTGTAGCAACATACAGTTACACAGACAATAGATGAATGTTTCAATTCAAAATATTATAAATTTTACTGGACATTCTCATGTTGGAATTTTTGCTAATTTTTAAATAAAGTCATCTCATTTATATTTTAATGTGTTTTTCTTGTATTTACTGATTAAGTTAAATTTTATTCATAATTATGACTTCTATAATTTTTCATTCTTAGTCATTTCTTTATACAACTTTTTCCTGTATTAGTTAATCATATTTTCCTAATAATTGAAGGAATTGTGTATTTAAAAATTTAATTCTCTTTGTCATCAAAGATGAATATACTTTTTTTTTCTAGTTTGAAATCTGTCTTTGTCATTGATACATTTCAAGATAGAAAATTTTAAATTATGTTTAAAAATATGCCTCTATGAGAAACATTGTTAGTAGAAAGGAGAATTTGAGTTATTTATTGTTTAAAAAGTTACATCTATACATGTCTACACATAATAAAGAGCAGAGGATAAGGTCCAACATAGGCCTTAACTTTAGCTTTGAGTGAAATCTTCCAACCCATGTTAAAACACTTTGCCTGCATCCATACAGCTTAATATAATCAAGAAATATTTCAGCAGTTGGCATTAACAAGACCTTGCTACTCAAGGAAGTTTCAGATTAGGCACATAAATTTGTGACTGACTTTATTGTTTATTTCAGGAACTTAAAAAAGTTATTCTCTATACAACACACTTCTCAAATAACTCTCTTTCAAGAAAACAGATTTCTCTTTAGGGTAAATAACCTTCATCTTAGGGTCATAAATCACTCAACTGAGCAAGTTGCTGGCTTATGAAAATACTTTATTCATCAAATCCTCACCTCACTATGTCCACCAATCCTAAGCAATTCTGACACGAACATCACCCAACACTAACCAAATTTCTACATCAGTTAAATCAGACCTACTTAATACCAAACCCCAAAACCTTATGAATATATGGTCTTGGCAATCCAAACCCTCACACACACCTCAGAAGCACTCCCCAAAATATACAAAGGTTGCAAGGTTAAGTCTCCCTTACTGCAGGATGGGATAAGCTTGGCTTAAGGTGAATGAGAGGTCACTGACAGTTAATCTGGTGGCATTTTCGGAGAATTGAAAGTAGATCATATGGACTCTTCAGGAGGTTAACCCTTTATGTGTGGCTCCTCCTCCCTATTTGACTCCCCTCTCCTCATGCCTTTCTTTAACATGTCCTTTCATGTCAGCCAGAGGACGTTTTCAATTCTAGTCACGAGGAAATACACACTTCCTTTAAGGAGACTCTCTAGTTTTACTTCTTTTACCTTTTTCTTTTACTTTTTAATATTTTTTTTTAACATTTATTCATTTTGGAGAGAGAGAGAGTGAGATCGTGTGAGGGTGAGAGCAGAGAGAGAGAGGGGGAGACACAGAATCCAAAGCAGGCTCCAGGCTCTGACTTGTCAGCATACAACTGACATGGGACCTGAACCCAAGAACTGCAAGATCATGACCTCAGCCAAAGTCAGATGCTTAACCGACTGAGCCAGCCGGGCGCCCCTAGTTTGCCTTTTACATCTTTGACTCTAACACAGGCTTTCAGTCACTTAATAACTTTAAAACCCATTCTTTTTGTTTGTTTGTTTGTTTATTGAGAGAGAGAGAGAGAGAGAGAGAGAGAGAGAGAGAGAGAGACAGAGCATGAACAGGGCTTGGGCAGAGAAAGGGAGAGAAAGAATCCCAAGCAGTCTCTACACTTAGTACAGAAATCAGCACGGGGCTTTAACTCAGGAACCATGAGATCATGACCTGAACCAAAATCAAGAGTTGGACACTTAACAGACTGAGCCACCCAGGCGCCCAACACTCTTTCTTAAAGAAGTGGACTGCAGGTGAAATGGTGAAGGAGTCATGCAGAGGGTGGGAGACCCACCCACAGCTGGCCAAGATGAGCTCTTAATAAAATTACATTGCCAGTTAGCTACCATTTTAAAAGGGAAATGTTTTCTTCCTCTGTCTTGGTTCACATGATCAAATCTCCCCTTTTTAATCCTAGCAAATAAGTTTATGGAAAGAATGAAAACTACATCCCAATCTATGTGTCATTTTTCAGGAGATCTCATAGACGTTGCATCTCTGAGCAATTGGGTAAGCAATGAGGGAAGCGCAAGTCACGTCCTTCATATTCCACCAACTGGAATTTGTCTGTCATGCAGTAATGTGTGTGTCAGAATCAATCATCAATTCAATTTCATTTCAGTGTCACAGCAAAGAAAATCATCTGGATTTTAGCAACAGGTAGATTGCCAATTTGGTTTGTCAGAAGCATTATGAGTTTTGAAATGAACATATTCAATAAGCACATACAGATCTTTCTAAAGTTTTTTCAATGTTATTAACATATAATTGTAATGTTCTAGAAGTTTCATTTATGCCAACTCAACTGACTACTTTCATCTTTTCCACCAAGAATTTAGTTCTTATTTTATCTTGTCCTATCATTCAGGTATCAAAGTAACATATTTGTGTTATGCACATATATATTTTTTTGTATGTAGATGTCTTTTTTCACACAGTATTCATTGCATTTTCCAGAAGGAAACTTACTTATCCTTTAGTCTTTTATACCTAAAGGTTTTCAAATATTTTACCTATTAAAATATAAATCCTAATGAAAATATATCAATGGTTCATAATATTTACATAAGAATAAATAGCTTATTTTTTCAATAAATTGTTTATACATATATTCAAGCACTCTATTCTTGCCCTTCATCAGAAAACACTAAATTTTACATTAAGATATCCTTTTGCAGCTGCTATATTTAATATATAGCTGTTGTAACTTTTTAAAAAAAATTTATTTATTTTGAGAGAGTGTGTGTGCAAGCAGAGGAGGGGCAGAGAGAGAGAGAGAGAGAGAGAGAGAGAGAAAATCCCAAGCAGTCAGCTCAGAGGACTACATGGGGCTTGATCCAATGAACCATGAGATCATGACCTGAACCGAAATCAAGAGTTGGACAATTAACTGACAGAGCCTCCCAAGCGCCCCATGGTTGTTGTCACTTTTTTAAAAAGGAGAGAAAGCAAAGTTTTCTACAGGGGTTATAAATCCTAGTTATAAATCCTAGTCAAAATTTCATAAATCTTGAGGTTTATCACATAATATTTTATTTTATGTAAGTCTAAAAAAGTTTCTCATTTTTCCCTTTCTTCTTATTAAAATTTAATTTTTGGATGTAGTTTAAAACCTCTGTTTAGATTGTACTCAACAAATATTTGTTGAAAACCTACCATGTGCAAGATGCTCTGTATGAAATATAAATTACAATTAAAATTGCTTTTGATTCAAGGAGCTATGTTGTTACATATGAAAAAGAGCTGTTAGCCAAGAAAGCACTGATAGATACAATGCTGTAGAAGATGACTACAGTAATTTAGAAATCTCAAATTTATGGTGAAGATTAAGAAATTAGGTTTGGATTTTGCCCGTCCAGGATATACTGGTTCTCGATGAGCCAAGTTGGAAGGATACGGCTTATGGTTGATGGACTATAGAAGGAAAAATTAAGTTCTAGATTGACTTCTGAGAATGGACATGGGTATTCCCATGTTTTCTTCCCAAAACATTGTTACTCTTGTTTTTAACTTGAAATGTATTTCATATACAGATACCTGTTGGTAAGATTGCCCTTTACACATTAAGTGGCTTACCAAACACCCAGGGAACACTGCCAGGCAGAGCAAGAGAAGTAAGGATACATAATTGAGCAAAGCTGGAACTCAGGACATTTGTAAAGAAATTGTAAAACATAAGTCTGGAGAATGATTAGGCTATATTATGGAGAGCCTTACATGAGTCTTAGGGTTGTCTCACATTAAACAGATACCTCAATTGACAAGATAATTGTTGGAATAATAATGCACTGCAATTGACTTTATTACCAGATATGTTTCTGTTCAAAAGGTTAGAGAGCTTCCACTGTAAGCCATTTTCCTCCTCCTGTGATCATATTCTCCAGCTCAAAGAGATCACTTGGAAAAATGAGATTCCTTGGCACAAAAAGAGTTGTTTTTTTTTTTTTGTATATATCACTCTTTTACAAAGAAGATACTTCTTTCAGCTGTTAGCTATCCAGAATTCCTTCTCTCTAACTGTATTTTTTTAAATCACTGTGATTAGTCTCTGGTTATAATTGCATGTTCTGCTCAGGCATCTCAGCCATCTACGTGACAGCTTTGCTTCAGAGTCATAGGCAATCACCCATTGCCTCTCTCTATTGTTTGTTTCTGTTAACCAGTTGTGGCCTTATTATCCGTAGACCATAGATCTATGCAAATATTCTCCAGACATAACTTTGAATGCTGAGATGACAAGGTAACAGGAGCTGCATAGGCATTCCCTGTCTGAAACTTCTAGGAAAGACTACTGTGCCTGACCTGGTGCCCCTTAGTAGGTAATGGGAAGGGACTGACATTTCTCAAGCAGGAGAATGATATCAGAACTGAACATTGCTGAAAGCAATTTGGCAGCAATGTCAAAGTTATATCAGAAGGAAAATATAAATTATTTAAATAGACCAAGTGTAAAGTAATGAAAGCCAGCAGGAGGCATCCAAAGGAAAAACCTAGATTTAAAAGAGTTACAATGTACAAGACACCAAACTAATGGGATGGGGAGACGTGGTAAGGGAGGAAGAAATAACTAAGTTTCAAGTTTTGGTGGTGGAGAAATATTGAGCTTATAGACAGGGGAATTCAAAAGAAAGAAGAATTTTGAGGTGGAAATAGTCAAAATTGGGTTTGTGCCCAATAAAAAGTATACATAAATATGTCCAGAAGACAGAGGAAAATTGGATCCAATTTATGGGGGAAAAATGAGAATCAGAGATTTTGAGATATAGATTTGGTTCACGTGCACAAGATGAAAATTCCCCATTGCAAAAGATATAGTGAATCTGTTATCAGATAAAATTAGTTTATATCTGGGAAATAAACAGCAGATGGTTATTGTCAACGTTTAAAATATGTCATATTAACCTTCAAATAAACCTCCTGTATTCCTCATGGTAATTGTGTAATAAGAAACAACAAAAATATATAAATGGGACTAATAAGTTTAATTTTGGGGCGTTCTATCTTTAGTTACTCATAATTTAGAATGAGTTAGATAGCAAAGTCAAATAAATTACCCTCAGGTTTCAAGTATTGATACCCATTAGGCTTATTTATCATTTAGCTATTCAGCAAATCATTTCATAGCTCTGAGTCAGAGTTTGTTGAATCAAAGTGGGTACATTAATGAGGAAAATTTCTACAGGATTTTTTTTTTTATTTTAAATCAAGCACACATAAAGAATTGCATTAATATATATTCTATCATTTTGAACTAAAAGTTCAATGTTTACAGGCCTCAGGCAAATGCTCAATGCCTTCCAAAAGTATTAGGCACACAGTCAAGAAGAAAATTCACTCTCCATTGGAGCCTACTAAATCAGCACCTGTCATATTAAATCCCTCATCTATTTCCACTGTTTAGAAAATGCAGGGACTAATCTTAATGTAATAGGTAAATATAAAAACTACATATTACATGTCAAGCTGGAATTGTGGTAAATGAAACAAATATGTGAATAGTTACCAGCCATGCTATATTTATTTTTATAATTTAGAGTTTTTTAATTTTAAAAATGAAAATTTAGAATCAATGTATGTTATAATTGGAAGGAAGGGTCCTAATATATTATTTATGCCAAAATATGTGTCATAGAACTCTTGTTAACCATGGATAAAGCTTGGGTAATTCCACCAGTGTTTATTCAAACTTTATTTTTAAAACCTATAGTAACATATTATATGCATGCTGCAATATCATACACTGAATACCAACACATTATTTGTCATTAGTTTTGAGTTATGCTTTGAGTTGTACTTTGGAGGTAATTCAACTTGGAGACAAAGTTAAGATAAAAACTCCCCTACTGTGCTTTTGTAATTGAAGAGTATGAAAAAATTGCAAGTTCAGTTTTAAAAATATATTACCACATAGCAGCAGTAGCAGGCTGAATATGGGCCCCTCTCTGAATAACAGAAATTAGTAAATTTAAGTTGTCTAACAGTTTAAAGGAAATATACAAGCATAAATTCAACATAGGATCTTTTTTTAAAAAGAACTAAATGATAAAACTAACATAAACTGATAACTTATTTTTAACTTGCATATTTAATATTTTTACATTCAGTATAACTGACCTATTATTGTCCCAGATTGACTTTATAAGTACAAAAGATATATACTTATATATATAATTTAAATATATAAATTCTGCTTTTAATTTTGAACGTATGTTCCACCTGCCTTCTATAGGTATTTATCTTAGTTCAGGATGCTATAACAAAGAATCATAGATTGGGTGGCTTATACACAGCACAAATTTACTTCTCATAGCTCTGAAGTCTAGAAGTCTGAGAGTAGGGTGTCAGCATGGTTATGTTCCAGCGAAGAAACTGTTCCAAAATGCAGACTGCTGACCTCTTGTACATATCTTCACGTGGAGGGCAGAGAGCAAGCTAGCTCTCTGGCCTCTCTTCTGAGGAAACTAATCTCATTCATGGGGGCTCCCTCCTCATAATCTAATTATATTCCAAAGTCCCCACCTCCAAATACCCTCACATTGGGGATTAGGATTCAACATATGAATTTTGGGGAGATATTTGGGGAAATATTCAATCCATAACAGTGTTTGATTAGTAGTAATCAATGATGATATTTTACTTATCTCTATTGTCATTCTTATCATTGATTACCTATGTCCTCTTTACTATTGAAACTAGAGTCATTAATGTCTGTAAATCTAACCATATAAGATAAAAATTTTTTTAAAACCCAAAACCAATTCAAAAAACTCATCCTTAAGATTGTCCTTCTAGAAACACTCTTGGAAATAAAATCTGTATCAGGGTTCACCAAGGAAACAAATATATAGCATTATATATTATATAATGTGTATGTATATGGTGTATGTATGTGTGTATATGGGTTTGTGCATATGTGTGTGCAAACATACACACACACACACACACACACACACACAAAGAGAGAGAGATTTATTTCATGAAATTGGTTTATGCAATCGTGGAGTCTGGGTAGGTAAGCTGAATTCCACAGGACAGGATGCATCCTGGAAATACCCAGGCAGGAGCAGATGCTATAGTCCGTAGGGGAAACTTATTCTTCTTCAGGAAAACCTCAGTTTGTTCTTAAAATTTTTCAGCTGGTTGTATGAAGTGTATCCAGATTATTACGGATAATATCCTTTACCTAAAGTCAACTGATTGTAAATGTTAATCACATCTACAAAATGCCCACACAGCAAATTTAGGTTAGTGTTTGGCAGATTAATTGCGGACTATGGCCTAGCCAAGTTAATATATAAAACCTACCATCATAGCAGTTAAAAAGGGAAAAAATAATTAGGAATTGGTGGGACAAATAGAAAACAAATAACGAGATAGTACAATGAGATTTCACCTAGTAATAATTGTATTCAAAGTAAAAAGTCTAAACACACTAATTAGAAGACAGATATTGTCACACTGGATATAAAAAAAGACCAAACTATAAATTGTCTATAAGGGACAGCCTTTAATGAAAAGTCAGATAAAAGTTAAAAGTGAAAAGAAGTAAAATATGTATCATGAGAATTCAAATAATAAGAAAGCTGGACAGCTGGTATTAAGATAAAATAGGCTTCAGGGAGAGAATATTACCTGATATAATATTTCATCATGATAAAAGTAAACATTCTTCAAGAAAACACACCAATCAAAAAGAGTATGCAAATAATAAAAGAAGTTAAAAATAAAACTGAAATGAGAAAAATACATATTCATAATTACAGTTAATTATTACAAAATGCCTCTTGCAAAACTTATAAAGCAGATAGACAATAAATAAGCTTACAAAACTTGACAGAAGACCATGGGGGAGGGGAGGGGAAAAAAAAGAGAGGAAGGGAGGCAAACCATAAAAGACTCTTAAAAAGAGAATAAACTGAGGGTTGATGGAGGGGGGCGGTGGGAGGGAGGGGAAAGTGGGTGATGGGCATTGAGGAGGGCACCTGTTGGGATGAGCACTGGGTGTTGTATGGAAACCAATATGACATTAAATTTCATATTTAAAAAAATAAGCTTACAGAATACTTGAACAATGTACTAAACACAAACATGATCTCATTGATAGTTATAGAATAGTACACCAGAAAGATACAAAAATATAAATTTTCTTTTTGCATAAATAACACAGTGCCCAATACATTTTTGTACAGATTGTACAAAATGTTCTACATTTTGATAGAACTAGTAGAAGAATATGTTTTCAGGCTACAACATAATTAAATTAACAAACTACTAAGAAAGTCTCTAAAATAGTATATTAAACAGCATATTTTTAAATATCTCATGTATCAAAAGAATGCAGCTAAACAGTTTTAAGAAGAAGATTGATAAAACCTACAGAGTTGTTGAGTCAGTATGTTGTACACCTGTAACTAATGTTAACATTGTGTATCAAGTATACTACAATAAAAAATATATATAGTTTCATGAACCAACTAAAAAGAAATGTTCAAATTCAGTGGACTGGGTTTTCACTTTATGAAACTTGAAAAAAGAGAAAGGTAGTCAAAATAAATCTAAGAGAATTTTTTTAATTAGCACATAAATCAGTGAAAGAGTAAATAAACCATATAAAAAAGTCAACAAAGCCAAGAGTCCTTTCTTGAAATATTTCAATAAAAATTGATAAACTTCTAGCTAGATTGACCAAGAGAAAACAGAACTCACCAATACTTGGAATCAAAGGGGACATTTCTATACCTCCTACAGACCTTAAAAATAATCTAAGATTATATTTTGAACAATCTTATGGCAATAAATTCAATAAATGACATAAAATGTAAAAATACCATAAATGTAAAATACCCTAAAAAATTAGAAATTTCTAACACTGTAACAAGAAGAAATAAAAAATCTAAAAGTATTATATTAATTAAATAAGTTATATTTGCAATTTAAAATAGCCCTACAAAAAAACCCTCCATGACCAGATGTTTTTACTGGAGAGGACTGTCAAACATTTAGGGGAGAATAGTACAAAGCCTATAGCAACTTGTTCAGAAAATATACACAGGAAGGATAATTCCCAGTTCATTTTGTAAGACCAGAAATACTCTGATAACAAAACCAAAAACATTTAAAAGAAAAAAAAAAAAGAAAAGGAAGAAATACCATAGACAAAAATTCCTTACAAACATAAATGCAGAAAATCTTTAAAAATATTTCAAACTGAATCTACAAAATATATAGAAAGGATAAAACATAATGTCCAGGAGGTTTTTAAGAATTAAAGGTAGTTTCATCATGCAAACACCAATCAATATTTTATCACAATATTAACAAAATTAGAAAAAAAAACCAGGTATCATCTCAACAGACGAAGAAATCACATTTGAAAAAAATTCAACACACATTGACAGCAGAAAATTCTGGCATGTGTCTAAGAATAGAACAGAATGTCTTCACCTATAAAAAAGTATACCCTGAGATAGCATCATACTCAATGGTAAAAAACTAAAAACTTTTCCCCTAAGATCAGGGGGAAAATTTTTCCCCTAAGATCAGGATATCCACTCTCACCATTTTTAATTGACCTAGTACTGGAAGCCCAGTCAGAGAAAATAAGCAAGAAAAAGAAACAAAAGGCATTCATTCAAACCAGAAAGGAAGAACTAAAACTGCTACTATTTATAGATGACACGATATATGCAGAAAGCTCTAAAAATCCACCAAAAAAAAGGCAGGGCGGGGGTGGGGGATAGAACTAATCAAATCCAGTAAAGCTGCAGGATACAAAATCACCCAAAGCAATCTACAGATCCAATGAATCCCTATCAAAACGCCAATAGTATTTTTTCACAGAAATAGAACAACCAACCTTAAAATTTGTATGGAACCACAAAAGACTCCGAACAGCCAAGGTGATTTTGAAAAAGGACAAAGCTGGATATATCATACTTCTTGATTTCAAACTATGTTACAAAACTATAGGAATAAAAACAGTAGAGTATTGGAATAAAAACAGACATATAGATCAATGGAACAGAATAGAGTCCACAAACAATTCCATGCATATATGGTCAATTAATTTATGACAAGGAGCCAAGAATATTCAATGGGAAAAGGAGAGCTTCTTAAATAAATGGCATTGGGACAAACAACCAAGAACTCAGACACAAAAGTTGCATAGAGTATGTCCTTACATAGAGTATGTAAGTATATTTGAATTCTTAGAAGAAAAATGAATTTATGATGACAGAATTCACATCAGTGACTGAGTGGGGGAAAGGATTGAGGAGCAGGAGGCATGAGGGAAATTTTTGTGGTGATGGAAATGCTTGATTGTGGTCATGGGTACACAAATTATATGTCAAGACTCATAACATTCTATACTTAAAATGGGTGCATTATTCCCCTGATAAAGAGAATTATATAGATTTTGTCATACCTTAGAATTGAAAAGCATATACAAAAAGATGAGTATAATGTCTCTTTACTGTAAAAACAAAACATGATGTAGGCATTGGAATAAGCATAGAAAAAAATCTGGAAGAATACATAAGAAACTCTTAATTGTGTTTTCATTTTCAAGAGAGGATACCATCTTTCATATTAAAGCTTTCTACGATGAACTTTTAAATGATGCACATGTGTTTTTTTAACGATATTATCTGGATAGGGTATAATGGGCTGTTTTTCTTTAAGCTTATATTTTCCCATATTTCAAAGTTAAAAAAATATTATTAAAATATAAATCTGGGGCGCCTGGGTGGCACAGTCGGTTAAGCGTCCGACTTCAGCCAGGTCACGATCTTGCGGTCCGGGAGTTCGAGCCCCGCATCAGGCTCTGGGCTGATGGCTCAGAGCCTGGAGC
Source organism: Lynx rufus (assembly GCF_022079265.1). Taxonomy (NCBI): domain Eukaryota; kingdom Metazoa; phylum Chordata; class Mammalia; order Carnivora; family Felidae; genus Lynx; species Lynx rufus. Next base: position 109,986,627 of record NW_025814889.1, read on the forward strand.
CTGTTTCCGATTCTGTGTCTCCCTCTCTCTCTGCCCCTCCCCCGTTCATGCTCTGTCTCTGTCCCAAAAATAAATAAACGTTGAAAAAAAAATTTTTTTTTAAAAAATATAAATCACAGGTGAATCACAGAATTACTTCAACAGAACAAATGTTTATTTCTAAATAATCAAAAATTTTTGTAGTAGAAAATTTCAAACTAATTTACAAGACTCTACTGCCAATTCCTAAGTACATATAAGACACTTGGAATGAATTTAAATCACTAGAAAATATAATAAATTAGAAAAATCAATTAGTTTCTAATACTTTGAACCACATATCTAATTGTCTGAGATAGTTATCTTGCAACCTATGTTATGTTTCACTCACTGTAATCTAAACAGCTCTTCCAACTGCACAATTCTCATTTCCCTTTACTGTTTTGTATGGCTTTGCTTTAAAAATGGTTTTGGTGTTTTGCGTTTAGCTTCTTCAAAGATTCACTTCATGGAGTTAATTTCTAACAAGATGGTTCCCTAAAGGAAAGGAGCACCTGACTATTACATAGGAGCCCTAGTACTCTCATAACTAATTGTGAGACCTTGGCCACATCATTTACTATTTGTGAATATTGTTCTGAACACCTACCCTGTACCAAGCACTGTGCTCACCTTAAAAATAAATTACCTACTAATTCTAAAATGCTACAATTTCAGAAATTTTTTCCAACATTTTTTAATTGAAAATAGAATTAAGCCATAAATAACTCTGATTTTTTAATCGGAAGTATCCAATAAGAGGTGGGTTTTCCAGTCTCTTTTCCTAGCATAGAAATACTCTTACTTCTACCCATGCAACGTGCATAATTAATTTTTATAACTTTGCAATTTAATGCCCATTTCCTTCATATTAACAGACAATTAGAAATAACAGGAATAGTATCCTAAACTGGGTTCAAGATCAACTACTTTTTTGGTGGGTCTACCAGCCATTTTGCTGTGTTCCAGACATTTACAATAGAAGTGCATAGAACTTGCTCTTTTCCTCACTGAGATCCTGGGAGGATTGTACAGATCCTATGCATAAGCCACTTTGCTTCATTCTGAAGAAAAGGGCTTTATATAGAGAGAGCATTGTTATTATTTTCCTTATAGTACAAAACATGTTGCATGATAAATTCTGCTTCCCAAAGGAATCAGCCATCCCCATTTTCTATTCAAAGTGTGAATGAATTACAGTTGGGCAGGAGCACAGGATAGTTCTATCAATAAATACTGTTTTGAAATACTGCCCTTAGTGATCATATAATTACAATTTTGTTGCATTTTCCCATTTTAAGGCTTATACTATCGAATTTCATACAAACTATCGCTCTTTTGCTAGTATGCAAATACAAGTAATAGAATACATTGAAATTATATTTGGAAAATATAATTTTCCATCTTCTATAGTTTCTACTTCTCTTATTTCTACTCTTATCTGTATTGTTTCTTTCCTTATACTTTTTGGGGTTAAATTTACTATATTTTGAGCTTCTTAAGGTGTAGGCTCAGAAGCCTAGATCACTGATCTCAAACTTCCCTTCCAATAGAAGTATCTAAAGCACAAATTTTCCTCAAAATATTGCTTTTGCTGCAATGCACAAATTTTAATAAGTTGTGTTTTTATTTTCATTTGGTTTCAAATATTTTTTTAATTTCCCTTATAATTTCCTCTTTGACCCCATGAATTTAGAACTAGTATTGTATAAAGTTTCCAAATATTTTGGGTTTTCCAAAGGTATTTTTTATTTATTTTTAACTTAATTTTGTGTTTTCAGAGACATGCTCTAAAGTGATTTTTGTTCTTTTAAATTTATTGAGACTTTTATAGCCAAGCATATTGTCTATCTTGATTAATGTTCCATATACAATTGAAAGTAATATGTTACTGGATGTAGTGTTGTATAAATGTTAATTAGGTTAAATTGGTTGATAGTGTCATTCAAGTATTCTACCCACTTCCTGATTTTCTGTCGACCTGTTATATTATTGACAGAGGAGAATTAAAATTACCAACATTAATTGTGGATTTACCTACTGAGATTTCAGGACTGTCAGTGTTTGTCTCATGTGTTTAAAGTTTTTATGTGTTATGAATAGGCATTTAGGCTTATTATGTTTCTTAATTTACTCTTTTATCATTGGAAAATGTCACCTTTATCTTTAGTAATATTTCTTGTACTAAAGTCAACTTTGTCTGATACTAATATAGGCACATCAGCTTTCTTACTATTAGACTTTTCACAGTATATTATTTTGAATCCTTTAGTTTGAAATGATCTATGATTATAATTAAAATGTGTTTCTTATAGAGACTATATAGTTGGAAATCACTTTGTTTTATCCATTCTGAGGGCCGCCATCTTCTAATTGGCATGTTTAGTTCACTTATATTTAATATAATTATTGATATAATCAGATTTAAGTTTATCTTTGCAACCAGCTATTTATCTCATAGTTTATTTCTTTTGTTTTCCTTCCAACATTTGGACTAATTGAGTATTTCGGTATTAATTTATATCTTGTCTTTGGCTTTTGTTCAATTATCTTTTGTGAGGTGTTCTATTGGGCAAAATATGCATCTTTAACTCATCACAGTCTCTATAATCTCATTTTTTTTACTATTATTCTCATAAATTTTACCTCTCCCTATATTACAAACTCCATACACTTTGCTATCATTTGCTTTAAGTAGGTAATAACCTTTCAGAGTAATTTTTAAAAATAAAAAAACAATCAAGTCTATTATATTTACCTACATGTTTACTACTTGTATAGATCCCCTTCTGTATAACTCTGTCTGATTTAGTTCTACTTCTTTGTCATGACCAGAGTTTTCTATGGAGTTTCCTGAGTTCTCAAATTGATCTCTCCATTCTGACTGACCAGACTCAAAGGTCTCTCAGCCCTGTTCCTGGTAATTATTTAGTGTGAAGATTCTTCATGATGCCTCATTCTTTGCATAGCCCTATGGAATCTAACCCTTCCTATGCACAGTTTAATACTCAAAGACTTAAAGGAGATCCTTATGCAGGTTTTTGCAGTTCTTTTTCCACATATTTTTTTTTTATTTTTTTTTTTTATTTTTTTTTTTTTATTTTTGGGACAGAGAGAGACAGAGCATGAACGGGGGAGGGGCAGAGAGAGAGGGAGACACAGAATCGGAAACAGGCTCCAGGCTCCGAGCCATCAGCCCAGAGCCCGACGCGGGGCTCGAACTCACGGACCGCGAGATCGTGACCTGGCTGAAGTCGGACGCTTAACCGACTGCGCCACCCAGGCGCCCCTTTTTCCACATATTTTAAATGAAAACTGAAACCGAACTCTACTCCTTCCAAAAAGAAAAAAAAAAAAAATACTTTAGATTGATTAAATCTAATTAACCTCCATCTAGTATATCCATTACTTTTCTTTGTCATTTCTTCTATCTAATTTTAATAACATAACAAAAAGAAGCAGACATATGAGTGAGGAAGATATGGCAATAATCCAGATGATAAAGAGCACTGTTTTACAGTAGGGTAGCAGTAGAGGGGATTAGAAGTGGTTTGATTTGGAGTGTTATTTTGAAGGCATTGCAGAATGGATTTGTGGATGGATTAGGTGTGGATTGTTATAGAAGAGGAGTCAAGGGTGATTCTAAGCTTTCTGGCCTGATTAACTGGTAGATGTTCACTATCATTTATGGATGAAAAGCATCATGGGAGGAATAAGTTTGGAATGCAGAAACCATGAGTTTGATTTTGGAAAATTTAAGCTTAACAAGTCAATTAAATACCTAAATGGAAATATGTCAAATTAGAATAAAAATTATACAATTGGGGAGAAAGTTGGTACTGGAAATAAAAATGTGAGCTCTGTCAATATGTACACAGTATTTAAGGACACGAAGCAGGATGAGATCATCATCATCAAGATGAGTTTATATAAATAGGTCAAAAGGTGGTCTGAAGCCTGGAATCCCAACCCAAATTAGTATTTAAGAAATGGAGAGACAAGAAGAACTAGCAAAGGAGACTGATAATGGGTATCCAATTATCTAAGAAGAAAAGTGAGAGAATTATGTCCTGCAAGAAATCTGAGGAAAGAATTTCAAAAGAAAGATGGATCAAATGGGTCAAATACCACCAACAGCCTGACTGCTTTGAGTTGACATGGTCATTGGATTTGGTGGTTTAGAGTTTGTACACGACAATGAAAAGTTGTGTTTCAATGTAATAAACTGACAAAAGTCCAACTGAAATGGATTCAGGAGGAAACACAAATAGAAAATGTAAAGCCAGCTAATAATGACAATTCTTCCGAGGAGTTTTGCTATAAAAAGGAGCATGGAAATACAGTGGAGGCTACTGGAGACAGTAGAAACAGTGTCCTGAAATAATAAGTGGCAAGGAATGGGATTCAAAGAACAGGTGGAGGGAATGAGTTTAGGCAACACTTTAATCACTTAATAGAAATACACATACATCAAGTGCACGAATTTGATGCAGAAGTTTGTGTAAGTTTTCTTATACTAAGTATTATTTTTGCAATGTTAGGAAGAAAGAGGAGATCAATTTAAAGTTTATTACTGGTTTCCAGGAGTATCAGGTGAAGGAGGGCAATTCTGACTAAGCATATGACCTGCAAAGGAACAAAGCATGAAATATCACCACCTACTAGATTCTGCAAACATATGCTTATGAATCAAAGACAACGTTGACCTTTGGAAGAAATTCTTAAATTCTCTTACTTTCTGAAATGATTTTAAAGTAATTTTAAAACCAAAATGTAAAAAATTGAAATGGAAATGTCTTTTTAGATATTCTTAAGAGTGACAACTTTTACATTTTATGGCAAATGTAATTAATGAAACCTAAGGTCCTTTCAAAATAATTAATAATCAGAATAAAGTCATCATGTGGTAGAATGCTTTGCCTGATTCAAGAACTTTATAAAATTTAAAGATAGGTGAGAAGGTCTTTATTCCTGAATAAGTTGACAGAGAATAAAACAAGAGACTGAGAAATTCTCCAATACTTCCTCATACAATTTCTGAAGGTGAATTTAAGAACTAAGGTAAAAGGGAAGAGAACACAGATGTTGTCCTGTCAGTAATGAAATTGAAATAAATGAGGTCCAAGGAGAGCTAGATGAGATAAAGTTGGTCTCCTGATTTCTCTTTGTTAGGGTAAGAGGGTTAACATGAAGATTCAGGACAAGATGGAAGATGATGAACAATCATAATTAGATATGCATTTGAAATATTTTCCTTACTCACCTTCTGTTTAGAGAATAAATAATGATTCATAATATATTCAAAAAGTGGATTTTGCTGTTTATAATTCCTTCAGGAATTGAACAGTGATGACAGCACAGCCCACGAATCTGCCAATTCTCTATTTGCTAGTTTCTCTGGGATTTTGCCATCAGTTTATTCATTCATTCATTCATTCATTCAACATAAAAGTCACATCCCCAAAGGCTTTTTTCATCATATATATCCATAAGACATTCAGCATTTGTATTTGGGAAAGAATTGTCTTATCTGTGTGGTGAGTTACACAAAGGTAAATGAAATTAAACATAGAGAGTACATTCTTGTGAAAGCATATGTTCAGGGACTGGGAAATTAACAAGCTCCCTGAAGTGAACAAAGCCTCCAGGATAACATGGAATGGGAGTGTCCCATACCACAACCAGTGGAGCAGGGAATTACAGCATTTTGCCTGGAAATCATTTGTAAAGAATATTTTACAAAGAGCCATTTTCCATACATCAGACATACTTAAAGCTAAAAATTGTCTTTCCCATGCCTATCCTGGAGAACACAAAAATAATTATCTACATGTGAAAGAACAAAATTTGAACTATCCAGATAACTGAAGCTAGTAATACATTTGCAGAAACAACTTTATCTGGACAAATGCTTCAATTCTCCACTTCTTTTGCACGATTGGAAAGCAGATTTTTAAAACTGCATTGCAAAGCAGTGTGAAATAAGTGACCAGAGCAACACCAGCAACAACCTAATTCTTGGTCTCCCACAGCAGTTCCCCATACTCATCTCATACATTTTTCTAATCTTATAAGCCATCCAGAAATAGACATTTTCCCCTACTTTAAAAAAATATTCTTTGCACCCTTCTACAAAGATTTTCTTAAAAAAAAAAAACAACTTAATAGCCATTGTTGAAAAATCCAGTCCGTTCATAATAAACTTTGTCTCTACTCACTCATCAGATTTCATTTTTCCCACCATTCATTACTGGGAAAACAAGAATTTTATTTTTCTAACAATCACTATCTTTATGGGGTTTAGCCCCAATATGTATCTTCTTTTTTTTTCTCCCCAGAGTTGTTTTAATTCCTGTTATAATTCGGGATATATATAATTAGATCTGTTATCTTGTCCAAGGATTATCTAAAACTTTCCCTTAATCTGTTATAGTACATATTCATATTTATATGTATCTACGATTCTTTGCTTTATTTAAAAATTAACATATTGGTAGAATATTGTCTGGTAATAAGATAACAATTTCTTCTAAGAAGTGTAAATATTTCCCAGCAGAATCTCTGACATCTCAATGATACTGATATTTACTAACACAGAATCTTCTTGTTTAAAATTGACTTTGTATTTTCATTCCATTGACCGACTAGCATTATTTCCATGTAATTCTCCTAAATATGTACCCTGCAGGACTTACTCTGGCTAGGATCCAGGCTTTTGATTTTCCCAGATCAAACAAAAAGCTGTATCTATCAAAAGCCAGGAAGACCAAAGGGAAAAGAGAGACAACACAAAAGAAATCCCAAAAGGCACAGTGAATTCTATAAATCTGTGGCTTAGGGCCAAAACCAAACAATTTGATTTTTGGTTGACAATTATGTTGGAGGGAAAATTTCTGGAGTCAGAGCAATGGGATGACTAGGTCCATAAATTGAGGAAAGTGAATAGATGTCCCAAATTTGTCTGAGATACTCTGCACATTTTCAATTCCTAGTAACTTCCACAATATGGACCACACCAATCAAAATACACTCCCTCGAATAATTCGTTCTTAAAAGAGAAACTTACTTATTAGAAGAGTAGATATTAAAACATTTCTATATCTTGCATCACTTTCCTTACCTCCTCATAAAAGAGTAAGCTATCTCCTATTGATGGGGCCCCATAGGCTTATTAGTCCCATTAATGCAGATAATGGTAGCAGTCAATGCAAAAGAAAAAAAGCTATTCTGAAATCAACCTAGATGCCTGATCATCACTGAGTCCTCAAAGTTCATATCTGAGAAAGACCCCTGAATCAGAAGATATTAGCTCTGATGGTATTGAAAAAATTATTCTGACACTTGGTAAAATTGTTAGGAAGACTTTATTCAGGAAAGTTGCAAATGATGTCAAGACTATCATAACAGGGGAGAGAGATCTGGCACAACTCTAAATACAGCAAAGACAGTTGAGAATTTGTAACCAAAGAACAGAGTGAGGGAGTCAGTAGATGGGAAAATATTGAGAAGAGACATCAACAGGGGATTCTTGCTAAAGTGAAAATGGGATTCTTGCTGAAGGCAGGTCAAACACTGACACATCAAAGGTTGAAGATAAGGAACTTGACCAGATACTGACAGCCATCAGATATCAAGGGTGGGGAAATTCTCTCTAAACTGACTTAGCAGAATTCTTGCTAAAACTGGGCAATGCAGGTCTGGCAAGAAGGCCAAGGTTGACAAGAGAGCTTAAATGTGTTTTGTTAGGAGAGAGTCTTTGTTAGTAGTATGATTTAGAAACTCAAACTGGCAGTGGCTTAAACAAATATAGATTCATTTCTCTCTAATCACAGCATAGAGCTAAAATAATGTTCCAGGACTTTTGGAAAACAAGCTCATTCTAAATTTTGCTTGAAAATCATGTCCTTAAGACGTGGCTTACAACTCATGGTCCAAAATGACCACTAAAACAAAAATTACTTGCTCCTCCTTCTACATAGAGCATGCAAGAGCTGTGTGGCTCTTCTCTGCCCCATGTATGGCTGGCTTGGATGGCTCTACTATTACTGGATTATTCAATATGGTCTCACATATTCATTGGGTAGTGGGGGGGCAGTGTGTGTATGTGCTACTTTTTGACTGGGGAAGTTTTGTTCTTCTTCAGGGTTTTCTTTACTTTCTTGTGATTTCTCATTCTCTTTTACTCTACATAGCCTCCCTGGCAGGAGGAGATCCTGAACTTCTCTACACAAAGGCTTATTTCCAAAAAATAAAAATGGAAACTATACGCTCTATAAATATAAGGGCCAAAAGTCATACCATGTCACATCTATTGCGTTATTTTTGTTAATGAAGTCAAGGCCAGTCCAGTTCAGTAGGAGAGAAGATGTATTCCCCTGCTAGATGGGAAGAATATTGTGCATCTACATAAATAAAAGAAATTATTGGCAGTCATCTTTGCTAACTTTAAAGATAGTTAATCTTCAGGGCTTTATATTCATCTAATAAACTCTACTGTATTTTGCTACTTTTGCCTAAAAGTAGAGTTGGGGATTGTTATCATGTCCTCTTATAGATTCTGAACCTCTCCATACCCTTTATGTTTGCCTAATACAGTATAATTGAATTGTCTTTGTTCCTCCCAATATGGATTTATCTATCAAAGACTCTTTCAAAACATGTGTATGATTAAATAATGTTTTAATATCAAATTCCAGAATATGAAATCTTATTAATATCAGGCAACATAACAAAACATGAAAGAAATTTAATAAATAGTAAGCTATACGCAAATGGAGAGTGCTTCCCAATATTATTTGTATCCTATTACAAAGTTTAGGATTATATACTCCTTAGAGAAATATATCAGAATACCAAATTACCCAAACTGATGAGAACTTCAAGCCCATTGCCAAGAGGAAACATTTCCCCACAATTATGTTCTGTTTAAAGTATATGTACAGCATTATGCCAAATCCTGGGATTGCTTTCAGGAAAGGACATTGATAATGGCAAGGTGGTTACTGAAGCAATCTTAAAAGTATGTACTATGAGAAAGATAGACATTTAAATTTGTATAGCAGAAAGGTAAAGAGAAATAACTTAGCTATATTCTAATTTGTAGGTTTGTGTGAATATTGTGTAATATTTTGTGAATATTGTGAAAATATTGTGTAATATTTTGTATCATTTCAGAAAGTTAATCAAAGCAGTGATAAAAATTTCAAAGAGGGCCATCTTTCAAATTGAGGAACAAGTTTTGGGCCAATAAAACCACAAAACAGGTTGTACTTCAGTCACAGAAAGTATATACTTTATTCAATACGTGGCACAGAGTAGATACTTATTTTATTTTTTACGAAATAGTGAATAGTCATCAAAAAGGGGAAGGTTGGAAAATAATTCTTCAAAGAACAATAGGAGGGAATAAGAATAATCTATGAAGCCATTTTTAACACTGTAAACTTAAAGAAGGCAGACTCTCTTTTTATCTTATCTGAAAAAGGTTTATCAGGGCAAGAAATAGAACAGTCATGTAATAAAACTGCCAAATATTCTGCCTGCCTGAACCAATGATGAAATTATAGCACAGATCCAGTGCAATAACCATGAAAAGGCACACTGGAGTAGTAATGACATTTTATTTTACTGTCTATCATTTTAGTCTTTCTCATGATCTCTTACTTAGATATTTTTACAATAACGTGTATGTCTTTTTACATCTTTATTCCATTTTCATGCTTATTAAGGCTTATGTGCTGCAGGCCAATGATCATATCTACTTAATTTTCTCTGTATTAAGCTCAAGAAGGCACCAAATAAATGTTAATGCAAGATTACTTTCAACATGATTTATCTCCATTTGGTTATTTATTTGATTTTTTTTCATAATGTCATACACTAAAACCAGTATCTCAAGCCTAGGTAACTTAATATAAGAGGCTTACATTATGAATGTTTAAACACATACACATTCACATATATACAAAAACATTCACATACACACAATACATATTTTCAAGTGATTTCACATAAGAAATTAATCCTATCTTTCCTCAGTCTCTAATATTGCAGATATTAATTTAATAGTGAAATTATCCATAAATATCTCAGGAAAAAATTGAAATGGGTTCCTCAAAGCTCATGGAACTTTTATTCTGAAATGATTTTTAAAACTACAGAGGTCTGCAATAAAGTAAATAACAGGCATTTAAGAAGCACCAACTCCATCTTTCACATGCACATTTCAACTTTCATCAGTGGGAAGTGATCCTCAGGAAGGGATAACTGAGAACTTTTACTTTTATGGGCAAGTGTTATAATTCCAGTCCACCATACAGTTAGGCATGGATAACACTATTCCCCCTGTCCATGAAAATAATTCCAGTTATCAATCTTTACTCATTCTGATGCTTATTATTAATATTTCAAACTGAAAGTTTTTTGGGTTAAAGTAGAAGTTTCTCTCTTCTCTCCTGGGAAAGAATAGCATTTGCAAATACACTTGACAGATCACTGGCAAGGCACAACTTCTAATATTATCTTTATAGAAGTGATATTTGTTTTAACCACCAATAATGTATCATCCTTGTCAATAAATTCCCATTAAAATAATATAATTTTCTTACAGTTGCAATTTTCAATGCAGAATCAAGAGTTTTATTGGCACATTTATTTCCTCTATTAAAACTTGCATCTTGACTTGCATGAATCAAATAGTCATTTATAGACCAGAGGAAGCAAAAATAGGACACTGGATAATCTGTAAGAAACACATTGAAAATAAATCAAGGCATTTAAACCTCATTTAAAGTATAAATTTGGACACTCATGGTAATAAGAAAAATAAAGGCATTATCAAGTAATTTTACTACAGTGGTTAAGGGCATAGCCTTTGACATCACATAAAATAGCTCTGCTTCTTGAAAATTATATATCCATGAGCAAGTTCATTTCTCTGAGCCTTAGTCACTTCAAATGTCAACATGAAAGATAATACTAAACTCTTAAGTAATTATATGCATTAAGCAAGATAATGTACATAAATTGCTAAACATAGAGTAGGGAAAACAGTAAGCTCTCAATATATGGCAACTATCATCACTGTTAGTTTTACAGTATTCTTAGATCAATTGACAAATAATCCAGAGTTATGAAAACAAAATTAATTGAAAGATTGCTAATTTAGGCTAGTTCACCTGAGATAATCAGTTTTTGCTTGAGTTATCTAACTACAGCATCTATATTTTACCTTATAGTTACAGCTAATTTAATTGTTTCAAAGATAGTTCCCTGGCCCCATACATAGATCAAAGGTCAATTCATAGATCAAAGGTCAATTACAAGGTCATGGTGAGCAACTACCTACAGATTTAAGCCTGAATCTGAGAATTGGCCCTCATTTCTACAAAAAAGTACATTTTTTTTTCCTTTCCCTACCAACAGAGAAATATTGTAGTATCCTAAAGATCCAAAAGGGGAAAAAAATGTCCTTTTGTTCTTTTACTTCTAAAAACCTTAATTTCAGATTTAAAGAAAGACTGAGTGAAAAATAAATGAACAAAAAACAAACAAAAATGAAACCACTAGCTAAAATGGCATTACGGGATACTGAGTACAAGTATATTTTATGCAGAATATTTAATAATATGATACAGAAATCATCACACTAAAACCCAAATTGTAAGCTGACTCAGGGGAAGTTACAAAGGTTAAAACTTAGACAAGTAATAAATGAGGAAACCATCTTCATTACCTTGAGGGTAAATGTTGTATCAGGGCAAAGGTTTTCTACAAAACTGATTTATTAGTGCTTTCAAACAAAAATGTACTAAAAATCTTGTTCATAAAGTTATCCTGCTGTTAATTCATGCTGCTTCTATTTGCATGAATGCTGTGTGTGTATGTTTAACTCCTGGCCACAGATCTGCTATCAAAATAAGACACATTCTTTTTCCTAAGTAATAGAAAATCATGAGAATTTTATACACAGAAGTGCCCAATTTTAACTCTGCTAGAGAATGTCACTCAATACTTATATTTTAGATTCTACAAAGACTGAGATAGGGAGCCGTGTTTCGTGTCAAAATGAGAAGAACCACCATCTATCATTGTCACCCAACCTCAAAATCTGAAAACTGTCTTTGACTTACTTGCTACCCAAACCGCATTTAGTTACTTGTCCAGTCTTGTCAATTTTACTTGCAATACATCTCTTATATTGATCCCCTCTTTTCTAGTCTCCCTGAAAAAATAAAAGTGCAAATAACATGCCCTCTTATCCATTATTGATGTTGTCTCCTAACTAGTTTTCCTAACACCAAGCCTCTGCTTCTCCAGTGCATTCTTCCTAAAAATACAAGATTATTTTGCCTAAAATAGCTCACTGATCACACTACTTACCTAATCCAAAGTCTTTAAGGGTTCCCTATGAGGAGAAATAACTTAGGCCACCATATTTTAAGCTCAGAAGAAATACAAATATATAAGCCTCACATCATCTAATTCAGACAACAATTTGTTCAGGAAACTACAAATGCTAAAATATTTATTGATACTTAAGGGTGTGAGCTGAAAGTATAGGGAGGTGACAATTAACCTATTATGACATTGAACTAGAGCTAATTAACTCAACCTACATCACACTTTGGATATTCTTTTGATATTGGAAATGTAGGTAAGGGTAGAGTCATAAAAAAGAGTTTAAAGTAAAATGAACTAATTTGAATAGATTAATATTAAGTTAAAATGCAGAACCTTGATTTGTCAACACAGCTCTTAATGCCACCTCTCAAGTCCAAACCATCTAAATGCTCTCTCTCTAATGTTTTTCAGTTTGTACCATACCATCTTTGACCTTTATTCTTAGATGTAAACTTTAAGAGAAACAGAATCTCAAAGTATCCATCCCCCTTACTTAAAAAACAAAGTAGAACAGGTTCCTATGTGTTAATTTTTTACTGGTTTTGCCTTCATATTTTTCTTGTTTCACTCTTCATTGAAATTTCTACTATCATTAGAGTGGTTATTTCAAATATTGCCATACAGAATTAAAAGAAAATAGGAGAAAATGGAGGAATAGAAGAACAAGAGACTGCTGTTATGCACATCTGTGGGCCAATGTTTAGAAAAAAATACTCAAGTAATTTGAATAAACTGGAAATACAACAGAAATATGTTACACAATCTAGTCCGGTGGTGGAATATATTGTAGTAAGCCTCCTTTGGATTGTTCTAATGCAACTATCAGCAAAGATGCTTTTCCCTTTTCTAGATTATAAATTATAAAGACATGTAACCTCGAGCTACCTGCAATCATCTCCCTGGGGGCATGGAGCTATTCTTAATTTGGAGAGAATAACACTGAGCAGAGAAACTGAGGCAAGAAATGAAGAGAAAACCCTCAAAATATTATTTTAGCTCTTTCAGCTGTTTCATTAAATGGACCAGTTGACTCCACTGACTTTTCAGTGTAATAAGCAAAAATTTCTCTCACCTTTTTTTTTTTCATTTAAGCTAGTTTGAATTATTTATCTGACTCAACCACATTAGTTTATTGTAATGGGTTTATGTATGTATTGAGTAAATCAAGAGGATATAACAAGTTATTTTGAATTCATTTTCATTGTCGGACTATGTTCCATAATTCATGTTGGAACTGAGACTGGGCCTCATAGAATAAGTTCAAAATCAATAACAAGAGCTATACTATAAAGAGTAAGCAAATTTTCAACACTGATCTAGAGATTAAATACAGTTGACCTTTAAAAACACAGGTTTGAACTGTGTGGGTCCACTAATATGAGATTTTTTAAAAAATATAGTGCAGTATTTTCTCTTCCTTATGATTTTCTTAATAACACTGTATTTTCTTCAGCCTATTTTATTGTAAGGGTACAGTGCATAATACATATAACATACAAAATATGTGTTAATCAACTGTTATGTTAGCGGTAAGCCTTCCAGGCAATAGTAGGCAAATAGTAGTTAAGTTTAGGGGAAGTTGAAAGTTATACATGGGTGTTCAACTATGTGAGGGTTCAATACCTCTAACCCTCATACTCAAGGGCCAACTGTAATTAGAAATGTTAAAGGACATTTTTAAGAAAAATAATGACTTATGCAAATATAAAATGTAAACATAACAAATTTATCATATTAATTAATAAGGGAGCCAGGAAGATGTAAAAAAATAATAATTAAAGAAGAATTCAAAGAACAGGCACAAATGAAATCAGGAAAACTGAAATGACTTTATTGAACAGTGCAATATCATTCAACATATACAAAATATCACCACCAGACAAAATTCAACTACATTTCTACATATAATAATCATTTCCAGTACTATCAGTTTCTATAATTTATAAAGGTATAAAATATCTCAAGGAGAATTAAAGGTACAGATCCATATATAATAAGATAACCCCAGAGGAATCCACTAGACAATGGCCAACATTTTATTGAAAAGACACCCAATGATCTTTTTGCCCATTTCAAAGTCTGTCACAACATTTTTCTAACAAAATATTTAAAGAGATTTTACCTTATGAGCACCTAAGGAGTTACTGTTATGATAGCCCTAACCATCTTTGAACTTTGTACTTCTAGTTTTATTATTCTGAAGTTCTATTTTTGAAACGTTAAGAAAAGCAATGTTGACTCTGTTCTTCATAATGGTCTCAGAAAATGTAAAAGTCTCCCTCTCTCACCAATAGTTATTTGCCTTTCTGAGGACTACTAGACTTGGTAATACTATTAGCATTGGTAATTTCTCAATTTATGTTTTCCTTTGGAGCATTTCTTCTCACATCTACACCCACAACAATAAGTACAAATTGTTTAGTATGACAAGTCCTCCTCAACTGGTCTAAAGCTGTATTTTCAAGTTGATTTACCACTGCTCTTCTCCCCCCCCCTTTTTTTAATGTTTATGAGAGAGAGAGAGAGAGAGAGAGAGAGAGAGAGATTGAGAGAGAGAGAGAGAGAGAGAATGAGCGGGGGAAGGACAGAGCAAGAGAGGGAGATGCAGACTCTGAAACAGGTTCCAGTATCTGAGCTGTCAGCACAAAACCTGATGCAGGGCTCGAACTCATAGGCATGAGATCATGACTTGAGCCAAAGTTGGATGCTTAACCAACTGAGCCACCCAGGCACCCCTGCACTTCTCCCATCCTTATGCTCCTGCTAAATTTATACAATCTCTGTTCACAGCAAAAATTCTGATCTCATAACTCTCTGTATTTGTTCATGATATTTCTTTATTTACAATGTTCTTTTCTTCACATCTGTGTGCCTAAGAGATTGGTCTCTGGAGTCTCACTTTAAAATTCTGTTCCTGCCACTTGTTTTTAGGTTAGTAATCTAACCTCTCTGTAACTAAATTTACTTATTTGTAAATGAGATTAATAATAATCTTTCTTCAGAAAGTTGTCCTTAAAATTAAATTAGATAAATCACATAAACCACTTGATAAAATCCCTGGCACCTGTTAAACTCTTATTAATTGTTATCAGTCATCATCATCATCATCATCATCATCATCACCAATCTCTAAGACCCTACCACATTTACCAAAACTTTTGCCTTAACTCTTTAAATGGAAAAAATAAAAGGCTTTTGTCTAAGAACCCCCATTGTTCTTAGAAAGTATCTCATCTAAAAACATGAGTAAGGGGTATAAATCTACAGGTCTTCCAGTGAAGCCACTCTCCACTCTCGTCACTCTAGTAGAATGTTATGCATATAACTATCAGTTCCTTCAGTAAATATGTTTTCCTTTCCCTGGATTTTCTATTAGTTCAAACCATGATAGGGGTACCTGGGTGGGTCAGTAGGTTAAGCATCAGACTTTGGCTCAGGTCATGATCTCACAGTACGTGAGTTCAAGCCCCATGTCAGGCTCTGTGCTGACAGCCCAGAGCCTGGAGCTGGGTTTGGATTCTGTGTCTCCTTCTCTATCTGCCCCTCCCCTGTCCACACTTTGTCTCTCTCTTTCTCAAAAATAAACAAACATTTAAAAAGTTAAAATATAAAAAAAAAAATTCATGATAGCCATAATCATGGACTGCTCTTTGGGCTTACAGTCTCATGATTGCCCTTCCTTAAATTTGTCATCCTGGGATTTTTTATTCCTATTGTTTATTTTTGTCTTAATTAATATTGCTCCTTGTGATGTGGTTAGTATTAGTCCTATCATTATGGCAAAAAATAAACTGAAAGAAACAAGTAAAATCTAAGATCTTTAGTCCTCAACTAGATGTCTACCCTTGTCACAGATTCTTGAGGAATGTACACAAAGGGATTATTCCATACAAGAGCCTCAAATCTCAGGGTGGTATCCTAGTGAACTACAGTGCATCATATGAAGCTAAGGTACTCCTTTTGGTTGGAGTGGTGGCAGAAATTTGTCATCATCAAGAAATGTCATCCTTTGGTATTCCTTTGTCTACAATTGAAAAGATTTTCATAAACTCCATATTGAAAACCTCTGTCCTAAGCCCTCACCTGATCATGGCCATCTAAATGACATCACTCGGATGGCAAAGAAAAAGGGAAGACTTACAGATGGCCAAACTTAAAGGAGATACAGCTAGGCATTTCCAGGGTGGAGTTAACCCTCTTATAGGCAGCAACTTGGATGCATGTTTCCATAGTAGCCACAGGAGAGAACCAATAAGCAATCTGAACAGATTGTGAATTTCCAAAATATCAAATCTAAAAGCTCATGCCAGGAAGATTTAACAGCATCAGTTGTTTGGAATCAATAATTCATTTATTTGATTAAAATATATTAAAGGCAGAATTACCATATTAATATTTGTATAAAATAGTGAACAAGGTAGACATGATAAAATATGCCCTCACCAGGTATATGATTCAGAAAGGCAGTTAGACAGTACAATTAGAATTTACTCCCACAAGATGACAAGGGTTTTGATAAGGAGAAGCCCAATGTACTAAAGGTCAAAAAGAGGATCAAATAGTAGAGGCAATTAGCCAAGTCAAGGAAGGTTTTTCATAGAAAATGTCATCTAGGTTGAAACTTAGTGATAGTACAAAGTACATTAGGATGAGTGCTAAGGAGACAAAATGAAACAGGGAGGGGCGTCTGGGTGGCTTAGCTAGATAAGCCTCAGACTTCTGCTCAAGTCATGATCTCATGGTTCATGAGTTTGAGCCCTGCATCGGGCTCTGTGTTGACAGGTCAGAGCCTGGAGCCTGCTTCAGATTCTGTCTCTCCCTCTCTCTCTGCCCCTCCCCTGCTCGCTCTCTCTCTCTCTCTCTCTCAAAAATAAATAAACATTGAAAAAATTAAAAAAAAAAGAAAGGAAAGAAACAGGGAAATGAGGGCATCAAGTGCCAGATGTAGAGCATGAAGGGAATGCTTAGCCACAAAATTAGACAACTTTGAACTAAATATGACAGCCCAACAAGCAGGCTAAAATTTGGAACCACTTTAAACTGAAGTTCTTTAAATATATTTTAAATATTTATTTATAGGAGAGTTTGAATGTCATGTGGGAGAAGGGAAAAGAATAAAAGAGTTTGCCTCACACCATTGTTCAAAGACATTTGGTACTAGCCTGAAGCTTTCATATCTCCCTTTTGTTTCATGTAAGCAAAAGCCCAGTGGTCACTGGAATCATATTTGCCAGAAGGCAATTAATATAAGATTCAAGTTCACTGTTCAGAATTGTCCCTTACAGGAGTATTCATAAATACAATTTCTTCATCCAATTACATTCCCATCCATGTCTTAGCACCTTATTATTGTTAAATGGCCCTAATGTTAAATAGCTGACTCTCGCCTTCATCTGGCTCTAAGTGAAAGTGGTAAGTCATGTCTAGTTGTAATTCTGAGAAATCACAAGGAGAACGACAGATCTACAGGTAAAAGCTTGACAGAAAGATGCATACAGGTCAAAAATTCATCAGCTACATAATCTGGTCAAGGGCTATTTCTGTAAATATAATTCCTAACAAAATTATTGTTATCTCTAAATTGTGTTAAATATCCCTTTTCTTTCCTACTATTTCTTTCTACACAAATTCTAGAAAATGCTCATGTATATCTTATCTTTCACATACATATGCCCTTGTTTATTTACTGCCAATGTATTTGTTTGCTGCTACATAAAAAGAGTCATAATGATGGCTTCCAGCTTCTTTGTTTTATGTACATCTTCAATTAGAGTTGGCTGAAGGCACCTCTCACATTCTCCTATCCATTTTTTTCCAAGAAGAGCTTGATAGATTTTAGTACTCTTGCTATCAAATTTACCAAAATGGCTATTTCTTTTTTATGTCTGCCTTTGTTTTCACAGCAATTTCTTAGCCTCTTTTGTAAATTTGCCAAAATCTTAATTGCATTTATAAAAGCAAGCAAATTAAATGCATAAAGGAGTATACCAAATATAGAGATTTGAGGAAAAAGAAAAATAAAATTGAATAGAGAGAGGAGTAGTTAAGGCTCATTTTATTTTTATGAGGTTTCCAATTATTACCTTATTATATACTTTATCATACTTGAAATGTTTGCAAAAGAATTTTAACAATGATATCACATTCTTAAAATTAATACTTTTAAAATATTCCTCTATCTAGATGACTTAAATCTCAGTACCTAAGTGTTCATGCCAGAGTAATTAACAAGGTTTTGCTTATTTAGTTGTGAACAGTCTGAAAATAAGTTCCTAAAAAATAAAAAATAATAAATAAAAAAATTAAAAATGTTGAATATTAAGTAAATCATTTTTTCTCTTTTTCCCTTTTTTTCTTTTTCTTTGCAATTCATATCTGCTTCATAATAAGTTTTATGATATTCTCTTTGATGTGTAAAGAGAGGACATTTATTAAGGAATAGATACAACTTTACAGCAAAACCGAATATTATGCTAAAAAGTCACTAAAAATCATCTTCTTTGCCTTAGGTGATAAAACAATGTTGAATCAGAGTAGAGACAGGTCTTACAAGATTCATGACAGTAGAATAACTAGTTTATAACATAATGCCTAACCAAAAGCAGCAGAGAAATGAAAAAATCAAGCCTCCACTCTCCATGCCAACAAGATATATTTACTTACATATGAATAAGCATTCTCAAAAGCTACTTCAAAACTTAACATTCTATGAGAACTAATATAACTTAGCCATAAAGTTACATTCCAACTTTTGCCATCATGTAACCTGAGGAACAACTATCTTTCCAAGAGTGCAGCCCAACAAAAATTTAATATGTTTAATTACTGTAAGTCATGCTGTATCAGTTTTCACAGTTCAGGCAAAATAAATCTACCCTGAAGGTTATGCAATGATTAATAGTTAGTCATCTCTTATTTCATATTTATAAGGATGAACCCTTAAAGATCTCCCTATTTTTAATAATCTGTTGTTTAGATTAATCCTGTGATTGAAAGCTCTTAAACTACCCAATTAATGAATCAATTAGGACTCCACTGTACCAATTAGGATTCAATGTGTTGGAACTGACATAAGAATCAACCCAAATTAGATTAACAGAAACAGTTCAAAGTTTCATACGCAGTTTTACCCAAGACTCAACTTATGTGTGGTAGCCAGCTGCAAAGTTGATTCTTAATGATTCTAGCTTCCTAGTACTCATGCCCTCCCACAATGAATCAAGGTTTATTTGTACCACTAATAGAATAATATAAAAACAACCATGTGAAAGTTTTAAGGCAGCATCTAAAAGACACAACATCTTCCACATGGGCCTCATGGATCACTCACCCTGGGGGAAGCCTGTCACCATGTAGTGAGGAAGTTCCAGCAGTCTTGTGGAGAAGATCATCTGGTAGTAAAGTAAGACCTTTTGACAACAGCCAGCACCAATTCCCCAACTATGTGTGCAATCCTCATTGAAGGTAAATCGTCTAGTCTCCATCAAGCCTTTGGATGACTGCAACACTGGCCAACACGTAACTGCAAGTGCAATGCCTGAGAGATCCCCCTTGCCAAAGCATCTCAGCCACATTGCTCATTAATTTCTCCACAAAAACTGTGAGAGATAATGAACAACTATTGTTTGAAGCCATTCAGTCTTCAAGTAATATGTTATTTAACCATGGATAACTAGTAAACTCTACCACCAATTACAAGTGTTTATACATTTTTGGCTCTGTGTATGCATGTGAGCTCTCCAATGTCAGGCCTCCAGTAGTCTCAGGATATCTGTTAGCAATTTAAAAAAAGTGGTAGGATATGAACTTAGGAAGGGGGTAAGGGGCCAGATCATGAAGATCATTGTAAAGATTTTGGCTTTTGGCTATTGGTGAGATATGAAGTCATTGAAGGGATTTGAGAAGAATATTTATTTTCTCTGGCTTATATTTTAAAGTTTTAAACTTAGATTCTGTGGGGATAAGTCTATTGCAAACATCCAGGATAGAGAGGGTGTACAGGTGAGAGTGACAGAGATGGTGAAAGCTCGTGATAGCTGTGGCAAGTTACAAAGCTCTGAAAATGTGACGTGTTCTCTACGTGTAAACTTGAGACAGGGCTACCTTCCTCACGGTGTATTATACAGCATTATATGGAAGAAGAATGGGACACACCCAATAAGTACTCACTCTTCCATCTCAAATAGTCACAAACCATGAATGGAAAAACATATGTAGACAACAGGGAAAGCAGAACTCTGAGGCAGTAGATCATGGGATGAGGAGGATTTGAGAAATGTTCAGGATATCTTGTGGATTTAAACACACTCATTAAAATTAGGAAAATAACAGAGCATTGCCAAGATTCGTGAAAATGAAATTTTTCAGTTTTATAGAATTTCTCCATGGGGCAATCATGAAATAAAAGAAAATTAAGTTGCTGTCCCTTTAAACTCATCAAAACAATGTCTTATCAGTAAGTTTTAATGACAGCTGCTGTATTATTGGGGGTTAGGTTGTTGATTTTTGCTAGTATAAGTCAGGACAAAAGCACAATTTGGAAGTCAGTACAAAAGTAAAAAACCAAACAAAATTCCCCAAAGGATTAAAGGTAGAGCCACAGGGATCTCCTAGTTTAAAAGAGTCTTGTTACTATAAACAGGATCAAAACTGGGTCTCGGGGCGCCTAGGTGGCTCAGTCGGTTAAGCGGCCGACTTCGGCTCAGGTCATGATCTCACGGTCAGTGAGTTCAAGCCCCGCGTCGGGCTCTGTGCTGACAGCTCAGAGCCTGGAGCCTGTTTCTGATTCTGTGTCTCCCTCTCTCTGACTCTCCCCTGTTCATGCTCTGTCTCTCTCTGTGTCAAAAATAAATAAACGTTAAAAAATTTAAAAAACAAAAAACAAACAAACAAAAAAAACTGGGTCTCTAGGTGCCTAATGTCTCCAGTTTTGTGAAAAAAAAAAAAGTATTATAAAAAATAAAATAGAACAGAGCCTAATATTGAAATAATTATATTGTTTTCCAGTATATTCATTGCCAGTAGTTCTACATTATTAAATGTTAAGGTGTTTGAGAAAGTGAAAAAAAATAAATAGAATAATTTTTTTTTTAAATATTCTTGATGAGGGCCAATCCATTTCTTATTATCTGATCTGTTTGCAGTGCTTTTTATGGACACGGTGTGTTGTGGGCAAAGTTAATTTCAAAACTTTCTAGCCTTCCCTATCCCTCTAAACATAAAAATCAAACCCAGGCAGAAATATAGGCCAAATAATACAAAACACAATTGAAAATATATTTATACAAGAAAAACAAACAAGGACAACACTTGAAAAAATATGCAAAATCACTTTCAAATACCTTTTAAAAGCTGAGTAAAGAATATGAAGTACAAACAATATAATCCTAAATCTGAGAAAGAAATTAGCATAGATAATTGTGGACAATTATTTACTTTATACAGTTCATCAGTGTTTAGTTTTGTGTGTTGTTCATCTACTGTTTATAAATATGACCCATCCTCACCTTCTATAGGGTTGTTGTATTATCTATAATGATTTTTTTGGTTTGTTTAAAAGTGTGTTTCTCGGGCGCCTGGGTGGCTTGGTCGGTTAAGCGTCCGACTTCGGCTCAGGTCATGATCTCACGGTCTGTGGGTTCAAGCCCCGCGTTGGGCTCTGTGCTGACAGCTCAGAGCCTGCAGCCTGTTTCAGATTCTGTGTCTCCCTCTCTCTGTGACCCTCCCCCGTTCACGCTCTGTCTCTCTCTGTCTCAAAAATAAATAAACGTTAAAAAAAATTTAAAAAAAAATTAAAGTGTGTTTCTATGGCTAAATATTATAGCATCTGCACTCCTATAATAAGAAACAATCACTGTCATGAATAATCTAACAGTATAGGTAAGGGAAAATGCCTGGCTCTCTGTGTAATGACCTCACATGATATATTAAATAAGGAGGATGGGGCCAAAAGAGATTCTACCTGAGTATCTATCCCTTTGAATAGGCAGAAAAATTGTCCAAGTGTCATATAAGCTATAAAGTGCCAGATACTAATATTGGCATCCTACACATGTCATAAAACCTGATCATACAGCAAGTAATGTTCACCTTCTTTATTAAATTCAGTTGAAATGATTTCTGCTCCTTAATACTCAGAGTCTTGCTTGAAATATCCCCTAGGTTAAGACAACATTTCAATAACGGAAAATTAAATCTGTTATCTTATGTGGTATGTTGGTAAAAGTGAGTGAATGAAATACTTTCAGGATTTACTAAAATATACTTTATATATAAATTATATCACTAATGAAATCTTTATGTTATGTCACTTTGTGTCTGTCTGCAAATAAAATAGCTTTCTGTCTACAAAATGTAGTTGTTACTTTTCTGACCATCCTGAGTTAAATAATTTCTGTTTTTAAAAAATGTTTTTACTCTGTCAATGCAAACATATGATGACAAAATAGAGTATTTTTCCAATTCATCTAGTGTGTTTAATGTTTATTTATTTTTGAGTAAGAGACAGAGTGTGAACAGGGGAGGAGCAGAGAGAGAGGGAGACACAGAATCCAAAGCAGGCTCCAGCGCTCTGAGCTGTTACTACAGAGCCCGACGCCGGGCTCGAACCCACAAAACGCAAGACCATGACCTGAGTCGAAATTGGATGTTTAACCGACAGCCACCCAGGTGCCCTCATCTAGTGTGTTTAATTTGCTGGGGAGTGTAGGAAAAAACTAGATGCTTAGCTCTGCCTAAGCCAGTGACCGGCTAACAGTAGCCGTGGCAAAATCTCTTTTCTTCTTTGTGCCATCAATTCCACATATAAAATGAGCTGGTTATTGCCTAGAGATAAATTGTCAATACATGTGGTTCTTGACCATCTGAGTGTGCTAATCCAAATTGATATGTGCTATAAAGGTAAATTGCGCACAAGATTTCAAAAACTTAATACAAATATGAAGGTAAAATACATCAGCAATAATTTATATTGATTACCTTTCAAAATGATAGTATCTTTACATGTTGGGATAAATAAAATATAAATTAAAAATTATTTTCTGGAGCCCCAGGGTGGCTCAGTCAGTTAAGCATCCCACTTTGGCTCAGGTCATGATTTCGCAGTTTGTGAGTTCCAGTCCCACATCAGGCTCTGTGCTGACAGCTCAGAGCCTGGGGCCTGCTCCAGATTCTGCGTCTCCCTCTCTCTCTGCCCCTCCCCTGCTTGTGTTCTCTTTCTCTCAAAAATAAACATTTTAAAAATTTATTTTCATCTGTTTTGTTTTACTCTTTTAATGTGACTACTAGAAAATTTCAAATTAAACATATGGATCACTTTTGTTACTCTCATTATCCTTCTATTAGACAACATTGCCCAAGAGGTTTTTCCCAACACTTTCCCAGGCATGACAACCTTTCAGTGTTTCACAAGTTCAAAAAAAAAAAAAAAAAAAACAACTTTTTTTTTTTTTTTTAAATCTGACTACCAAGGAACGATTTTTTTTTTTTTTTTCTCTTCTAGCTCACTGGACTGGGATTAATTTGAAGACACTATGAAAGAAAATCTATTCGCAGATCCATTCTCTTATTTTTTTCTGCCTGTGTCATTTAGCATCAAAAAACTGAGATGGCATCAGTAGCAATGGATTAATCAGTTTATATACTCCTCTGAAAGGATTAGGGTTGGTCATTACTACTTGACTCTACCAGCTTATCTACAGATGATCCCTATTTCTGAATACTAATATGTTTCCACCAATGTGTATTCTACTTAGTTCTGTTAATATATTGACAAAGGTAATTTCTACTCTAGAAACCCTCCAAGAATCTCTCTGTACTTCCTTTCTATCTCCCACCTGCCAATGTCCCACAACCCATTTGGGCAACATCCTTCTCCACACCCAGCCCTTAATAGAAATGGCAGAGTTCTACTGTTTGTCATCACTGAGGTCTCCTTCAAACCCAAATGACCCTGACCTTTCCATCACATCTGCATCCTTCAGGCATGTACATCCATTTCTCAAGGGTTGAGTACCCCATAGAGCACCAAACTCTACCTTCAGCAATGAATCCTAAGCAAATGTCTATAAAAGGTAACTTGCTTTCTAATTCTAAAATCCTAGAATTGGAACCTCAGTGTTTATCTCAAAAAGAAAGAACTCCAGTAATGGATGTTTTCTATTTTATATTTACTTGGTTACTTTTACGAGAATTCATTAGCATAAATGAGATTCATTTCTTTTGTTTTCATTATTTTTGAATCACATTTTTTGACCTAAATGTTGAGCATATGGCATGTAATTTCATAGAGGAAATTGGCTTGGTTTCTCTAATTCTCATTTTACCATTTACTTCCTTGAGTTGTCATATTGGCAGTTCCTGACAAAAAAAAGAAACACATCACTGTGTTGTAACTAACCCACTCTGGGTTCACGAAACGTTCAAAAATCAAGGCACAAGGATTTATAAAAATGCTGACTTCTTCAATGGTGAAGTGTTCTCTTTCATGTTTTACTATAAAGTGATGTGGAATTTTATCAAAATATCTTATAAGACTAAAATGAGAAGTGTACTAAAATCTCCTCCATAAAAGGAGGTATAAAAGGCAAACAAAATGAAAATGTTTAACAAGTTCATTCAATTTCCCATTCCCTTTTAATAAAGAATAAGCCATTGATAGAAAAATGAGTAAGACTGCAACAAATAGCCTGTCAGTTCACATATATAACATCAATGAAAAAAGTCTCAAAAAGTATAAAAAGCAGAAAGGACTTGGCAAAACCTCAGTGGATTTACTTTAAGAACATCAGACAGCAACTAAGGAGGTTCAAGTCATTTGAAGAAATGGAAAATGAAAGAGGTTTTTAGCCACAGAGAGTCAAAATAAAAAATGACATATATTTAATAGCATGCAAATATTTAAAAATGATAAAAGGGACAACTGATATAATTAACATTATAAAACACTGAGTAAGCTATCTTTTGTTTTGCATTTTTGAAAAGGCTAAAGGAATAGATAACTAAAGTATTAGTGTCATGTGCACTAGGACACTTTTAAATAAATAAATCTTTATGATGAAAATGACTATGAGCATAATCTTATAGCTAATATTTATAAAGTTTATATGACTTGTTATATTACTTTAATGCAGTATCAATGTCATCCCTCAGAAAATAAAACATTTTCCCATTTTGTAAACAAGAAATCTTAGACATAGGAAAATTAAATGCCTTGTCCAAAGCCACCTAACTAATAAGTGACAAAATCAGTATTTTTTTTTATCTTTTATTTTTCCTTTTTCAATTTTATTTAAATTCTAGTTTGTATATAGAATAATATTAGTTTCAGGAGTAGAATTTAGTGATTCATCACTTACAGTGCTCATCAAAAGTGCCCTCCTAATTCTCATCTAAGCCCATCACCTTCCCACCTCCCCTCCATCAACCCTCAGTTTGTTCTCTATAGTTAAGAGTGTCTTATGGTTTGCCTCTCTCTCTCTTCATTTCCCCCTTCATTCCCCTATATTCATCTGTTTTGTTTCTTAAATTCCTTACATGAGTGAAATCACATGGTATTTGTCTTTTTCTGACTTATTTCGCTTAGCATAATACTCTTTAGTTCCATCCATGTTGTTGCGAATAGCAAGATATCATTCTTTTTGATGACTGAGTAATATTCCATTATACATATACCACATCTTCTTTATCCATTTATCAGCTGATTGATATTTGGGCTCTTTCCATAGTTTGGCTATTGTTGATAATGCTGCTATAAACATCAGGGTGCATGTGTCCCTTCAAATCAATGTTTTTGTATCCTTTGGGTAAATATCTAGTAGTATAATTGCTGGTTCATAAGGTAGTTCTATTTTTAATTTTTTGAGGAACGTGTATACTGTTTTCCACAGTGGCCGCACCAGTTTTCATTCCCACCAACAAAGAGGGTTCCCTTTTCTCCACATCCTTGCCAACAGTTTCCTGAATTGTTCATGGTAGCCATTCTGACAGGTGGGAGGTATCTCATCATGGTTTTGATTTGTATTTCCCTGATGATGAGTGAAATTGAGCATCTTTTCATGTGTCTATTAGCCATCTGTATGTCTTCTTTGGAAAAATGTCTATTCATGTCTTATGCCCACTTCTTAACTAGATTATTTATTTTGGGGGGTTTTGAGTTTGATAAGAATCAGTATTTAAACTTAGAAAGTCAGGCTCCAGAGCTCAAGATCTTTAATGCTATGCTGTACTGATGAATTAGATTCATACTATTTCCACATCTCATGCCCATGATAACTTTAAACGTACTTAAAAAGATAATCAAGAAAAAATCTCAAAAAAAGAAAAATCTCTAGAGTATTAGACTCATAATATTTTACAGGAAGCTACATTTGTAGTAACTATTTGCTATAACAACAGATTTTACATATTAGCACACTTGCCCAGAGAAGTTAATTATTTAAAGCAAAGGTAATTTTTACTTGAGAAGTTTTGGCCAACTTTCAGAGGAGACTGTCTCACACTTAAGAAAAAAAGTTGAACTTTAAAACTCAATAAAATATTAACTGAAAGGCTCAGACAATCAAATAGATGACAAATTATTTTTTATTTATATGCTTTTTTCTCAGAGTATAACTTTGCTGCACATATTGGATTAATCATAATTATTGGCTCCTTGTTAGTTGATTTTATTGGTTTATTGAAGTGGGAAGCTAATTGAATAATGGTCCCTCAGATTTCCCTCCCTGTGGTGTACAAGCCTTGAATAATCTGCCAGACTGTGAATGGCATAGATTTTTACTCCTATGATTAGATGACGTGATATAGCACAGCTGACCTTGAGATAGGGAGATTATCTAGGTGGGCCTGAACTAATTACATGAGCCCTTTAAAAATCAAATTTTCCACCTGGCTGCAGAAGAGGAAATTAGAGACTCCAAGCCTGAGAAGCATTCAGCATATCTTTGATAGCTTTCTGAGTCAAGGAATGTAGGCAGCCTCTAGTAACTAAGAGGACCCTCAACCAAAAGCTAGCAAGGAAAGGACGACATAAGTCCTATAGACACACATTAAGAAAGATTTGGGAAGCAGGGTTTTTTGTTTTTGTTTTTGTTTTTGTTTTTGTTTTTTGTTTTTTGTTTTCCCTCCCTAGAGCCTGCACATGGGAACTCAACCTAGATGCACATGATTTTGGCCTCCTGACACTCTGACAAGAGTAGCCACACTGGGACAAAACTTCTAATTTAAATGAACTGTGAGCTAACAAACAGTTGTTTTTTATATATAAGCCACTAAATTTGTTGTAACTTATTACACAGCAAGAAAAAAACTAATAGAATTGGCTGATTTATTTTCCATATAAAATGAGTATCTGAGAACCCACTACCCAAGCAAAGAACTAAAAATAAATAATCCCACCTGCAGGTTTCTTTCCTCTCTTATATTCTGCCTCTTCTCCAATAGTCCAGATTTTTTATTTCTTACGTATTTTTAATCATATATACATGTATACCTAAATAAAATATTACTTAGAATAAACTGTTTAGTCTGGGTTTAACTGTTTAGTCTGGGCTTATTTTAAACTTTATAAAATGGATGTCATTATGGCTGAAATCTTTCAAGACTTCTTATTTGCACTGAAAATTGCATTGCTAAAATTCATTCATATGGATTCATTTATATAATGGTAACTTATCATTCCATTTCATCACTATATTATAATGTATTTACCCATATGCTTGAGAATGGACATTTGAGGTTTGTTTTCCCAATTTATGCTATTAAAAGACTACATTTCTTAGACATGTTTATGTATCTCTCCAGGTGCACATATGTAAAAGCTGATTTTGGATATACTTAGGAAATGAGTTGCCAGTTTGTAGGAAATATGAATGATCAACTTATAAGACATTGACAAACTTTTCATAGATATTTGTACAAATTTACACCCTAATTAGCAATGGATAAGGAAATGCTGGTTCTCCATTTTCCCAAACAATATTGTCAGACTTGTTATTTTATGCCAATAGAATGTCATCACT
Organism: Lynx rufus; assembly: GCF_022079265.1. Classification (NCBI taxonomy): domain Eukaryota; kingdom Metazoa; phylum Chordata; class Mammalia; order Carnivora; family Felidae; genus Lynx; species Lynx rufus. The sequence continues at coordinate 110,015,063 of NW_025814889.1, forward strand.
ATGTTGCCTGTTTTGCATTTCTGTGAACAATAATGAAGTTTGAGTCTTTTATGATTTGAGGCCAAATAGGTTTTCTTTTCTCTAAAATGCTTTTTTCATGTGATTTGCCCACTTTTTTTAAGATTATTTTTTCTATTGATTTTTAAATTTATTTTTTATTAATGTTTATTTGTTTTTGAGAGTCAGAGAGACAAAGTGTGAGAGGGGAGGAAGAGAGAGAGAGAGGGAGTCACAGAATCTGAAACAGGCTCCAGACTCTGAACTGTCAGAACAGATCCTGAGCGGGGCTTGAACACATGAACTGCGAGATCATGACCTGAGCCAAATTTGGGCACTTAATCCACTGAGCCACCCAGATGCCCCTAATTTTTAAATTTCTTACACACCTCAATAATAATCTGCCATTAGTTAAAAGTTGAAAACATGTTGTCACAATTTGTCACTTTATGCTGTCTTTTCAAAGCATCTTTTTGTCTACAGAAATTCTTATTTTTAAAATATTCAAATGCGTCAACCTTATAGACATTTTTCCCAACTTTCATCTTCAGAATGTTTCCTGACTCAAGATCAGAAAGATATTTATCTTTTGGTTTCTTTTAAAATTTCAGTTTTGCTTTTGTTATTTTAAGGCTTTAATCCCTCTGGGTCAGGACAGAAGTGACATGGGGATCTGGATACCTGCTCCTGCATCTTATTTGTGGCAGGTGGCCCTGGTAATGCTGTATCCTGGATGTACCACTTTCATTTTACAGTGATTTCTGCTGGGCCTGCCTAATCATTTGACGTGGTAATTTCTGACAGAATCCAGATTAGCAGTTCTGGTTTCATGGTTACTTTGTGCCCCAAGGTCAAACACCCATCTCTTCCAAGGCCTAGTAACATACCAGGAGCTTATGTATGAAAAGGTATGTAATTTTCCACTGTAGATACCCTAGAAACTTAGGGTCTCCTCTGTGACTCTCTCATGTTTCATATGGCTTGCCATAAGCTCCAGAAAGATCTTTTCCCACCATTATGCCCCGAATGCCACAGATTTACTGTTATAAGGACCAAGCAAGAAAACTGCTGTAATGCAGTCTGGACTGCTGTGGAGCCCTTTCTATTCTATGTCTACGCTCTGAGCTGAAAGTCTTTCATGGCATCCAATATATGGGTTGGATCATTATTCCCAGATGTCCAACATGCTGCTTCTAGACTCTTAAGAGAGTTACCAGCCATTGTTCTTCTTTTTCAGTAGTAGGGAATATAAGACATGAGACGATCCCATCATACCTTGGACTATTAGGCAACCAACCTCCAGTGATTAGATCCTTGATGCCAGACAGATAACCAGTATGTTATACAGTTTACAAATCTCATCTTAACATCTCTTTTCTTGGACCATTTGTGGGACCAAAATTTGCAGGTTGGGCATACTTAGAGGTAACTCTGAGATGGTGATTATGAGGGCTACAAGAGTGTTAGGATTATCATCTGTGGAAGGGAAGGGAATGAAGCAGCAATGGGTTAAAGGAGAAGTTAGGCTTCTGTGCAGTATTAACAAAGGCCTCAAGCACCTTCTGGGGAGACCTGAAGCTGGGATGCTCCTCTAGAAGGTCCCTAGCTCACATGAGGGGACATGACTTTACATCCATAAGCTAATCAGTGAGTGGATTCAGAATGCCCTATAAAGGGTACATGACCCTTTATGGTTGAAGCATCTCTTTTCTACTGAGCCAATTCTGAAATGGGCTGCCTGCTAGTGGTCATCTCATAGCAGCACCTTAGGCAAGTTCTTTAGTCCTAAAGGGGAATCTAGGTGGCATACCTTAGGGTTCATCTCAAAAACAAGAATGTCAACAAAGATGTTACAGGATAATTTTGGAAACTTGGAATAACTGGAAACTCCTACAAAATACAATTTGTCAAAATATAACCAGAGGAAATAGAAAGTATGTGTGGTCCCCTACTAAGAATTTTAGTCATAGTTGAAAATCTTTGCCCAAAGAAAATGCCAAGCCTAAGGTTTTATAGGCAAATTTGACCAATTTTTAAGAAACTCATGAATCCAACTTTTGAAATTTATTCCAGAGATCAGAGAGAAAAATAATATGCCCAATTCATTCCATGGGCCAGAATAATGACACAAACTTGGCAAAGGCTTTATAAAAAAAGGATAATTATAGAGTCACCTTACTCATGTATATACATGCAAATATCCTAAACAGAATGGTAGCATGCTGGAGCTGATAAACAAAATAACATACCATGACCACATTGAGTTTACCTCAGTATTCAACAGTGCACTAATATTAGACAATTTTCACATGTCATCCACCATATTAGATTCATATACAATAATTTTTTATACCAATAGATGAGATTCCTTTTTATTTTCCACTCAACACAAAATTTGTAAAATTAGAAATTACAGCATTTCTTCAGCCTTCTGCCAGCAAGGCCCTTGTCCTTGAACTATTTCCTGCTTCTAAGTAGCAGGGATTCTCCATTATTAGAGGAGAACAGCAAATGAATATAAGCGGATTTCTCCCAGCAGGGGGCCTTTTTTTTTGGGGGGGGGAATAAATCTTTTTTTCCAGTTTTACTGAGATATAATGGACATATAATTTTGTATTGGTTTAAGGCATAAAACATAATGATTTGATATACAGACAGTCCCCAATTTAGGATGGCTCGATTTAGTTTTTCAAGTTTCTGATGGTGTGAAGGCAATACACATTCAGTTGAAACCATCCTTTGAATTTTGAATTTTGATCTTTGCCCAGGCTACCAATATGCAGTACAGTACTTTCTAGTGATGCTGGGCAGGGGTAGTGAGTCACAGCTCCCAGTTAGCCACATGATCACAAGGATAAACAGCCCATACACTTAATACAACCATTCTGTACCCATACAGCCATTCTGTTTTTCACTTTAAGTACAGGATTTAATAAATTACATGATATATTCAGTACTTTATTATAATATAGGCTTTGTAGTAGATGGTTTTGCCAAACTGTAGACTAATGTAAGTGTTCTGAGCATGTTTAAGGTAGGCTAGTCTAGGCTATGATGTTCAGCAGGTTAGGTATATTAAATGCATTTTCAACTTACAATATCTTCAATTTATAATGCATTTATTAGAGTGCAGCCCTATCATAAATTGAAGAAGATCTGTATGTATATACTGCAAAAAGATCACCCCAGTAAGTTTAGTTAACAACCATCACCTAATATAGTTACAATTTTTTATTCATGTGAAGAGAACTTTTAACAACTACTCACTTAGCAACTTTTAAATATACAGTAAGTATTGTTAACTCTAGTCACCATGCTCTATATTACATCCCCAGAAGTTATTTTTCTTTTTAGTTCAAAATGATGAATTATGAGGATTTCCAATTATGACTTTTCCTTTCTTAATGAGATTCCTGGAAGACAGGCTTTCTCCAATCTCTGACAATAATAATTCAAAGTAATAAGCATTTATATCAAGCAAGAAGTTTCATGACATAGTCAAATGCAAAAACTGAAAAAAAATTCTTTAATTGAATTCCTTTGTTGTATATTGGTATAAATTATTTTCTGGAAATGGAATGTTTGGACATTGCTGTGCCATGTTCCTCTGATGAGAATTAATCAAGCCCATATGTTACCACATAGAAGAAACTAGGTCCCATTGTAAAAGGCAAAATAATCTACCTAATAAGATAACATTGGCCAATGGTCTCTAGCCTAATAATTGTAGCAGTTGAGATAAGATAGAAAATTTCTTCCATTATTCCATTATAACATGTATTTATAATTAATTTTAAGTTCTGTTCACACAAAGCATAAATATACCTACAAATACTCTGTCCAAACTGCAGAAATCTCTGCATTTGTTTATTTCATGATCCTAGATCAAAAGCCAAATTCTTTTTTGATTCATAAGCTCCATATTTTTCTAACATCACTCTTTTGGGTTTTTTGTTCTGATTCCATCATTGACTTTTTGGGTCAATGGACTAATTCTGCCATGCTGAAGGACTAACCAGGTTTGATTTAGAATATACCATTTATTAAATTATCATCTTATTGTTTATAAAACAAATTTACTTCATGGAATCTCTGAATCTGTTTTTGTAATGCATAATAAATTATGAAAAAGTCTTTTTATTGGTAAATTAATTTATTCAAGAGGCTTGTTGAACAAATGAACTTAACAGGCCAACAAATATTTTATGTAAAGGATGACAGAGTAAATACTTTAGGCTTTGTGGGTTATATGGTCAGTATGAAAACTATGCAACTCTGTCATTGTAACGCAAAAGCAGTCATAGGTAATATGAAATCAAACGGTTATGGCTGTGTTCCAATAAAGCTTTACAAAAAATGTCAGTAAGTCAAAATTGGCCCACAAGTAGTAATTTGCCCAATCCCTATCCCAGACAAAAGTTCTTAATTAGTTGCTTTATTTTGGTTCCATTCTCCTATTTTTATATATCATAAAGTTAAGCGAACAAGAGAGCTAGGAAAGAAATGAAGGACAGTATACATTTGCCTGTATCATGTAACACAATCATAATTGTTCACATTTTGTAACTTTCTGACAGAGATGCCATTAGTACAGGCAGTCACTAAAAAACAAAAACAAACAAAAATAAAACCACTTATGTACCAATAGTCATTTACCACCAGGGCGCCTAGATGCCTCAGTTGGTTAAGCGTCCAACTTTGGCTCAGGTCACGATCTCGTGGTTTATGAGTCTGAACCCCACGTTGGGCTCTGTGCAGACAGCTTAGAGGCTGGAGCCTGCTTCGGATTCGGATTCGGTGTCTCCTTCTCTCTGCCCCTCCCCCGCTCACACTGTCACTCTCTCTCTCTCAGAAAAAGAATAAACATTTGAAAAAAATAGTCATTTATCACCATGGCAGTAGTTATGTTTTTTTTTGTTTTTTGTTTTTTTTTTAGGTTCAGAAAATAGTAGTTTTTAACTGGCAGTTAGATAAACATCTAATGAAATGGACTTTATGAGAAACTGCCAAATTGTTTTTCAAAATGACTTGTCATTTGGGATTCTCAGCGTGGGTTGATCTTCATACATTCCAGGACTTGGTATACGTATGTATATGTCAGAATTTGTTAAAAAGAAGGGTCTGTGATTTTGATATTTAAGCCCTTCTCAGCAAGGCCGTGAAACTAAACCTATTTGGTACTATAGTTACAAAAATGCTATTCGTACCAAATTGCAAAAACTGACTTTAATTCTTTATCCCTTTCTGTAACCACTCTTTTTTGCAAAGCAACTTTGCTACTATTTCTCCATCTCTTAAATCTGGGCTGGCATTATGACTTGTTTCGATCAATAAAATATAGAAGATGTAATAGGCCAGTTTTAAATGTGTCCCTCAAAACATTTTGCATACTTTCCCTCTTGCTATTGGAAATCTGTAACAATCATGTGAACAAGCCTAGCAAGATATGTGAGTACATGAATGACTTTCAAATCATGCTCGCTGAGGCCCTTTTAAATCAGCCAGCCTCCAGCCAATCTGGCAGCTGACCACAGATGCATGAATGAACCTAGTCAAAGCCAAAAGAACTACATAGCTTAGCCCAGACAAAACTGCCAAACCATAGACTTATGATCACATAAGTGGGTATTCTTTTAAGCCACTGAGTTTTAAGGTGGTTCATTATGCAGCAATAGTCAACTGATAGACTGTTTCATCCTTAATCTGTTTATAATCCAAAATAGAGTGTATGTTGCCATGATTAAACAAAATTAATGTTCTTACTGGCTCTTCTGTGACTGTTCAAATCTGCAACATAAAAGCATTCTCTTTAGGAATAAAATGGTACTGGGACACCTGGGTGTCTCAGTCAGTTAAGTGCCTGACTCTTGGTTTTAGCTTAGGTCATGATCTCAGTTTGTGGGTTCAAGACTTACATCGGGCTCTGCACTGGCAGCACAGAGTCTGTTTGGGATTCTCTCTCTCTCTCAAAATAAACATTAAAAAAATAAAAAACAAAAAGATAAAAATAAAATGGTACTTCATAAAAGCATGCAGATTGGTTCCTATAAATAAGTTATGTTCTTAGTTTTGTCAATAATAAGCTTAAGTGACTTTAAGAAATCACTTAACTTTTATTTGCCTCAGAATCTTCATATGTAATATGAAAATATTGGAGAAGTCATATTTTTAATTTAAAAAATTTTTTTTAATGTTTATATATTTCCTGAGAGACAGAGAAACAGAGTATCAGCAGGGAAGGGACAGAGAGAGGGAGAAACAGAACCTGAAGCAAGCTCCAGGCTCTGAGCTGTCAGCACAGAACCCAATGCAGGGCTTGAACTCATGAACCGTGAGATCACGACTTGAGCCGAAGTCAGATGCCTAACCAACTGAGCCACCTAGGTGCCCCTGGAGAAGTCACATTTTAAGGAAGGAAATGCGTATATATGTATAGGTATATATATGAATACACATTATATTCATGTATATATTATATACATATACAAACATGTGTATGTGTTTTCACGTGTGGATGTATTTACTTCTGCATTATATATATTTTTAAAAAGACCTTGGAAAAAGAGCTCTAAATGGAGCTGAGTCAGAAAATACGTTAGTGTCCTCAAGATACGTAAAGTATGTAGTTCATTTTTTCTGAACCATCTTGGAAAGCCTAAATACATGTGAGTCTATAATTAGTAGATAAAGAAATAATGACATTAAACATTTTTAACAAATATTCTGATATAGTGAAAGCCAACCACAGTACTGAATGAATGAATCATCATAGAACTTTTGATATAGCAGGAACTTGAAAAATCATATCCAACTCTCAGAATTTCTTGATTTAACTCAGTTCTTTTCAACAAAAAATTATTAAAAGTCTCCACTGTAGGGGCGCCTGGGTGGCGCAGTCGGTTAAGCGTCCGACTTCAGCCAGGTCGCGATCTCGCGGTCCGTGAGTTTGAGCCCCGCGTCAGGCTCTGGGCTGATGGCTCAGAGCCTGGAGCCTGTTTCCCATTCTGTGTCTCCCTCTCTCTCTGCCCCTCCCCCGTTCATGCTCTGTTTCTCTCTGTCCCAAAAATAAATAAACGTTGAAAAAAAAATTAAAAAAAAAAAGTCTCCACTGTGAAGAATATTATGCACATACTATGACAATTATATTCTGGAAAGATCAAGTAACTTATACAAAGTCAATCAATTAGTAATTGAGAATAGATAACAAGTTTCCTGAGTTCCATTTCAGTACCTTTTCTACCACATGAGGTAACTACTCCAAATAATGACAAAACATCTAACTATCTTTGACAGGTTATAATTATGTATTAGTTACATAGTAAACAAAAAATGAATTTTAATATATTTTAAGAGAACCAGCTATTTAATGCAATCTTATTTTGAAAAGATTTTTTACAGGAAATGAGATAAAGAAAGTTCGCCAATTTAACCAAAAGATCAAAGTAATCAAACTCCTACATCTGGTTGGATTTCTTGGGTTTTATCTATGTAGAATCTAAATTGTCCTGCCAGTCACAGTTAAGAATTGGGTTATAAGTTACTGAAATCAATTCATGCCTCACCCACTTTGCTCCCTATCTCAAAAAGAATCCCTTCATCACTGTAATAGTGGGAAGCTTTTCTCTTTTCTGATACCTGCTCTCTTCATGCTACAAAACTCAGTCTTCTTGTGGCACCATGTCTCTTAAAATTAACTATTCTCTCTGAGTCATATAGTCTCCTTTTTCCTCTTTTCTTTCTCAAGCATACTATACTATTTGTTCAGACTCTCTTTTAATTTGAGATTATATTCCTTTTTAAGGGAAGAGGAAGATGTTCCAATTGTCTTCATTTTTTGAAATAATGGTGACAAAGAGATGACCATTGCTTTTTAATGTTTCTGCTTGACAAAAGAAAAACAAAAACTAACAAAAAAACACAAATAACAACAAAACTCTGTTAGTTAAGACTAAGAGAACATGCCTTGGAACTATCTTCCTCACTGGTTCAGGAGATTCACAGGTCTGGGAATCAAACAATAAAGTTTCTGACTGACAAATGCTCCAGGTTGATAAAGCAGATATATTTTGAAATTTTCAAGCATGCTTTACCACTTGTTGATTTTTGTTCCCACAATTAATTACAATTAATTAATCTGTATATAAAATACCAAAGGAATGTTTTAGTCAACTCAAATTAGTCTAAATAAAGAAAAAAACTTAGTCAACTTAATCGTTGACAGTTATTGATAAATATTAGTATTTCTAAAATATTTTATAGTTTCTTTAAAACTTTCACAAACGTTACGTCCTTGGAAAAGGCTAGGCAGTATTTCTATACCATTTTACATGATGAAACGGGGTTAACAGAGATTAAATGATATACTAAGACACTAATAATTGAAGGATCCAAAGGATCTAATGAGGAAGTTAGACATAAATATTTTGACTTTAATTCTAGAGCTGTTTCTGTGGCCTCTGGCTGCCTCATGTCAAGAGGACAAGTATTCAAATGGAATACTTTATTGGCCCCAAATCATATGATTAGGTGAAGAATGGCGCTCACATATATGATTATATAGTAAAGACAGATTTCATAAATGTGGGAAAATTGGGCATTTGCTCACTTAAAATGTACACAGGGCAGCAGCATCTCTTTCTGAGAGATAGTCAAACTCAGTTCACTGATTAACATACTTTAAATTAACATACTTTACTTATGTATGTAAATTAACATACATAAATTGTAATATATAGCAAATTGAAAATCACTTTCCAGTTTATCTGCCACTCTAAATTTGTTATCCTAGGGTAGAATGGGCTTTAATTCACAGCATTTTTTTTTCAATTAGTTGCTTCCTTTTTGTACTAGAAAAAGTGTTCTTTAATATCACAGATGTATCTCTACCATCTTTTTACCAATTACTACAACCTTTTCCTAAGGGATTCCTTTGAACTGTGAGCATTCTTGGGAGAATCCTATGCCCAGAAGCCTTATACACTATAGTTTCAAATTAGGTATCATGTTGATTTTGATTGATTTTAAAAGAGTTCTTTCTAAAATGTACAAGTCACTATTTTCATCTGAAAGGATTCAAGAAACATACTGGTTTTAGATTTAGCTACAAAAGGTTATATATTTTAAAGAGATATAAACCTTTGCAACACAAAATCTAGAGTCCTATTTTCCTTTATATATTTGCATCCATTTCTTAAATGTCTTTAAATATTTTGGTAAGAATGATACTTGAATTTAAAACATTAGGGTGCAATGCTCCAGGAGGGATCTCTTCCACACACCATTGTATAGCTACATAGATTTTATTCCTTCATCTTATGGAGGAATAATCCATTTCATCAGAGAGCTCAATAAATCAATAATTAAAACTTAACTAGGATGTTAGTTACAAAAGGTTGCTTGCTGCATGGTGTTTGTGTGTGTGTGTGTGTGTGTGTGTGTGTGTGTGTGTATTTCTGAAAAGACTTTAATTAATAAACACTGCCTTATTTCATTTGGAGTATTTTGTTCCTAAATGCAATTTCCTCATGTCTGAAAAGAAATTCACAATGAATAATGTGATTTCACCCTAGCTTACCAAATAAGGAAGGAAACAGACTTGGATCAATGCAAATCAAAAGACATTTTGAAGCCTGCATGCTTATATTCATCCAATCACTATTTACTCATTCAACAAATATTAATTAGAAAGTAATTACTTTCCAGCAATAGGATAGGTCTTTAGGGTACGTTGATGAACGAAGAAAAAGTCAGTTTTTTTTTCTTCACAGAGCTTACATGATTAACAATGAAAACAGTTAAGTATATGAACAGTTATAATGAAGAAAACATTATAGAAAGAGTAGATTCAGGAAGCTATATAACAAGATAAGAGAGGAAGATGCATTAGAAGAAGTAAAAAAAAAAGCCTCCTAAATGAGGAAAATGACTAAGAAGTGAGATTTGGGTACCAAAGAGTAAAAAGGGCCAACAATTATATAAAATGAAGAGGTTGAAATATGATATTTAGGAAATCACAATTTCAGTACCATAGCACAGGGCAGGTCATTGGACAGAAGTTATAGTAGTATGTATGCTCTGATTAAAGAGAAGGAATTTGAGAGTAGTGTCAAGAGTAGTGGATGATGAAAATTAACAAATAAGATTGACTAGGTTATATGGCAGCTAGACCCCAAAGTTCAATGTCTTAACCCAACTAAAGTTTATTTTTTCTTTACACAAAGTTGGCTGAGGATCTGGGTATTTCAGGGCAACTGGACTCCTTAAGGTGCTGAGAAATTCAGGTTGTGTCCATATTAAAGCACTCCATCTCACATAATGCATCCACTCTTTCTGTGGTGGGGAAATACAGCCCAGAAAAAGCACAGACCAGCTCTTAAATACACAGACTTCCTTCTGCTCTTGGTCCATTCACTAGAGCCAGCCATGTGGCCAGTTATCAAGAATGCTAGGAAATAAGTTTCCATACGCCCAGGAAATGTAAACAAACATATAGTGGTGAGCACAACTAATAGTTCTTCATGTGGTACATAAATATTTTTCAAGTCTGTATGTAGTAGCATAGTTTAGACAAGTTTGTAGTTTGAAAATCAGTGAATAAGTATTTATACTAATTTATCCAAAATGCAGGTGCTATGGAAGAAAGAAAATCCTTAAATCAGAAGTCTGGTGATTCTGGGTCTACTCTAAGAACATAAATTTATTCATTATGTAATCTTTAGTAAATTAATTTATTTGGATCACAATTTTATTATTCAGAACATAATTGCTAACAATTGTTAAAATGTTTTGAGTGTTTTCCCTGTGTCATACATTCTTCTAAATGTTTTGTGTATATATCTCATTTAATCCTTACACCAATCCTGGAGGCTCTATAAAGTACCTTCGTTTTATAGTTGAGGACACAGAAGTAATTCATTTGAAATCATACAGCTAGAAGAACAAGGATTAGAATCCAGCCAGTCCAACACCAAAGCTCATGTTTCTAATCCTAGCATCAACCCTTTTTTCCTATTACTGTAATTCTTGCCCTCTCTATTCCATGCTCAACTGTAATATCAAATGATTATAAAAAATACTTCATAAACTGCAAAGCTCTATGCAAAAACAGATGGCTTATAAAAATCAGCAAATACTCCTTTCTACGTTCCTTGGCAGTCATTTCTCTGAGTCAGATAAAAAAACAGTTGCAAGGTATGATATTTCTTGCCAGAATTTTAACAATGTGTATTTTTCCCATTATAGGGATAGATTACTTTCACCATAATCCTTTTAAACAATACAAATTGATGAATCAAAATATGAAACTGACAGAGAAAATTAAAAACATATTTTGTTATTTGAGCTCCATATTTTTAAATCTGCTCTACAATACATGAAAATGTTTATTTTTTTTAAAATCTGTGACATTAAGCTTGCAAACTAATGATACGATAATGAGTGTTTCACCTATAATTCCATAATTTTTCTTGTTTGAAAATGAATCAATTCTTTTCTGAGCACATATTTTTCTTACAATATCTTGCTACAGACATCCAATAATAGCCAACACAGGCTATGACATTCTAGTTCTTTACAATTTCTCCTCAATCTTTAGGTTCCTTAGGCACAGGCTGCCTTCAAAGTTCCCACAGACAGTAGCTTCCCCATAGCATCACTCAACAGCATTGACTTCCACCCTGCTTTAGTTCTTTTGCTTTGTTGACAATTACCCTACCACTAAGCCATGGTTACGTATTTTAGATTTGTTATGGCAGCACCGTATTACTAATTTCTTATATGTGAGTATAATATTTGCTATAATAAATATATATGGCATGTTAATGGCTTGATATAACTACATTTCTTGTGAATAATCTAGTACAAGTGTTCCAAGTTGGAGGAGGTTCTGACATGGACTCAGGATGACACAGACAATGTCACATTTAATACTTGAATGAAGGTTATGCTGCACATTGACATCTGGCCAACAGAAGAAAGAAGAAAGTCTTTGGAAAAGATACATCCTTCTTGTTAATTACCTTGGCCTAAGAGTGCCACATACCATTTTTTGGTAGCATTCCCTTAGAATTAGACACAGGTCCTAAATGCAAAGAATTGGGAAAATAATCATTTTCTAGACAACACCAAACAACACTATATGATAGAAGGAGAAGAAAAAATATTATCTTTAGACAATCAGCAATTTCTGATACACATCATATATTTAGCTCTTAGTGGTTCTCAGCTGTGTTTTGATTGGCTATTGCTATGTTGCTTTTATTTAGCCTAGCATCCACTTATACTTGCATCTTTGCTTCCCTGGGTTAGCTTCCTGTAACTCAGTAATGATTCCTTTACTTGTCATCGTGTTTGAGTCACTTGGAAAACTTTAATGAATACCAATATCTGAGTCTAATCAGAGTCTTGGGTAAGGGCCTAGGGACAGTATTTAGTAAAATCTTCCTGAAGGTTAAATTGGCTTCCAGATTGATGAACTATGCCTAATATGTTGTGGAAAATCAAAACGTTTGTATTTATTACCTCCTATGTGGAACTGGTGCCTTTAGTTCCTTTGTAGGCTTACATTTACTTTGCTGCTAAGTTTCCTGAAACTCCCTTGGCCTCTTTATTGGCACCAGCGAAAAGTAGGTGTGGGATCCACTAAAAAGAATTACAACTCTTGTGGTATTATTACAGGTATACAGGTTTAATGTGTCAGATCTTAGAGTTGGTCTGGAACACTGCAAGTTATTTTATAAAACTTAATGATTCTTTTGATGGCAAGACACAATGGAATGACACTCAGATAGATGAAAGGTCAAACTCTTTATTACTTACAGATCCAAACAAGAGAAGGCTGCAAGTAAAGTCAAATACGAGGTTGTAACTGGGGACAGGATAACAGCAAGCTGGAGCTGTATGGGAGCAGTTTATATATGGCATTCAGGGTTGGGTTAGCTATGTTTCTAAGGCTCTCTGTGGACTGGCTAATTTGAATAATTTTTCAGACTCCGGGGCCTAGGGGCTGTCCCTAGTTGTGTCAAATCTGGTCCTAGAAGCAATTAGGGCAGGTGCATAGTGGCCCCAGTGTGTGATAGCCCCATAAAGGAAATGGTTGGTGTGTAGATTTAATCAGCTGGAAAAAAAAAAAAAAAGAACTGACTGGCCTCTAGTCAGGACCTCAAAACTGGGTGAAGACAGCATTTCAAAAAAGTCCATATTACAAATTGACCCACTGACGTATTGACATAAATTTGAACTCAATTATTTTGAGTATTTGAGTGGCCTAAATAATAGAAGAGGCTTCCAGAGGACAGGATATTAGATACCCTGCAAGTACAGGAAACATTATGAGAGGGGAAAAAAAGGAGAAACACAAATAGAAATATAAGGAGCCTTTTACACAGCAGCCCATAACCAAGTTCCCTATTTATGTGGCATTAGTCAAGAAAGCAGATGTGAAATTTCTAGGGTCTCTAACAATATCTTGGTATAGGTGTAAAGTGTATAAAGGTATCAGCTATGTTTTTCTTGACAATAATATATTTTTGTATTCCTTGGATCAAGTTTGCAGGTCCAGCAGTTATATAGTGGGAGGACATGAAGTGATAATTCAGTAACGGATACGTAAAGGTTACTGGTATTTGTTTGTAAGCAAGGGTAAGGAGTAATTGTGATAATCATAGAGACATGGGTGGGAGAACCATTGTGGAAAGTTGGAAGAGTGGAATATGAGAAGGTTCTCAATAGTGAAAAACCCTCTTCCCAGAGGTTTGAGAGGTGGATCAATACGAGGCAGTTGCTTCTGACAATAAAAGTAATATGCTCCATTATTTTTTTAGAGTATCAAAGATAGAAGCACCCACTTCAAAACCCTCAATTAGGCATGAGAGTGTAGAGTATATGTTTTGACAGAGAATAAGGAATATACCAGATCATGGGCAAAGAAAACAGTGAGCTCAAGAAATGTAATAGAATCCTTAATATTGAAGGAAGAAAAATAATAAATGTTCCATGTCCAATTTGTCAGTCCTTAGGAGAGGCAGCCCATGAGTGTTGCCGGGCAGTGGTCCAATTGTCTGGGGTAAAGTCGACTCTGGTGCAGGGGGCAGTTATTTCCAACAGTGATGACTTGAGCTGGGCAATGTTACCTGAGGCAATGTTACCTCTAGCAGTGAGTTCCAAGGCCAGGCTGATATCATCTGAGATATGGAACTGGGATAGTCTTCCCAAGTGGATATCCACTCAGGTTGATGGGGGTCATGTTTTTGTGGCTATAATGGTGAAATAACAAATCTGAGCTACATTTGAAATTTGAAAGCAACATTGGGCCTGAGAGCTTGATTTACAAATATCTTTTAAGAGGTTTCATGGTTTCATAGCTAGCAAAGGTGATGCTTAAGTGCCATAATCTGTGACACTGCCATCTGGGAGACTCTAAACGTTAGAATAAAGCACTGGAACTTGACCAGTACAATTAAAACTCCCATTAAGGGTAGCTGAATCTAAAAGCTCTCAACAATCCAAGGTTTTGCCCAGGTAAGAGACAATAGGCATTACTGTTTTTAGAAGTCATATGGCCTAATTTGTTAATAGGGTATCAGGTTGTTTGTTAAGTAAATTATCTGTGGCTAAGATTGTGCCTCTAGCATTAGCTTATAGTCAGGCCCTCCAGTTTAACTAATTACTAATTACAGTCATCAGTTCAGTTGGTAACAGGCAAGCCAGCAAGGTCTTTGTGCTGCAGAGCTTGTATTTAGCCACTCAATGACATGCAGAGCTCAGTATCTGCCATGCATGTTTGAAACAATGACTTAATTGGGAGGGTTTGGACCTCCAGATTACAAACCAATGAAAACACTCAGACCAAGAGTAACAAGACCAACTAGCCAACAGAATGTTGCAGAGCTGCACTGATAGTCTTTTGTTGTCTGATGTTGATTTTCCTCACCAAAGAGGAGTTGTCTAAGTTCATCATTATGAGATATGGTATTGATTTCATTATTATCTACAAATGTGATTTTAATTTACTAAGTAGTTTTCTGTTTAGCTACTTGGCACTCCATACTGTCTTAGGAAATGGCCCTAGGGCACTAATTTAGTTTCTTATAGAATACTGGAGGGAAAGCCTGAATTAATTAACTACCCCTTATAACTTATATATTAAATTTTCATGGGTGTTAGAAGTTAAGGATTCTCCACTAAAATAGTTAATGTGTTCCAATGTATGTTAAAACTTGACCTTCAAGGATTCAAACTTAAAATACAGAAGATCTAATTAATGAATAGCTCTCTCAACTACTTTTACATTTGATAGCTCAATTTTGCCTTGTCTTAAACCTGGAAAGAATAAATGGTGTCTCACAGTGGGTTAGTACAACTTCCATGTTGTGGTCCTATTCATTAAGACCTCCATACTCAATATCATATCAGTGAATTTATTAATTCCATCAAACCAGCAATCAATAAATATCTTGCTATTACATATTTGACTCAAATGTTCTATTCAGTGCTTATTTCCACTTTTAGAAAGTGGAAATCCCTTTGGGAAGACTGAAGGAAAGATTAACTATAAAATTTTGTCAGTGTATCAGGGTGCTTTCTCAGGAGAACACAGCTTTCCTCTCATTCATATGGTTCTGAGTCTATAAATTTGCTCGTGTCTGGAATGAAGAGCTATGACTCTGTTTTTATGATCCATGTTAGACTTATGCTCACTTCACCTAGAACTTTTGTATTTATACAAATTAAGAATTCAGCAGATTTCCTATCTATTTCACTTCCAGGAATACCATGATCAACTAGCCAACACCACAGATCTACGCAAGTCAGACTATTCTGGTTGCTCTTTTGACTTTGTCAGAACACTCTCCATTACAGTCACCAAGCTCATCCTGTCTTTGCTGGTTGAGTGTGGCCACTTGGCCCTGTCATCCTAGAAACCAATTATTCCCATTGTATGTAGGTTTCCCAATTCAGTGATTACAGTTCCCACTGCAAGCTCTGGCCTATAGAAAAGATCAATCACCAGGCTCTTCACAGATGCTAGGGCTCTTCTCTCCTCATAAGTTTAATTATTATAGTCTTGGTTAAAAGTATGTCTTCTGACACTGCCAACATGGGTATGTGTGTCTTAAATGACAAATCTACTCTAACATTCCAATGTATTTAAGCTTTGAACTTCTTTACCTGCATTAAACCAAGCCAGGTCCAACATTTCCAACTCACTCACTGTGAGCCACCTTTTGGTCCAATTCTCAGCTAATTCAACCAAACTGTTAGAATTCTTTCTAACTCCTAGCTATAATAGTAAATGCAGAATCTTTTTAGTGAGCTATCAATAAGTTCAACCTGATCCAACTTTATAATCCATCTACCATTATCCTACATCCTTAGGATCCATTCCTACATGTGGAATGCCACAGACTAAATGACTGTCCTCTTCTCCAAGTTAATATTTTGAGTTCTAACCCCCAGTGTGATACTACTTAAATATAGGGCCTTTCAGAAGAAATTAGGGTTAGATTAGGTCAAAAGGTTGTGCTCTCTGTGATGGTATTAGTGGCCTTCTAAGGAAGAAAGAAATGTCTCTTTCTGTCTTTGTCTCTCTCTACATGTGAACACATTGAGAAAAGGCCATAGGAGGACATAACAAGAAGATGGCCATCTGCAAAGTAGGAAGAAAAGTTTCACCAGAATCTGACATCAAGCTGGCATCTTGATCTCAAACTTCTAGCCTCTAGCACTGTGAGAAAATAAATTTCAGTTTTTAAGCCACCTAGTCTATGGTATTTTTGTTATGTCAGCCATAGCTAAGATATATAAATACAGTTAGTATAAATACATATATATTTTTTTGCTCTGTCAGATGAGCTGATGTAAAAGAAACAACTCAGGAGCAATGAGCATACCTAGTATCAGAACTGGGTTTCTAATACCATCCCCAGTAACAGTAACCAGGGATCCTTGGAAAAGTGGCTAAATCAAGGCCTAGGGAAGGAACTAATACAAAATGAGTCTGGAGTAACTTATACCAGAAAATAAGGAAACAATCAAAAACAAAAAATTACATACAAGAAAACCCCAAAAAGTAAGGAAGTACTCAAAAACAAATAAATGTGGTAGTCTAGAACCCACAAATAAAGGCATTAGGTAAAACTAAGAAAATAAACAAATCTAAGTAAACCATAGACCTTAGTTAATAATGACCTATCATATTGTTTAATTATTTATAAAAATGTATCATATTAATATAAAATGTTAATAAAACTTAGCATGCAGTATATTGGTCACTCTATACTATATTCTCAATATTTCCATAAATCTAAAATGGTTCTTTCAAGAAGCGTATTTAAAAAAATGCATTTTCGGAGGCTTCTGGGAAGATGGCGGGGTAGGAGGACGCTGGGCTCACCACATCCTGTGGATCACTTAGATTCCACCTACACCTACCTAAATAACCCAGAAAACTGCCAGAATACTAGCAGAATGGAGTCTCTGGAGCCAAGCGCAGACAAGAGCGTAGGAAGGGCAGGGAGGCGGTGCACGCTACACGGACTGGCGGGAGGGACCCAGGGCGGAGGGGCGGCCTGCCAGCAAAGAAGAGCCCCCCAAGTCTGGCTGGCAAAAGCAGAGGGGCCGGATGGAGTGTGTTCAGACAGCAAGCAGGACTTAACATCTGGAAGGTTTTAAGTTAACAGATCTGCTCAGAGAGCAGGAGGGCTGGAGGACAATGGGAGGGAGAGTTGTTGAGCCCCGGACAACAGAGCTCAGCTTGGCAGGGAACAAAGGTACTCGCCAGTGCCATCTCCTTCACCCTTCCCCCAGCCAAAATCCCAAAATGAACCAGTTCCCGTCAGGGAACTTGCTTGCACCACACAAACACCCAATGCTGTGCTTCTGCGGATCCATCCCTCCAGTGGGTCTGACTCACTCCCAGTGCTGCAGGGCCCCTCCTGAAGCAGATCTCCAAAGGAAAAGTGAGGTGAGCCTGCCCTCCCGCCCCTGTGCACCTTACTGATCCACCCCAGCTAATATGCCAGATCCCCAACACCACAAACCTGGCAGTGTGCAAGTAGTCCAGACGGGCCACGCCCCCCACAGTGAATCCCACCCTTAGGAGAGGGGAAGAGAAGGCGCACAACAGTCTGACTGTAGACCCAGCGGTGGGCTGGGGGCAGACATCAGGTCTGACTGCGGCCCCACCCACCAACGCAAGTTATTCAAGACAGCACAGGGAAGTTCCCTGCAGTTCCACACCACTCCAGGGACTATCCACAACGACGAAATGGAAGAATTCCCCTCAAAAAAACCTCGAGGAAATAACGACAGCTAACGAACTGATCAAAAACAATTTAAACAATATAACAGAAAGTAAATTTAGAATAATAGTCATAAAATTAATCACCGGGCTTGAAAACAGTATAAAGGATAGCAGAGAATCTATTGCTACAGAGACCAACAGACTAAGGAACAGCCAGGAGGAGCTAAAAAATGCTATTAATGAACTGCAAAATAAAATGGAGACGACCACAGCTCAGATTGAAGAGGCAGAGGAGAGAAAAGGTGAACTAGAAGATAAAATTATGGAAAAAGAAGAAGCTGAGGAAAAGAGAGAGAAAAAAATCCAGGAGTATGAGGGGAAAATTAGAGAACTAAGTGATGCACTAAAGAGAAATAATCTACACATAATTGGTATTCCAGAGGAGGAAAAAGAGGGAAAGGTGCTGAAAGGGTACTTGAAGAAATAATAGCTGAGAACTTCCCTGATCTGGGGAAGGAAAAAGGCACTGAAATCCAAGAGGCACAGAGAACTCCCTTCAGACGTAACTTGAATCGATCTTCTGCACAACATATCATAGTGAAACTGGCAAAATACAAGGATAAAGAGAAAATTCTGAAAGCAGCTAGGGATAAACGTGCTCTAACATATAAAGGGAGACCAATAAAACTTGTGACGGATCTCTCCACTGAAACTTGGCAGGCCAGAAAGGAAAGGCAGGAAATCTTCAATGTGATGAACAGAAAAAATATGCAGCTGAGAATCCTCTATCCAGCAAATCTGTCATTTAGAATAGAAGGAGAGATAAGGACTTCCCAAACAAACAAAAACTGAAGGAATTCACCACCACTAAACCAGCCCTACAAGAGATCCTAAGGGGGATCCTGTAGGACAAAGTACTAGAGACATCGCTACAAGCATGAAACCTACAGACATCGCAATGACTCTAAACCCGTATCTTTCTATAATAACACTGAATGTAAATGTACTAAATGTGCCAACCAAAAGACATAGGGTATCAGAATAGATAAAAAAAAAAAAAAAACAAGACCCATCTACTTGCTGTCTACAAGAGACTCATTTTAGACCTGAGGACACCTTCAGATTGAAAGTAAGGGGATGGAGAACTGTCATGCTACTTGAAGTCAAAAGAAAGCTGAAGTAGCCATACTTATATCAGACAAACTAGACTTTAAATTAAGGTTGTAACAAGAGATAAAGAAGGGCATTATATAATAATTACAGGGTCTATCCATCAAGAAGAACTAACAATTATAAATGTCTATGCGCCGAATACAGGAGCCCCCAAATATATAAAACAATTATTCACAAACATCAGCAACCTTATTGACAAGAATGTGGTAATTGCAGGGGACTTTAATACCCCACTCACAGCAATGGACAGATCATCTAGACACATGGTCAATAAAGAAACAAGGGCCCTGAGTGATACATTGGATCAGATGGACTTGACAGATATATTTAGAACTCTGCATCCCAAAGCAACAGAATATACTTTCTTCTCAAGTGTACATGGAACATTCTACAAGATAGATCACATACTGGGTCACAAAACAGCCCTTCGTAAGTATACAAGAATTGAGATCATACCATGCATACTTTCAGACCACAATGCTATGAAGCTTGAAATCAACCACAGAAAACAGTCTGGAAAAACCTCCAAAAGCGTGGAGGTTAAAGAACACCCTACTAAAGAATGAATGGGTCAACCAGGCAATTAGAGAAGAAATTAAGAAATATATGGAAACAAACAAAAATGAAAATAAAACAATCCAAATGCTTTGGGGTGCAGCAAAGGCAGTCCTGAGAGGAAAATACATTGCAATCCAGGCCTATCTCAAGAAACAAGAAAAATCCCAAATACAAAATCTAACAGCACACCTAAAGGAAATAGAAGCAGAACAGCAAAGACACCCCAAACCCAGCAGAAGAAGAGAACTAATAAAGATCAGAGCAGAAATACACAATATAGAACCTAAAAAAAAGCTGTAGAGCAGATCAATGAAACCAAGAGTTGGTTTTTTGAAAAAATAAACAAAATTGACAAACCTCTAGCCAGGCTTCTCAAAAAGAAAAGGGAGATGACCCAAATAGATAAAATCATGAATGAAAATGGAATTATTACAACCAATCTCTCAGAGATACAAACAATTATCAGGGAATACTATGAAAAATTATATGCCAACAAACTGGACAACCTGGAAGAAATGGACAAATTCCTAAACACCCACACCCTTCCAAAACTCAAACAGGAGGAAACAGAAAGCTTGAACAGACCCATAGCCAGCGAAGAAATTGAATCAGTTGTCAAAAATCTCCCAACAAATAAAGAGTCCAGGACCAGATGGCTTCCCAGGGGAGTTCTACCAGACGTTTAAAGCAGAGATAATACCTATCCTTCTCAAGCTATTCCAAGAAATAGAAAGGGAAGGAAAACTTCCAGACTCATTCTATGAAGCCAGTATTACTTTAATTCCTAAACCAGACAGAGACCCAGTAAAAAAGAGAACCACAGGCCAATATCCCTGATGAATATGGATGCAAAAATTCTCAATAAGATACTAGCAAATCGAATTCAACAGCTTATAAAAAGAATTATATCACCATGATCAAGTGGGATTCATTCCTGGGATGCAGGGCTGGTTCAACATTCACAAATCAATGTGATACATCACATTAATAAAAGAAAAGAAAAGAACCATATGATCCTATCAATCGATGCAGAAAAAGCATTTGACAAAATTCAGCATCCTTCCTTAATAAAAACCCTTGAGAAAGTCGGGATAAAAAGAACATACTTAAACATCACAAAAGCCATTTATGAAAAGCCCACAGCTAATATCACCCTCAATGGGGAAAAACTGAGAGCTTTCCCTCTGAGATCAGGAACACGACAGGGATGTCCACTCTCACCACTGTTGTTTCACATAGTGTTGGAAGTGTTCAACAATCAGACAACAAAAGGAAATCAAAGGCATCAAAATTGGCAAAGATGAAGTCAAGCTTTCACTTTTTGCAGATGACATGATAAAATACATGGAGAACCCGACAGACTCCACCAAAAGTCTGCTAGAACTGATCCATGAATTCAGCAAAGTCACAGGACACAAAATCAATGTACAGAAATCAGTTACATTCTTATACACTAATAATGAAGCAACAGAAAGACAAATAAAGAAACTTATCCCATTCACAATTGCACCAAGAAGCATAAAATACCTAGGAATTAATCTAACCAAAGATGTAAAAGATCTGTATGCTGAAAACTATAGAAAGCTTATGAAGGAAATTGAAGAAGATATAAAGAAATGGAAAAACATTCCGTACTCATGGGTTGCAAGAATAAATATTGTTAAAATGTCAATACTACCCAAAGCTATCTACACATTCAATGCAACCCCAATCAAAATTGCACCAGCATTCTTCTCAAAGCTAGAACAAGCAATCCTAAAATTTGTATGGAACCACAAAAGGCCCCAAATAGCCAAAGTAATTTTGAAGAAGACCAAAGCAGGAAGCATCACAATCCCAGACTTTAGCCTCTACTACAAAGCTGTAATCATCAAGACAGCATGGTATTGGCACAAAAACAGACACACAGACCAATGGAATAGAATAGAAACCCCAGAACTGGACCCACAAAAGTATGGCTAACTAATCTTTGACAAAGCAGGAAAGAACATCCAATGGAAGAAAGACAGTCTCTTTAACAAATGGTGCTGGGAGAACTTGATAGCAACATGCAGAAGAATGAAAGTAGACCACTTTCTTACACCATTCACAAAAATAAACTCAAAATGGATAAAGGACCTGAATGTGAGACAGGAAACCATCAAAACCCTAGAGGAGAAAGCAGGAAAAGACCTCTCCGACCTCAGTCGTAGCAATTTCTTACTTGACACATCCCCAAAGGCAAGGGAATTAAAAGAAAAAATGAACTATTGGGATCTCATGAAGATAAAAAGCTTCTGCACAGCAAAGGAAACAATCAACAAAACTAAAAGGCAACCAACAGAATGGAAAAAGATATTTGCAAATGACATATCAGACAAGGGGCTAGCATCCAAAATCTATAAAGAGCTCACCAAACTCCACACCCAAAAAACAAATAATCCAGTGAAGAAATGGGCAGAAAACATGAATAGACACTTCTCTAAAGAAGACATCCAGATGGCCAACAGGCCCATGAAAACATGCTCAACCTCGCTCCTCATCAGGGAAATACAAATGAAAACCACACTCAGATATCACCTCACGCCAGTCAGAGTGGCCAAAACGAACAAATCAGGAGACTGCAGATGCTGGAGAGGATGTGGAGAAACGGGAACCCTCTTGCACTGTTGGTGGGAATGCAAATTGGTGCAGCCACTCTGGAAAACAGTGTGGAGTTTCCTCAAAAAATTAAAAATAGACCTACCCTATGACCCAGCAGTAGCACCGCTAGGAATTTACCCATTCCTGTATGCTAGGGATACAGGAGTACTGATGCACAGGGGCACTTGTACCCCAATGTTTATAGCAGCACTCTCAACAATAGCCAAATTGTGGAAAAAGCCTAAATGTCCATCAACTGATGAATGGATAAAGAAATTGTGGTTTATATACACAATGGAGTACTACATGGCAATGAGAAAGAATGAAATCTGGCCCTTTGTAGCAATGTGGATGGAACTGGAGAGTGTGATGCTAAGTGAAATAAGCCATACAGAGAAAGACAGATACCATATGTTTTCATTTGTATGTGGATCCTGAGAAATTTAACAGAAACCCATAGTGGAGGGGAACGAAAAAAAAAAATGAGGTTAGAGTGGGAGAGAGCCAAAGCATAAGAGACTCTTAAAAACTGAGAACAAACTGAAGGCTGATGGGGGGTGGGAGGGAGGGAAGGGTAGGTGATGGGCACTGAAGAGGGCATCTTTTGGGATAAGCACTTGGTGCTGTATGGAAACCAATTTGACAATAAATTTCATATATTAAAAAAAATGTTAAGGGATAGAAAATAATGATAAGAATAAAAATTTTTATTTCAAAAAAAAAAAGAACTTATCAAACTCAACACCCAAAAATCAAATAATCCAGTGAAGAAATTGGCAAAACAAATGAATAGACACTTCTCCAAAGAAGACATCCAAATGGCTAACCAACACATGAAAAAATCTCAACATCACTCATCATCAGGGAAATACAAATCAAAACCACAATGAGATACCAACTCACACTGGTCAGAAGGGCTAACATTAACAACTCAGACAACAACAGATGTTGGCGAGGATGCGGAGAGAGAGGATCTCTATTTCACTGCTAGTGGGAATGGAAACTGGTGCAGCCGCTCTGGAAAACAGTATGGAGGTTCCTCAAAAAATAAAAAACAGAACTACCTTATGACCCAGCAATTGCACTACTAGGTATTTATCCACAGGATACAGGTGTAGTGTTTTGAAGGGGCACATGCACCCCAATGTTTAGAGCAGCACTATCAACAATAGCCAAAGTATGGAAAGAGCCCAAATGTCCATTGATGGATGAATGGATAAAGAAGATATTGTATGTATATATGTATATATACACACACACACACACACACACACACACACACACACACACCCACACACACAATGGAGTATTACTTGGCAATCAAAAAGAATGAAATCTTGCCATTTGAAACTATGTGGATGGAACTGGAAGGTATTATGCTAAGTGAAATTAGTCAATCAGAGAAAGACAAAAATCATATGCCTTCACTCATATGAGGACTTTAATAGAGAAAACAGATGAACCTAAGGGAAGGGAAACAAAAATAATATAAAAACAGGGAGGGGGACAAAACAGAAGAGACTCATAAATATGGAAAACAAACAGAAGGTTACTGGAGGGGTTGTGGGAGGGGCTAAATGGGTAAGGGGCACTAAGTAATCTACTCCTGAAATCATTGTTGCACTATATGCTTACTAATTTGGATGTAATTTTTTTTAAAAAAATACAAAATAAAATTAAAAATAGAAAAATAAAAAAAATTTTTAAACAAAAAAAATTTAAAAATGCATTTTCAGTCAAATGTTTTCTTGGCATGTATTTTGGGTTTTTTGTTTGTTGCTTGTTTGTTTTGGGAGAATAAGGTTCTATTCATCATATTCTATTTTCTTTGATATTTTCACCAATAACAAAGGTTCTCAATGTGTGGCCCTTGAGCCAGCAGCAGTAGTATCAACTCAGAATTTACTAAAATTACAAATTCTCTGAGCCCACTCCAGATCTACTGATTCACAAAGTCCGATGTTGCAACAATTTGTGTTTTAACAAGTGATTGTAACATATGCTAAAATTTGATAACTATTATGCTATAATATTAGATACATACTCTTATGGATAAAAATAATCTTAAAAAGTAATATAAGGGGCACCTGTGTGCCCCTGGTTGGTTAAGCATCCAACGTTTGATTTCAGTTCATGTCATGATCTCATGGTTCCTGGGTTTGAGCCCTACATCGGACTCTATGCTGACAGCGTGGAGCCTGTTTGGGATCCTCCCTCTCACTCTTTCTCTTCCCTTTCCCCACTCTCTCTCTCCCTCTCTCTCTCTCAAAATAAAAAATAAACTTAAAAAAATAATATAATTGCATAGGGATTCAAACATTTTAGGATTAAATACTCAAAGATAAAACAAATATTCATTAAAAGACCAATAATATTTTAATTATTCACAAATCTGATAAGCAAGTATTCCATACCATAAAACATATTGGGAGAGTTTTCATAATAAATTTCTGTGACTCTCATTTATAAATCAGAAAAAAATAGATCAGGAAAATTAACTTAGTCAAAGTCACAGGACTTTAGTTAAGATCACAGATCTTTGATTCAGAAAGAGTCATAAAACCTATACTATATAGCCTTTCCACTATCTATACTACTTGCTTTACATTAAACAAACAAATAAATAACACAGTCAATAATTGATGGCTCAATTACTTCTTTGAACTGTGATTTTAGCATTAACATCACTGAGTCTTAATTTCCTCATCTTTGAAATAAGGCTGATAAGATTTGTTTATCCCACACATTTCTTATGAATATTAAGTTAATGCATAGAGAAGGGTTTTAAACATCAAATAGGACACAAATGAAGTTGTTATATTTCTGACTCCTTTACTAGTTCTTATTATTACCAGATTAATGGGCCTCTGTTGTCCAGATTACATTTCTCAGTTTCTTCATAAATGTGGAGAGTCACAAAATATAAACAAAGGGTAAAAATAGGGGAAATGGAAGAACATATTAGATGCATTTCTTACTTCATTTTAGATAGCAGGAAGTTCTGATCAGGTCTATAATGGACATTACACAGGTCCACAGCTTGCATGATCGAAAAATCTTGAATTAAATACTAAATTAAGCTGCTTCTGTGTAATCTGAAGGGAAAAAAGGAAGACTTATTGATGTAGTACATAGATTCTAAATACTTTAAAGTCAATTTAGATCTAGATGTAATACTTTTCTTGTAGTATTAAAGACAACATAATTGTTAGTAATGCAGAAACTGAGTACAGGCATAAGTAATAAAGTAATTACAAGCCAATCACCTTAATTAATACAAAGCACAGAACACTCAATAGCAAAGATTAGGATTGATCCGATGCAAATTTGTTTGGATGACTTAGGTGAAATTTATAGTCAAGAGCCAGTAAGTAATACAAGCTGGTATTTTGGCCTCATGATTGTAAATTTTAGCATGTAAATCATACTGAGACTCTAATACGTTTGATGTAGTTGTTCAATAGAAAAGCTTTAGAGAGATTATCTTAGCTTTTTAAATCACTCACTTTTAAGCAAGGGAAAAAATGATTTTGTTTAACTTGTAATTTAACAGAGATAGGTTATAGTTTGCTTCAAAAGATACAACACCATCACAATATTGCAGAAATTATCTATGAGCACCACTGTAAGACATATTTTATAGGTTTGCAGTCATGGTTTTATCAGGGGGGCAGGAGCATTAGGGTGTAATATACAATAAATGATTTATTTTAAAGATTAAGTGTTGCCCAATTTGTGGGTGCTGATTGAGAACTCTACAGAAGGTTGTTTCTTTCCAGTTTGAGAGTGGTCCTAAAGTTACTATAGGGAAGCAAAGCCAGGAGAAAGGAAGAAAAGCTGACATGGGAAAACCAGAAAAATCTGGCACCCTCAAGAAAAACTGAAACCTATCAGGGCAAACAGGTCCTACAACTATGTAGATCTGAGTGAGTGACATACAGGAGAAGCTGGTGCCTTCACCTTAGAACTGGTTCCTTACTGGCCCAGGACTCACAGAAGATAAAGGAGCTGAGGATCTGGTGGCTGTTCCACAACAAGGTAAACCAGAATATCAGCACAGCCAGGTGAGCTTTGGTGATGCCTGGAGTTCAACGCTGACATTTAGAGCACAATGGCTGTTGCTTTGCCTCTGTCTTCCAAATTGTGTGCAACTTCTCTCGTGGTTAACCCTAACTCAGAACTATGCAGAGAAGGAAATTCTGGGAAATATAGTTCCAGCCTAACTACTCGACAATATACCCCCCCCCATAATGGAGTGCCTGAGGCTAAAATAGGCAGTAAAAAGCAGTGGAACAGCCTCCACTTGGAATCAGATAGATGGACCAGTATGGGAACCTCAACACCAACATTTTCTGGTAATGTGACTTCTTTGAAAAAGCCACTTAAACCTTCCTGAGACTATTTCTTTGTCTGTTCTCAAAGTATAACATGAAGCATTTTAGTAGCCCTACTGTGAATATTAAGTGAGATCATAGAAATAAGCCATCAAGTGCAGTTTCTTGCTCATAGTAGGTCCTCAATAAATAGAAGCCATTATTCAGATTATTGATACATACCCTCCCTCGCTGTGTCTTGAAACATGGGACACATGAATTCTACCCAGAACTTTAGCTTCAACTTGTAGCTATGCATGATTTGGCATTCACCCAAAGATTTAATTGAGCTATAAAAACAAAGTTATCTGGGACCAGTTCTATAAAATCAATCAGGAATTGACCACATGTCCCCTTTCTATTAAAGAGACTATCACAGAAATAAACTATTTATTTTACAGTTAAAATTAAGGCCACAAAGGATAATTAATTCCAAAAGAAAAATGAATTTTATAAAATCATCATCCATAACCATGCTTAAGAATTACAATCAGACAAAAAATATTTATTATCCTCTGGGATGATTTATGGTGGGTAAGTCATTAATTATCCCAAATTTTCTTTTTGTAAAACATAATGGGATAAAATATTTGTGGATTTCTGTTTATGCCATTACCATTAACCTTTGCCTTCAGGGCATTCTCTTCCCAACTTTGAGTAAAATAGTAAAAACATTACTGAATATCCATATGCAGTCTTGCCTTTTAGGATTGTTCCTTTAACACTTGACTTTTCCTCAGGGACCCCCCTGTGCTTTGGGGCTTCAAAAAGTACCTCTGTTGTATGATTCAGTCATTCCAGAGAGTAAAGTTTGATATGTTTCGATTATAGCAGGTGCTAGAACTGTACTAGGTATTTAACTTAATTTCATTTAATTCTAAAAGAAAATTTATATATATATATAGTTAATTAATATGATATATATATTATATATGACATGTGGCATTTATTATACAGTAATTATATGTTATATATATTTTAGATACTGTATTATTTATTAATATTGTCCTATTGATATATTGTTATATATTGTAATATAAAATTATTATAACATATTTTATAGAGAGATATATTTCTTGAAATATATATATTATCTTTTATTAAATTGAAGCTCAGAGTTCAACAACTTTCCCTGAGTTTCACACTCATAATTCCCTGGTTCATTATGCTGTCTATGATCAAGCCTACAATTTTGGCCATGATCTGTAATTGCATCAGCAATTTCACAGGCATGAAAACCAAAGAAATAAAGGACAAAATTATACAATCAGAAACTCTGTAGCACAACTGTGAAGATTATAGAAATGAGAGTGCTGGACCATGTCTGCTGAATGTTCTTTACATAATGCAGCACAGTACTTTGCATATTTTGTGTTTAATAAGAACAATTTAATGACAATAACCTCAAGAGACAAACAAAAAAGATTGTTTCCAAAAAAATCCTATCTCACAAGTAGAAAGAGACAACTTTTCACAGATCCTAATACCTAAAGGAAGGGGGAAGGGAAGTCCAATATGATAAATTACTTTGAACTAGATATGAAAAAGCCCAGAAATTATTTGGTGGCTGACTATTTATCTAGCTTTGTTAATATAATTAGCTGATTTTTCCAATTTAAGAACCCCATGTCTTTGTAAACAGCATTAAGTTCCTTTGAATTTTTATGTCCTCTCTTAATTTGCCTTTCCAGAACCATACCATGGGCATTATTGAAATCGATACACTGGTATTGCATAATATAATTTTAAAACACTGTGTAAAAAGTCTTTTTAAATACTAAAATTCTGATTTTAAATTGCATTAATTTTAAATTACATTAATTCACACTACAATCAGCTTCTCCAATATAGCATTCCACAAAATCACAGTAGTTATAAAGAACTATGGGGTTAAGCAGCAAGTTTTGTTGAGTAAAAATACATTTAAAGATGAGAATATTACCTTTCTCATTTGGACAAGATAGAGAGTATATATTGTCATTGGACTATTGGGTAAGATATTTCTTTAAATTTTCTTTATTTTGAAATAACCTTCTGACTACCTTGGGGATATTAGCCCAAATTAAATTGCCAACCCATATCTCATTATGGAAAAAAAAACACAAAGTTTTTCATTATCTATTTAAAAGGTAGAGGCTTATAGATAGAATTTTTTCCTGTGACTTTAAACAGGGCATACTTTTTGATATTCATCAAAATCAAATATTTGTTAAATTCTTATCAATTGATAAAAATTAAATGCAGATTACTGTTTATGCTAGGCACTAAGGAGGTCAGATTTCTGTTCAGAAAATGATGTTTTTGATGAATGTTGAAAAACTGTACAGAATGGTGGTGAAATATTCAAAAGTACTTACAGTTCATGAGAATATTTAACCAGGGGTTTAGGAAGTCTGTCCAGTGGATTTTTACTAAAATTGAGCACTTCTAAATATGTTGTCATCATTGTGATGTGTTCAATTACTTGTTATGTAGCAGAATAAAAATGGGAGTATTATAAGAGCACAGACTAAAACATATACAAGAATACATAGCCAATTAACTTCTTAAGTCCTTATCACAGCTGAAGAAATATAAAAGAGCAAAGCATTAGAGTTGTTCTAATTTTAAACTTGCATGATTCTATAAAAATTGATGGTTTTGTAAATACGAATTTATTGAAAAATTATGTATTGAGCCCTTATGCAATGCTGGAAACTGTAGCTATATACATGCAAGTTAAATAATATTTATGACTCTGTGGTAAGCAGAAAAATGGCCTCCCAAGAAGGTCCACATTCTAATCTCCTGAAATTATGAATATATTATGTTACATTACAAAAGAAAATTGAGGTGACAGATGTAATAAAGTTGCTAATCAGCTTATTCTAAAATAGGGACGTTTTCCTGAATTACCAAGATGGGCCAAATGTAACCACAAGAATCCTTAAATCTGGAAGACAGAGGTGCAAGAGTCAGTGTCAGAGTAATAAGTGAGAAAGACTGGCCAGCCATTGTTGGCTTTGACTATAAAAGACACCCATTGAGTCACAGATAAAAGCAGCCTCTACAAACTGGATAAGGCAAGGAAACAAATTGTCTCCTGCAGAGTTGAGAAAGGAATACAGTCCCATCAACACCTTAACTTCAGCCCACTGTGGCCCATTTCAAGCTCATGACCTCCAGAACTGTAAGAATAAATTTAAGTGTTATTTTAAGACACTAAATTTGAAGTCATTTATTATAGCAGCAATAGAAAACTAATGCAGACTATATTTCATAAATATGGCATAATAAGGGTAATCAGAGCTTATAATGGGATTACAAAGAAGAATGCTTAATTCAGATCATGGTAGGGGTGAAAGAGGTCAAGAAAAGGTTTCTGTAAGGAATGATATACACTGTTGCTGAGTTTTAAGGAATGGGTAGGATTTGGTGAGAAACAAGCACAGGCGAAAGTTTTCTGAACAGAAAGACCGCCATATGCAAAAGGTCATAGAGGCAAGAAAACATGGACTGCTTGTAAATATGGCTAAATCACTAAGGAACTACACAGGGACCAATACATGGTTTGCCTGTACCTTAAACTGAGATGGGTGCATTTTATCTAGCAGGCAGATGAAACCAGGATAGAGAGAAGAGGATGAGTTCAGAAAATTGGTAAAAGGTATAATGACTAATTGCTTTTAATTTAAAATTTCTGATCAACTTTCTAAATCTTTTGCAGTAGCAATAATAAACCAGCTCTGAAAAAAAAAAAAAATGTCGACATGTAGCAATTGCCTTTTTTGTCATTTAAATGCCCCTACCAAGGCCAATTTCAAATCACATTAAACACAAGGTGGTGAAGATATGCACAATGGCTCTCACAAGCCAATAAGAGCCAGTTCCTGTACATCACTTTTTTTTTTTTTCCCACAGTTAATACTTAACACAGAAAGAGAACCAAAAAAAAAAAAAAAAAAAAGCCCCTATAATTCTTTAATATGCTAATATTGTTCCTTTGTCTTCCTACCCTTTAAATGGGATTAGGGATTCCAGATCTATGAAAGTGCTTCATCTCAGAGCTGAGCTTTTATCTATTCAACCAGACACAACATCACAAGAGAAGATGGAAACTGAACTATGGGTCTTGTCTATTGAATCAAGAAGCTTTATGTTGTCATCTAAGACACAAAAGAGACTACTTGTATTGTAGGCTCTCTGCTTTTACAATGTTTCATTCTTCTAATTGCAGAGTATTTTTTTTACCATGTATCTGTCCCCAATAGATATCTCATCTAAATAATTTAAGCTGACACCTTTCACTGATATCATTTTAGGCAGTTTTCAGAGGAAATATAATACCTTTATTCTTTAAAATATTTTTCAACCACTCAGTATTTTCCCACACAGTGGGAATTCCAGTGATTGAAGGTTTTAGTGTGAATCCCCTCTAAATATATTTGTTCTAAACATAAATAATGTTTAAAAGCTCATGTATGCCTAATCTCATAGTACATGAAGCTTGGGCTCATTTTTCAAGTAAATAATATTGGAACAATAACATTGGAAACACATTCCATGTTCATGGATCAGAAGAAAAATATTGTTAAAATATCTATACTACCCAAAACAATCTACACATTTAATGCAATGTCTATCAACATATCAATAGCATTTTTCACAGAACTAGAGCAAAAAATCCTAAAGTTTATATAGAACCACAAAATGCCTAGAATGGCCAAAGCAATCTTGAAAAAGAAAAATAAAACTGAAGGTATCACAATTCAAGATTTCAAGTTATGTTACAAAGTGATGGTATTAAAACAGTACGGTACTAGCATAAAAACAGACACATAGGATCAGTAGAACAGAATGGAAAACCCAGAAATAAACCCAAAATTATATGGTCAATTATTTTTCAGCAAAGGAGGAATGAATATACAATAGGAAAAAGACACTCTCTTCAACAAATGGTATTGGGAAAACTGAACAGCTACATGCAAAACAATGAAACTGGACCACTTTCATTTACCATATGCAAAAATAAACTCAAAATGGAGTGCAGACCTAAGTGTGAGAACTGAAACCATAAAAATCCTGGAAGAGAGCACAGGCAGTTATCTTTGTGACATCAGGCTTAGCAACATTTTTCTAAAAGGTCTGCTGAGGCAAGGGAAATAAAAGCAAAACAGACTATTGGAATTACATCAAAATAAAAAGTGTCTGCATAGTGAAGGAAACAAAATTAACAAAACTAAAAGGCAATTTACTGAAGGGAGAAGATATTTGCCAATGGCATATCCGTTAAAGAATTAGTATCCAAAATACATAAAGAACTGATATAACTCAATACCCAAAAAACAAATCCAATTTAAAAATGAGCAGAAGACAGTATCAGACATTTCTCCAATGTCCAGATGGCCAACAGACACATGAAAAGATGCTCAACATCACTCATCCTCAGGGAAATGCAAATCAAAACTACAATGAGGTATCATTTCACACCTGTTAGAATGGCTAAAATCAAAAACACAGTAAACCAAAGATGTTGATGGGAATGTGAAGAAAAAGGAACACTCTGGCACTGTTGGTGGGAATGCACATTGGTACAGCCACTGTGGAAAACAGTATGGAAAATTACAAATAGAACCCTTTGTACTGTACAAAGTACCCTTTGATACAGTATTTGCAATACTGGGTATTTATCAAAAAAATACAAAAACATTAATTTAAAGGCATACATGCACCTCTATGTTTATTGCAGCATTATTTACAATAGCCAAACTATGGAGGCATCTCAAGTGTCCATCATGTATATATACATATTATACACACACACACACACACACACACACACACACACACATATACATATATAAGCAAGTATATACATTCATAATAAAAAAAGAATTAAATCTTGCCATTTACAACAACATGGATGGACTCAGAGAGTATAATGCTAAGCAAAATAAGTCAATCAGTTTAGACAAATACTGTATGATTGCACTCATATGTGGAATTTAAGAAACAAAACAAATGAGCAAAGGAAAGAGAGAAAAAGAGAGAGAGCAAGAAACAGAATCATAACAATAGAGAATACACTGACGGTTACCAGAGGGGAGATAGATGGGGGAATGGGAGAAATAGGAGATGGGGATTAAAGAGTACACTTATCATGATGAAAAACATAAATAAATAAAATGAAAAAAAATCATGTTGTTTATTCTTAATTTATTCTAGAGGAGAATTTTTTTAAATACAGTAAGCAATAAAATACCTCATATTGACAGAGATAACAAATCTTGGAGTGAAGAGGTCAATAAGAAAATATAAAATTAATTACTTCATTCAGTGAACATTAAGCATTTACTACTTACCAGAGATTATAAAATGTTGTAAATCTAAAATGGAAAAAACACAATAATCCCTATCTTCAAGGGATTCACAACCTAGAAAAGGAGAAACATATTCTAAATATATCATTGGCCAAGATTTTTACTTCAACCCATAAATTGTTCAATTTGTACTTTGCAGAAGAAATTAGAATCATAGAAAGCATAGATAAAACTTCAGTTAAATGTAGGAACTCAAAATTTGTGACAAGTTTACACAGTTTTTAAAAATCCTATATTGTTGCCATATTCTTTGTTTCTTCCATCTCCTTTGCAGTGTTGGTGGCTGACTGCATTACAATGACAGCATGTATGTCTTCTATGGGAGAAAATAAAAAAGTTTTACCCCACATTAGCAAATATCTCACCATTTATTTAGAAATAAGACATATCCAAATGATATTTTTATGGTGTGGGAGTTTTTTTTAATTACCAAAAATATACACAGAGACCCCTCATGTCAGTCTTCCATTCTGACCATTAAGGACGTAGTGAGGAAAGTTATTCCAAGGAGCATGAGAAAATGAAAATATTATCTTTTGTTAGCTTTTTACCAACATTTATTTAGCACCTACTGTATGTGTGTTCTGTCTTGTGTTAAGTGCTTGGGGAAGGAGATCAAGAACATAATAAGTAATTAATACTTGCTGGGTAAATAAATGAAATTATACCTGCTCTTAAGAAGGGTAGAGTCCCACAGGACATATAGGATATGCACAAAAGTAACAGGAATATGAACCCTCATAAAAATTAAGTTTAAAAAAGATACCAAAGATGGGACACCTGGGTGGCTCAGTTGGTTGAAGCATCCAACTTTGGCACAGGTTATGACCTCACGATCTGTGGGTTTGAGATCCATCTGTGCTGACAGTTCAGAGCCTGGAGCCTGCTTCAAATTCTGTGTAACCCTGTCTCTCTGCCCCTCCATCCCTGCTCCCACTCTCTCTCTGTCTCTTAAATACCTATAAACATTAAAAAAAATTTTTTTTTTAATTTTTTTTTCAACGTTTTATTTATTTTTGGGACAGAGAGAGACAGAGCATGAACGGGGGAGGGGCAGAGAGAGAGGGAGACACAGAATCGGAAACAGGCTCCAGGCTCTGAGCCATCAGCCCAGAGCCCGACGCGGGGCTCAAACTCACGGACCGCGAGATCGTGACCTGGCTGAAGTCGGACGCTTAACCGACTGCGCCACCCAGGCGCCCCTAAAAAAAATTTTTAAAGGTACCAAAGAAAACCATGACCATCAAAAGATAAAATTAATTTTCCCTGGGAGGAGTTACAGAAGACTTCACAAGAGTAGCATTTCAGCATGTTCTTGGGTAGAACCAAATTCACACTAGATCCTCAAATTTGAAAATGAACTCAAATAGTAAAGAATTTCCTTAAATGCCACTAGATAATAAAACTTTTTAAAAAATTCTGTCACCTCACTTAGTAGCTGGAATAAAAATAATAAATTTCCTTTCATTAATTAGAAGTAATAGCTCATAAATAAGCCTTAGAAGGACTCTGACCTTGAGGTAAGGTCTGGAAGTAAGACTAAAACAAGGTCATCAGTCCAGAAAAAGATTGATTTAAAGTTGCTGTGATTCTGAATGTCATATTTTCACTAAGTACTCAAATTATACTGACTCAGACCTCGCAGTCTTGATTTCCAGAATTTTAGTTCCACCACTACTTCCTCTACCAGCAAATGTTCCCCATAATTACATAACCTCAAAATCTCTCCTATTCTGGTCTGGGTCCTATTATATTGCTTCCATAACCTATCACCACTGCGGGGCACAAGTCTCCCACAATGCTGATCACAGGTTCAACTACCTCCTGACCATGTTAGCTTCTCTCCTTTACAAACCCTTCCCCAATCCTGCAACACAGTCTTGGGAGCAATCTGTTCCCAGGAGGACTGACATTACAAATAGCCATTTTATTAAGGAAAAGCAGATTCTCCCTTCAAGGAGGTTAATCTTTCTTTATGGTTCCACATGGACAGCTGAAGTGTACAGAGTTTAATAACCCAATACCAAAGCATTTTTTCCTATTCAGTCTAAATCTGGGAATTGATAGTATAGTTTATGTTAAGATGACAGAGTGCCTTGGAACTCCTCCTCAATTCCTCCTTTCATTCAAAGTTAGAGAGAGGGGTGGAACTAGACTTTCCCTCATCCTCGCAGTTTCTATCCCCAAACCACTGTGAGCAATATAGTAAAAATAATACATCTTACCTTCTCAAGAGCAAATGGAACTAATGAAGTCATGTAATACTTTAAACCCACACTTTTAAAATAAACATTTTTAGGAGGAATGATCTTTAAAGGTGAAACTAATTAAGACTATAACCAGCTCAAGTCTCTATAAACACACAAAGTAGCTTCACTGATTCAACATTTCCAGCTTCAAATATTGGTTTTGATTAAGGATATTTAATTTTCACTTATATAACTTAAAGGATCACAAACATTGTGTGTTCTTTGTGTATCTGTCTTATTGCAGGAGGTATAATTTTGTTTACTAAAACAAACAGTCACCCTAAAGATATATGCAAACCTCAAATTTTTGAAATTACCTTCTATTTTAAAAGACAGGTTTTTTTTTTCTTATGATTGAGACTCTCTTAAAAATTATAGGGTCCAGATTAAATTACAACTCCCAACTGAGTACTGAAAGCAAGCTGCTGAAATGAATCCTAGAGTCAGGCTGTCTGTCTAAGCAAAGATTAGAACAGGACAGTGGATATTCAGTAGCATCAAGTAGGAGAAGGGACAAAAATGTGTGGGCAGGAACCCAATCATTTGGAGATGTGATGTGTCATGACAGCAACTAAGCTGCTAAAGAACTAGAAAATATAAATGGAACTAGTGATGCCAGAGTACAACAAGGTAGGCCCTTAATCAGAAGACACTGATAGATAGAACAGAATCCTGGGAATAAGCAACTCAGCTATCATGGCCAGAGCAGAATTAACCACAAATCTAGTATGATGCTTTGTTGTCCCAGTTTTGACTGGTTTCATATCCATCCATACATGAAGCTTAAGCCACAGACACAGACTGTACAGTGGGGTAAGAATCTAGGGAGATCAAGAAACTAAGATGTTTTTTCATGTTAATATTCTGATTTAGAAGTCAAAGCTCTCTACCTATTTTCAAGAGCTTCAACAACATAGTCCAAGTACAAATTTTCTTATATATTAGGTTTAATAAGTGCTATTAAAATGCAACTTCTAAATCACATCCTTACATTAAAAGAGGCTCTTATTAGATTTAGAATTCTTATTTAAGGTCATGACATTAGTTTCTATACCTCTGTGCTCTAGGAGTACTATAAATGCAATTTTCATGGATAAATCAAGCTGTGTAACTCAGGCAGAATGTTTCACTATAGCCCAAGGTAGAAATGTGAGTGCTTTCATAGCAGTCAAACTAATTATCTTTTATTTTTATTCTTCCCATCAAAAGGGCACATTCATACCTTTAAAAAGAACTTATTAAAATAGACTTCTTACATTTACATATTTCAATAATACTGTACATACTGTGAAAAAGCCAACAATACTACTGTAGTTCCTGTTAAAATTATTAACTTATTTTAAAAGTGAAACTGTCAAAAATATTTCATTTAGGGTGAAAGCTTTGACCCTGTTGCCTCTTAGTAGGCAACTTTATTTTGTGGCAGCTAACATTTGTGCTTCAGTCAGTCACCGAGTACTTACTCAGGTCACATTCATCCATATAATGGGGCAGCAAAGAGAGCATGGATAAATGGAATTTAAGACAACCTTCAAACTTCACTAAATCAAGAGCTTCGAATACTTTCCTAACCAAATATTGGACAGGTTTGACTATTTGAATTTCTCTTCTTCTTCTAGAAGATTCTAAAGAAAGGTGGCCCACACGGAAAATAGCATGTAACACAGGGTAAAAATATATTATCATCTGGGAAATTAGCCTATTTGAATAAGACAACATTTATATTGAGTAAAGGAAAATAAAATAATAAGATATGCACTTACTGTTAAAACATATTAGTTCACATAACAGGCCAGATCAGAGACAAGGAAATGTTCTCCTTACAAAAACTGCTTCCAGGATTGTCTATTACCAAACTATCTAAATTTAACTAAGGAAAGAATGAGTCAATCACAGGAACAGGGCAGTAGGCACCTGGTTAGGATTAGAAGTTTAGAAAAAGAAGTCACTGTGGAAACACTGTGTTTGCCCTTTTAAACATGATCTAGAGAACATTAGACAACAGACTTTAAATATTCTGCCCCAATAGCAGGCCAATACCTCTGTGAAGCTAGCTAAGCTGAATGTTATTAAACATGTACATCACTTATGATGTTTTTCTCTTTCTTTCTTTCTTTCTTTTTCTTTCTTTCTTTCTTTCTTTCTTTCTTTCTTTCTTTCTTTTTTGCTGATTGTGTTGTCTAGTAAATGTTTGTGATATTTGTGGTAGCCATACATGTTTTGACTAATCCTTTATTTTTTCTTATAATTGTTTATATTTTTATATTCCTATAAAGTTGGAATTTCCAATATTATGAGTTAGGGCTTTCAAAGGTAAAAGTTAAAATTCAGACTCGCAGGCTTCTCATTTCAACACTCATTTGTAAAGAACTCAGAAGTCATCACTATGTTCCTTACAAAAGGACAAAGCTAAACAAACTGCAAATCAATAACCCTTCTTTTATTATTAGAGAATAAGTGTTACAGGGTAAAACATCACCCCAAAATCTGGGGACAGAGGCAAAGTCAGTGAGACACAGTCAAGATCAGTTAACCTGAAACTGAAGCTACTACAGCCAGAAACTATTAAGAAAGCTTTGGGGCGCCTGGGTGGCGCAGTCGGTTAAGCGTCCGACTTCAGCCAGGTCACGATCACGCGGTCTGTGAGTTCGAGCCCCGCGTCAGGCTCTGGGCTGATGGCTCGGAGCCTGGAGCCTGTTTCCGATTCTGTGTCTCCCTCTCTCTCTGCCCCTCCCCCGTTCATGCTCTGTCTCTCTCTGTCCCAAAAATAAATAAAAAACGTTGAAAAAAAAAAAAAAAGAAAGCTTAAAAAACAATTTGATGAATTATGAGAAACTGAACATAGACCAAAGTGAAAATGAAAATACCCTGGATATGAAACTTAGAGGTCTCACATTCATGGGATTTACATCCAGAAAGTCCACTTTTTAATGTGAAGATCCAAGAAAGGTCTCATTCTAGATGTGACTTTGTGAAATATGCCCAGAGTTTTCTCCATAGCAAAGGACTACCATCCAGGGAAAAGACATTACCAGACTCTTCATAGCTTGAAGAAGGGAATTCTTCCCACTCTGGACACACATATTTAGAGGGAAAAAAAAAGACCCAAAAAATACCTGTGAAAATCACAGTTTAGGACACAGGACAATTAAAAGTCTGAGATCAAAAATTTTTTAATTAAAGA
This sequence comes from Lynx rufus, assembly GCF_022079265.1. Lineage (NCBI taxonomy): Eukaryota > Metazoa > Chordata > Mammalia > Carnivora > Felidae > Lynx > Lynx rufus. The sequence goes on from NW_025814889.1 coordinate 110,053,819, forward strand.
ATGCTTCCTCGGGGCGCCTGGGTGGCGCAGTCGGTTAAGCGTCCGACTTCAGCCAGGTCACGATCTCGCGGTCTGTGAGTTCGAGCCCCGCGTCAGGCTCTGGGCTGATGGCTCAGAGCCTGGAGCCTGTTTCTGATTCTGTGTCTCCCTCTCTCTGCCCCTCCCCCGTTCATGCTCTGTCTCTCTCTGTCCCAAAAATAAATAAACGTTGAAAAAAAAAAAAGAATGCTTCCTCATCTCTGTATCTTACCACACACAAAGAGAGCTCTGCTATGATAGCTAGTTTTATATATAACCAAAAAATATTATAAACTATATAGTTCTCTCATTTATGGTTAATTTAAAAGTTAATGGTTTGTTTGGGACACCTCGGTGGTTCAGTTGGTTAAGTGTCTGACTCTTAATTTTGGCTCAGGTCATGATCTCATGATCATGAGATTAGCTCCACACTGGGCTCTGGGCTGATAGCACAGAACCTGCTTGCAATTCTCTCTTTCCCTCTCTCTCTGCCCCTCCAGTGTGCATACATGTGTGTGCACTCTCTCAATCTCTCTCAAAATAAATAAATAAAAATTAAAAAAAAAACATAACAGTCTCTTTAAAGTCATAATACTATCAAAGCATTGGGTGATGATAGCACAGAGATAAATGAACTCAATGACAGCAACACACTGGGAATACTCTGTTATAGGGTACCTACATATATGTGAAGCATATAGTGTTATTTGAAGGTAAACTCAAATTAGTTACAAAAGAATATGATAAACTCTAAGGCAACCACTAAAAAAACTGTTAATGAAGTATAATTAATATGTTAAAAAAGAGGAAATGGAAAGGAAATTAAAATATATAAAACATTCAATTAAGATCAGAGAAAGCTAAAGATGAGGAAAGAGAAAAAAAGAAAAACAAAAACAAATGTAATGAATACAAAAGTTACAAAAATGTAAATTTTAATCCAACCATGTCAATAATCACTTTAACTGTGAAGGGTCTGTATGTAGTAATTTGAGGATAGAGAAAGATATACCATGTTAATATTAATACAAGAAAGCTGGAGTAACTATACTTCAGAAAAACAAACTTCAGAACAAGGAAAGTTTTCAGTGATAAAGCATTACAGAATGCCTAATATTTATGCATCTAACAAAGTGTTAAAATATATGAGGCAAATCTGATAAAACTGAAAGAAGAGAGACAAATTCACTGTACATAAATATACTTGTAAACTTCAAAACGGTTTTTCAACAATTGATATATGAATCAGGCTAAAATTCACTAAGGGTATAGTTGATCTGAATGGCACCATTAATCAAATTTATCTAATTGACTGTATTTACAGAAAACTCCACCCAATAATACCAAAGTACACATTTTTCTCAAGCTCATATCAAGCATCCTCCAGGCAGGATTACATTTGGGAACACAGAGCATACTTCAAAAAATTTAAAAACATAGAAACCAGACAAAGTGTGTTTAATTAATTGAATAAGAAATTAAGCTAGGAATGAGTAATAGAAAGACACTTGAAAATCCATAAATATTTGGAAATTAAACAAATTAATACATGGTCATAAAAGAAGTTTCAGGGGAAATGAAAATATTTTGAACTAAATGAAAATAACAATAAAACTAATCAACATTTGTGAGATGCAATGAAAGTATGCAAATGGAAATTTCTAGCATTAAATGCATATCTTAGAAAAGAACAGAATGCTAAAATCAGTAACAACCTTAGCTTCTACTGTAGGAGACTGGAGATAAGAAAACAGTTTAAGCCTCAAACAAATAGAAGAATATACATAATAAATATTGAGGAGATATTGTGGGAGATAAGCTTAGGAATCCCCTGGGCTTACACCAATGGGTTAACAAGACATAAAGAAATACAAAGTCATAAAATGCTCACACCTGAGTTCGGGTAAAACAGATTGGCACTCCAAGAATACGGGGGTGCAAAGACACCCCAAGAATAGGGAGGTGCAAAGGTGCCAGGAATAGGGAGGTGCAAAGGCACCCCAAAATAGAGAGGGGGTGCAGAGGCCCCAAAATAGAAAGGGAGAGGCAAAGGCCTGAAATAGAAATGGTGCAAAGGTGCCCAATACATAGGAATAGCAAGATTAGATGTTCAGGATGGAAGCACCCCAAATTTAGTACTATAGCAGAAAAGCTGCTTTCACAGGAGAATAGGGCCAGGTTAGGTAAATTGGTGAATTGGACTATAGACCTACTGTGCTGCAGGCAGAGCAGCCCAGAGATGGTTAACAAAAGAAAAGGTGTCTTGTTAACCCTGAGGTTATTTCCCCTGTCTCATCCCCTAGGCTAGCAAAGATAACAGGCAGGGTGTCTTCTGTCTGCTGTTGACAACCATCTACCCATCTGCCAGGCACCCGGATTTTGTTTTACACTGACCCAAACCTCAAACACTGTATATCTTCAAACCCCCCTTTCCCTCATGTCCCCAAGTTAACGTTCACAGTTTGTCTCTTTGTACACACCCATCATGTTTTTAAGCCTTCTGATCTTAATAAATACGAGGCAAGGACCCTTATTCGGGGCTCTTGTCTTTTTCCTGGACATTAGCCATCTCTTGCTTTAATCCTGTGTCCGCTCTTTTGCTGGCCAAAAGAGAACTGTAGACTTAGAGTCTACAACAAGAAATTAATGAAATTAAGACAGGAATATAATAGAAAAACATGATATCAAAAGTTGGTTCTTTGAAAAGATCAATAAATCTCATGAACATCTAGTTAAGCTAACCAAGAGAAAAAGAGAGAAGATGCAAATTATCAATATTAAAAATAAAAGAGAGGTCATCACTACTGATTGCATAGACATTAAAAAAGTAGCAAAGGGAGTTGCCTGGGTGGCTCAGTCAGTTAAGCATCTTGATTTTGGCTCAGGTCATGATCTCGTGGTAGTGAGATCGAGTCCTGTGCTGGGCTCCATGCTGGATGGACATGGAGCATACTTGGGATTCCCTCTCTCTTCCTACCTCTCTGCCCTTCCCCAGCTCATGCCCTCCTTGTCTCAAAATAAATAGGTAAACATTTTTATTTTTAAGTAGCAAAGGAATGCTACATATGTGATAATTTAGATAAAATGGACCAATTCCTTGTAAGACAAAAGCTATGAAAACACAGACAAGGCAGAATAGGTCATCTGAATCAGCCTACATTTAGTAAAGAAATTGAATTAGTAGTTTAAAATTTTCAAATAACATGGGTCACCTGGGTGGTCACTCAGTTAAGTGTCTGACTCTTGATTTCAGCTCAGGTCATGATCCCAGGGTCTGCTTAAGATTATATCTCTCTTGGGGCGCCTGGGTGGCGCAGTCGGTTAAGCGTCCGACTTCGGCCAGGTCACGATCTCGCGGTCCGGGAGTTCGAGCCCCGCGTCGGGCTCTGGGCTGATGGCTCAGAGCCTGGAGCCTGTTTCCGGTTCTGTGTCTCCCTCTCTCTCTGCCCCTCCCCCATTCGTGCTCTGTCTCTCTCTGTCCCAAAAATAAAAATAAAAAAAAGTTAAAAAAAAAAAAAAAAAGATTATATCTCTCTTTCCCTCTGCCCTTCTCCCAATCTCTCTTTAAAATACAATACAATACAATACAATACAATAAAAAAATAAAATAAAATAAAATAAAATAAAATAAAATAAAATAAAATAAAAACTTTTGTTTTCAAATAAAGTAAATACAGGACCAGATAAATTCTATCACACACTTAAAAAAAAGAAATGACACCAATAATTTACAATTTCTTCCAGGGAATTCTCAGCTTCCTTAGCAGATAGGTTACAGGCATGTGTCCTTGCCTCTGCAAACAAAACACATAGGAAACTATGTTTGGAGAAAATAGAGAAAGTCATGCCCAGTGAAAGATTTCATGGAGAACAGTGGCAGATGTCCTTGTGGAGATGTCCAACAATTGCCTAATTCTTGGACTCAGGCACAAAAAGATTGTGCCTGCCAACAGGCTATTAGAATGATTTCAGTAATGTTCCTGACTGTATAGCCTCCATGGATTCTGTGACCTATCATATTTTTCATTAAATTTCATTTCTGATTAAACTAGCTAAAGTGAGTTCTGTGGTTTGCAACTAGACCACTGTGAGAGATTCTGCTTACCCACAAACCTCTTATTTGCTTATTTGCTTACCTCTTATTCTGCTTACCCACAAACTAATATTTGGCCTCATACATGGACTCTGTTTAAAGGGAGAAAATATGCTTGTCTTGTCAGCAAGCATTAAACAATTCATGCAACAGTGGTAAGTTAATAGCCATTGCCATCTGGATAAAGGTCCCCCTACAACAATCCCCACAACAGTGTGGCATAGTTATAGAGGGGCCTGTCTGGTTTAGCAAAAACAAACAAATAAAAAACCCACATGAGTCTGTAATCAGATAGATCTGGAGTTCAATCCTTGCTCTGCCTTTTTAAGTTGTTTTATATTAGGAGAATTACAAAGACTCTCTAAACTTCTATTCACCTGTAAACGCACATAACGAAACCTACTGCCTCTGGAAGACACTATCATTTGCCGACTCATCAGTCATTTCTCCTTATCCTTGGTTACCACAACTCTAATTTTATTCAGGTACCATGTAGCTATGTCCTACCCCAGATGACATGTCTTGATTGAAGGTAATCTTTTCCCCACTTGCCAGTTAGTAATTGGTTTATTGTTTGATACGTGATATGACCCAGTTTTGTTCAAAGGAACCTCACAGGAAAGATACTGGAGATTTCTGAAAACTATTTCACTCCCTGATAAAGGCAGGATAAGAGAGTGAGAAAGTGATAAGGAAACCCAGATCAAGAGTGAAAAGCCATCTTTCTTACTGGCTTTGAGGACTATTGTGTGAAGATGTGATTCCTGGAATTACAACAATCACCTCACCACTATGTATGATGGGAAGACCAGAAGAATGGCAAGCCCACAGTGATGCCTAGAGAACTAAGCATCATTAATTCACTACACTATTCTTAGAAACACCTCTCTCCAGACCTGCTGTTCCAGAGGCGGAGGGAAAAAATCAGTGCTTAACGTGAAATCCAATTTCAGTTGGTTTCTTTACATCTAAAATAATTCTTGCTAAAATGTTATTTCATAGTATTTTTTATAAGGGCTGAACAAGATAATGCTTTTTAAACAAAACAGAGGCAAACCACCCCTGTACTCTAACCCCTCCCATGGCTTCCATCTCACTCAGAGTGAAAGACAAATATACCTACTATGTTCATGATTGTTCGCCACTCCCTGTATCTCACCATTAAATCTGACCTAATTTCCTACTGCTTTTCTTCTTGCTCCTTCTGCCCAAGCCCTTCTGGTTTCCATGCTGTGCCTCCCTCACCCAGGAAAACTTCTTCCTAAGCATCTTTGCTTCAACTGTTCTCACTGCATAGACTGATCTTCCTCCAGACATACTCTTGCCTAATTCCCATCCATTCCTCTTTACGCAGACCTCACCTTCCCAGAGATGCCTTCCTGGTCACCTTGTCAGTACAATTCTACTGTTCTACAATTTTCTTTTTTCCCATAGCATTTTTTACCTTTCTCATAGTATATTTCTTTATTATGATTATTACATACCATCTAAATATGTGCTAAAGTGGAGCTACAGGAGGGCAGGAGTCTTTCTTTTGTTCAGTGATGGACCTCAAGAATCCAAAACTGTTCCAGGCATAAAGTAGGTGCTTAATAAAAATATTAAATTAATGATGAATACATGAATATTTTCAAAATTCCCAGCACATGCTAGCTAGTCAACAAATCTTCACTTAATCACCGTGCACTCTTTGCTTGTCCTTGCCTTCCTTGTGGTCCAAGCATGTAGTGGGATCCACCTTACTGTTTTCTATGGTCTTAGTCTTCTTCCTCCCTTAAATTTCCTTTCTCCTCATGTTCTTTTCTTTCTACAGTCCCATTGTACTTTCTATGGTCATATCTCCTGATTTTCCTCTTTGCATGCACGAAGAGCATTATTCTTAGTCATTCATCAAATATTTACTGTGTGCCTACTCTGTGCCAGGTATTTTGCTAGGTTTTAGATTTTGAAAGAACAATAACAGAAAGTAAGCTCACAGGTACTCTGGTATCTATTTTGTCATTCAATTATGTGCTTCAAATAGTGTACTTGTGCTCTTACATGACAATGAATAAAGGTTTTTGTACAACATGCTCAGGTCCAGGATGAAACATGTGTGATGGTCACTGGTCAAGAAAACAAGTAGATTAAGCATGCTGAACAATGAACTGCAGACGGAAAGGTCAGGCGAATTGTACCATGAATTACTGTACAAACAGAAGTTCTGTGCTATGCCACTAAGAAGATAGGACAAGGGGTCTTTTCAGAACATAAGGGAATAAAAGAGGGTACAGATTATAAATTTGTAGAAAACAGAATATTTTGATTGAGGATATAATATCTTTTAAATGAGCATATGCTTCCAGAGAAGTTATAAAATGTGATATATATTTTATATACTTGAAATTGTTGAATCATCAAAAACATTTAAAAACTACTCTTAAAATTATTCTATTTGATTCTCTCTCTCTCTTTTTTTTTTTGGTAAAGGTTTTTTACAGTGTTTTTTAATGCAGAAATTTCCAATTCTCAATAGCTGTCATAATGCCAAGTGAAGAAGTTATTCATCCATGAAAGCTTCCTTTGTTAAAATACAGATCGCATTATTTATACAATCTGAATGTTTAATGAATGCATACAAATTCAAATGTCAATGTAGATAAACTAAAATTACATTTCTATCAAGGAAGAAAGCCTTTCTAACAAAGGACAAGAATTTGTCTTAAGGTGAAAAAGTTAAAGGCTGAATCCTAAATTGTTTTTTAAAAAGTAAGTGACTGAGAGGTATATGAAGGTTTCCTGAAAGGTTATCTTAAATACAAATGTGAAACTGTATCTTTAAACAGTGAATGGTGTAGACTTTTCATTTTGTAGTTTAGAGAACAAATTAAAATAATACATCTTTATCCCATATCATGAAAAAACATGGCAAAATCATTCTATAAGGATGATAAATGCAATTTAAGAATTTTGTATGTGTCAAGACTGAAGCAGGATGAGCCTTAATGACTCAGGCTCTTATCAATAACATTTGCCATTCATAGAAGACTTGCCATTCACAAAAGAATTTGAGCATAACAAAAGATTCTGTGAAATTATATTTCAACTATGCATGAAACTTTTCTCAAACAAAATCCAGGCTTGTTATTTCAGGTATTTACTCCTCTGGAGGTCACATGAGGAGCTATGACAAAAGGAAATGATCAGTTTTTCTCAATTGTTTCTTATTGTAGCTGCATAAGGAAGGACTTTTTATGGAACCATTTTCAACGGATTTCTCAGACAACAAGGAAGACACATGGAAGGGGAACATTTAGTTTGTCTTCAAAGATGTTTCTCAGCAAGTTTACTCTTTCTGTAGACAAACCAAATTGGTAAAAAACAATGTGATTTCTCCTTTACTGAGAAACTATCTGGTGAAACATTTTTCTCCTTTGGGCCTCTTCTGTTACTTTCTAACTAAAATTCCCACCACTAAGGTATTTTCAGTAAAATAGTCAACAAAGACTTTGGCAGTAAACCAAACTTTATTAGGTATAAAGGGGTGGGAGAGAGGAAAAGCTTCAGGGAAAAGGAGTCAGAAACTCTCCTCTACCATTTTGCTCATATGCAAACAGTCTGCCCAGGGTTGTTTGAAAGAATCCTTAATCATCATTGAGCATATAAATCCAGAGGCTATGCATTCTGGAGAAAGAAGCTACTTAGTTGTCCAGGTGAGAAGCTAGCTGCTCATGCAAATCAATGCATAAGATTTGTAACATCTGTACTTGTAAATTTCAATTTGCATCCACTAGGATTCTTTCAGATGCAAGAGATAGCAACTTAAAATGGCATAAAAAGTAAAAGGTAATTCATTGGCTCATATAATCAAAAACTGTAAAGACAGTTCTGGGCCTGGTAACTTCAGTGACCTTACAAGATACAGTCCATGTGCAACACTTCACGATTCTTTGTTTCCTATTGGTTTCATTCAGAATAGTAACCCCACAGGTCACCACAAAAGACAGTCAGGATCTCTCACCTAATTCCAAGGCCAGTTTATAAACTCAGAGTCTCTCCAATGAGAAGGTAGAAGCTCCTTGAGAATATTATATAAAACTTAATTCTCATTCTCTCCAAAGGAACCTGCAGGTACTTTCCAGAAAAGACTGTACATTGGAGGAGGGGGTGTGGAGCATTACTAGAAACTGGCTCAAAATGATTTAATCCCTGAATACCAGAATTCCACTTTGGTCCTCCAAGACTTCTCCCTGTTAAATAGTAAATAAGTAATATTGCATTCCTTAAGGACAAAAGAGATTTCAGACACATCAAAGATTTGAGAGATAAAAGTATTTAATTCTCCTGTCTCAACTGTGCAGAAGAGTGATAGATCTTGGACTATGAGAATGGATTACTATAAACTTAAAAATTCTAATAGACATATAGAATAGACCATTCAATAATGTTAAATACATTTTTTTCAAGCCCACATGGAAAAATCACAAAGACAAAATACATTATGAGCCAAGAAAAAAAATTATCAAATTTAAAAGAATAGGAACGATACAAAGTACAGTGTCTCAGACCACAATGGAATTAAACTAGGTATCAATAACAGAAGATGGCTGGGCAATTTCAAATATTTGGAGACTAAAAACACACCCAAAGGGTGGCTCAGTCAGTTAAGCGTCCGACTTTGGCTCGGGTCATGATCTCGCAGTTCATGAGTTCGAGCCCCACGTTGGGCTCCGTGCTGACAGCTTGGAGCCTGGAGCCTGCTTTGGATTCTGTATCTTCCTCTCTCTGTTCTTTCCCTTCTAGTGTTGTCTCTCTCTCTCTGTCACTCAAAAATAAATAAACATTAAAAAATTTTTAAAAACGCACTCAAAGTTACATATGGGCCAATGAAAAAGTCTCAGGATAATTTGGAAAAAAAAAAACAAAAACCTTTTGAACTAAATGAAAACATAATTTATCAAAATGTGGACCACATTGAAAGCAGTTATTAGAAATATATTTATAGTTTTAAATGTATGTATTAAAATGAAGAAATATTTAAACTCATTATTCTGAGTTTCTACCTTAGGATACATGAAAAAGAAGATCAACCAAGCCTTAAATAAGCAGGAAGAAAGAAGTAATAAAAATGGAGCAGAAACTTCAGAAATCAAAAACCAGATTTCAATATTAAAAAAGTAGCAATATCAATGTTGATTCTTTAAAAAGATCCATAAAGTTGATAAATTTCAAGCCAAACTAATCTTGAAAAAAAAGACACAAGGTATCAATATTGGAAATGAAAGAGGGATCATCCTTACTGATCATGTAAACATTTTTTAAAAAGTGAATACTACATAAAACTCTATTTCCATAAATTTGATCGTTGAGGTCAAATGGATCAATTATTTGAAAGGATCAATTATTTTAAAGACACAAAACTATAAAAACTCATATAAGGAAAAATATATAATCTGAATAGTCATATATCTATTTTAAAAATTAATTAATAATCTTCCAAAAGAGAAAGTGTGGACCCAAATTGGTGTCATTCATGAATTCTACCAAACATTTTAGGAAGAAATGACACAAGGTCTCTAGAATCTCTTCCAGAAAATCAAAGTAGGAGGCATACTTCCTAACTCATTCATTGAGCACATTATTTCTCTAATAATGAAACCAGAGAAAACATTACAAGAAAGGAAAGTTAGAGACCAGTAATTCTCATGAAAAGAGATGCTAAAGTCCTTGACAAAATATTAATAAATTGAATTCAATAATGTATAAAGAATTATGAACCACAACCAAATGGGATTTATTCCAAGCAGGAAAGGCTATTTCAACATTCAAAAATAATTAATCTATCATATTAGCAGATTAAGAAATAAATCATATTGAACAAATCATTTGAGAAAGAAAAAAGCATTTGAGAAAATACAATACCCATTTATGAAAAACTATCACCCAACTAGAAAGAGGGAAACTTCCTGAACTTGATAAAGAACACATACAGAAAAGTTACAGTTGACATCATACTTTATAGTGAGAAACTGGGCACTTTTCCACTAATATTAGAAACAAAGCAAATATGACTTCTCTCAGTACTTACATTCAACATTATCCTAGTCACTGTAATAAGAAAAGTAAATAAACATTACACAGACTGGGAAAGAAGAAATAAAACTGTCTTTGTTGGCAGATAACATAACTGTCTGGAGAGAAAATTCCAAACTCTCCAATTTGGTACTAATACAAGTATAGACAAGTTAGAAGATACAAGATCAATCTAGAAAAAATAGTTAGTTTAATATATACTGGTAACAAACTATGGGAATTTGAAATTTAAATATATATATATATATATATATATATATATATTTAAAACTTAAATACCATCAAAAATAAAATACTTAGGTGTAAAGCTAACAAAATATCTACAGAATGTCTATGCTGAAAACTATAAAACTCTGATGAAAGGGATCAAAGATCTAAATAAACAGAGATATAATCTGTGTTCCCGGATATTGTTACAATATCAATTCTTGCCAACATGATCTATAGATTGACTGAAACTCTAAATCTCAGCAAGCTATTTTATAGGTAATAAACTGATTCCAAATTTTATAGGGAAAGGCTAAAGACTTAGAAAAGCTAACATAATCCTGCACAAAGTTGGCAGTTAGGACAGTTCAGTATTCGCAAAAGAATAGACCTACAAATCCATGGAATAGAATAGAGACCCAGAAATAGACCCATACAAATACAGTCAACTGATCTCTGACAAAAAACAAAGGTGAGTCAAAGGAGAGAGTACAGATTTTGCAACAAATGGTGCTAAAACTATTATACATTATGTACACAAAACAAAACAAAACAAAACAAAAAACTAATCTAGGTACAAACCTCATACATTATATATAAATTACCTCAAAAAATATCAAGGACATAAATGTAAAATGCAAATGTATAAAACTTTGATGAGAAAATGCACATGACCTTTGATCCAGTAATGAGTTTTTAGATAAAACATCAAAACCAAGACTAATGCAAAAAACTGGTAAGTTGGGTTTAATTAAAAATTTCTGTGAAAAACCTTAAGAGAATGAAAAGACAAGCCACAGGTTGGGAAAAAATATTTGCAAAATACATATCTGATAAGCACTTGTGTCCAAAATAAGCAAGAACTCTTAAAAGTCAACAATAATACAAATGATCCTATCTATTTTAAAATGGACAAAATATCTAAGATGAAAAAACTTCAAAGATGCACAGATATTAATTATCTGAAAAGATGCTTAACATCATTTGTAATGAGTTAATTACAAATACTAAACTATAATGAGATACCAATGCACAACTATTAGTATAGTTAAAATACAAAACAAAACAAAACAAAACAAAAACCTGACAATACCAAATGTCAGCGAGGTTGTGAAGCAAAAGGAACTCTCATGAAAAATGATGCAACCACTTTGAAAGATAGTTTTCATTTTCTTACAAAGTCAAACATAACCTTACCATGAGATTCAGTAATTACAATTGCACTGCTAGTCACTGACCAAACTCATTTGAAAACTTACGCGCACAAAAAAAATCTTCTGTTGTGTAAATTTTATGAGTTTTATTCATAATTTCCAAACACTTGAAGCAGTGAGGTTGTCCTTCAGTAGGTGAATAAATAAACTATGGTAAATCCATACAATGAAATATTATTTAGCAATAAAAAGAAATTAGCTAGAAAGCCACCTAACAACTTAAATGAATTTTAAATACACATTGATAAATTGAAGAAGCCAGTCTCAAAGGCTACCTACTTCATGATTCTGATTAAATGATGTTCTGAAAAGGGTCAAACTATAGCTACAGTACAAAAAATTTCCAGGGGTTCCCAGGGAAATGAGGAAGGTTAAAACTGAAGCATGGAGACACTTTCAATTTGGTTAAAGTATTCTGTATAATACTGTAGTTGAGGAAATTTAACATTATGTATTAATCAAAGCATATAGAACACACACAAAAATTTTAAAACATAATTTATAAGGTTAGAGAATCCAAGATTGCAATGCAGAATGTGACAAAACAATCTAACCACGTTACAAATGCATGAAACAATCTCCACGAAGGGAATGGCGGAGGAGGAAGTACCAAAAAAGGAGTTAGTACAACTAATAGCAAAAGAAACTGCACATAAGTACTGAACTATACTCAATAAAAGTGTTTCCCATGATGACACAGGTTAATAATTCATATACTGCTATGCATATATACTGGAACTGAATAATGAAGCAAATGGATGGCAAATGGTAGGAGCTAGGTTTCTCACTGTTGGACTAAGAGTTTACAGATAAACAAGAGGAAAAAGGTTGAATGATCTATGTGGTAAGGGATTAGTGTTGGAGGCATCAGTGTGAAGTCATGTTTGTCTTAATATAGAGACAGATGGTTACCTATAGAAATATTAATAGAGATAATTATGTATAAGCATTAGTATGCACACATATATTTCTGTGCACTTTCAGCTGAAATGCCTGGAAGCAACGAAAACCAGTGGCAATGAGCATACTTAGCACCCAGATCTTGGTGTCTAATATTCTTCAATAAAAGGGATTAGCGCTCCTTGGACAGCCAGCTGAATCTAGGACTAGGAGTAATAAATATACAAAGTGGGCCTGGAGCAACTAGTAGTGTCAGAAAGTCATAGGAGCCAACCAAAAGAGCCCCGATGGCCAAAGCTTAACAATCCGAGCCAACAAATTAAATAAAGTAGTATTCAATTACAACCAAAAGTATAAAATACTATGCATGATTCGATACTAATACAATGGATTGATTTAATCAATAGATAAGTGGGGAAGAAGAGACAAATCTCTAGTACAGAAGAATTCCAAATAATTTTTGTACATATTCTAGAAGATGCAAAATATGTACAAGAAGGTGCGGTATAAATCCCTACTCTTTAAGTATGTGCTGCCCAGTCACATCTTCCCAAAGAGTATAATATGGGCAGGGAGGGAAGTAACCTTAGAATAGAGAAACTTGTCAAACACTACTTCAGCTAAGTAGTCAAGATTAACATCAACAGTGATAAGACATCTGAATAATAGGTACCATTAATATGATGATAATAGAATTTTTAACTTTGTGGTCTGCTCTCTAATAACACATAAATCCCAAGATAACCATAAGAAAAACATTAGATAAACTCAAATTGAAGGATATTCTATAGAATACCCAACCACTACTCATGTAAGCTATCAGGGTCATTAAAAAAACGAAAGAAAAGCAAAGAAAGAGAAAAGCAAAGAAAGAGCAAAGAAAGAGGGATGGAGGAAGGAAGGAGGGTACGAATGACAAATGACAGAGAGATAGAGAGAGAAAGAAAGAAAAGAAAGAAAGAATCAAGGAAACTATAAGAAACTATAACAGTCAAGAAGAGGCTATGGAGACATGACAACTAAATGCAGTATAGTATCTTGGATAGGACACTGAACAGCAAGAGGACATTAGGTTAAAAGTAAGGAAATCTAAATAAGATATGAACTTAATTAGGAGTGCCTGTGTGACTAAGTCAGTTAAGTATCTGACTCTTGATCTCAGCATAGATCTTGATCTCAGGATCATGAGTTCAAGCCCCGCACTAGGCTCCATGCTGGGTGTCAAACCTACTTAAAAACAAAAAGAAATTAAGATATGAACTCAATTAATAATGTATTAAGATTTGTTCATTAATTGTAACAAGTGTACCACACTAAAGCAAAATGTTAATAATCAGGAAAACAAAACTGGGTAAGTAATATATAGTACAACTCTCTTTACTCTCTTCACAGTATTTTTCTAAATAATGTTCTAAAAAATGAAGTTCACTGAGAACTAATTTTTTTAAAAAGCAGTACACTAAAATTATCTTCCATGAGAAGCTGAATCTTACATAACATAAAAGAAAATTGTCGTAGCTTTTATGAATTGGTCATAGAAGAGGGAATTCTCACTGTGGTCATATCAAAGGCTTCTTGACAATAAAATAAACTCTAATAAAATATGAAAAAAAACTAAACCTTTTCTGCAGAGAGCACCTATATTGGTGTATTAATGAAACAAAGAAAACCACATCTGAGCCTTAACTCCTTAATATCTTTTAGCATCTTTTCTCCTGTCATATTATTTATGATTGTCCTCATCAAGTACCTTTTAAAATTACATAACATTCTAATTCATTATCAATTACTTTAGCCAATAATCAAAAAAGTTATGTGTTAGATTCTTCAGGAATGATTTGGCTCACATTTGCTAACAATCTATTTTGGTGGACAGACACTGGGAAAAAAACTTTTGGTTCAAAAACTCAGGAGCTTCCTGGATGAAATCTAAAAACTCCCCTTGCACATGGCGGGGGGGGGGGCAAAGAGAGACCAAAGCAAGAGGCAGACCACTACAAATTGGTAAATGGAAGTTTTAATAAGCAAGGGAATTTACATAAGAGGCTTCTTTTGGGCAGCCACAAGATGGACAAATAGATCTCTGCATCTACCTGACAGAATCTTAAATGTTTATACAGAGCCCTTAACAGATTTCAGTCACATAGACAGCAAAGATGGTCTCAACAATACATTATTATCTTAAGGTTGTGTTCTTGAAATAGCTAGGGAATAATGGCTTATTCCAAGGATAAGGGAGGGAGTGAGGAGCCTCCAACTGCCCAGCTCCAGCTCACTGGTCAACCTGTGGTCATGTCCTCTCAATGACCTTCTCCAACAAATACTGCTGCAATAGCATATCCAAACTTCCCAAAGTTAACAGAGGACTATACAAAGAGAAGGAGCTTTAGTCAGGAGAAAGCTTATGGTCCTACTGCACAGAGAAATGTGAACAAATAGCATATTGCCCCCCCCCCCCGCAACGTTCGCTAAAATTTGCTAAAGCAGTGGCAACAAAAAAAAAAAAAAAAAAGAGGGACATGATGAGACCTGGAAGAAGTATAGGTATTTTCTTTCTTTCTTTTTTTTTTAATTTTTTTAATGTTTATTTTTGAGAGGGTGGGGGGAGGGGCAGAGAGAGGGAGACACAGAATCCAAAGCAGGCTCCAGGCTCTGAGTTGTCAGCACAAAGCCTGATGCAGGGTTCTAACTCACAGACGGTGAGATCATGACCCAAGCCTAAGTCTGATGCTCAGCCAACTGAGCCACCCAGGCACCCTGAGGTGTTTTCTGAAGAAACAAAAGAAGTTATGTAATATATGTGTGGTGGGTACATAGTATATAATTATTGTGCATTAAAAAGAAAAACCTATGCCATATCCTAAAGGGAAATACTTTGAAACCAATCTAAGCACATTCTACCAAACTAATATTATCCATAGTTCATCACTAATAATTAAGAGTTAAAGTGAATTAAAACTAATTAGCCAAGATAGGAGATTCTATTTTCGTGTATTAAAATGTTTAAGTTCAACATTTATTTAGCCTACAGAAAATCCTTTTAGACATTTTAATATTAAAGACTCATCAGTTAATTTCTCCTACAACATATGCAAAAGGTCCATAAGAGAGTTGATACAAGTTAAAACACTGGAATAAAATTCAGGGTTTTTACTGTTGTTGTTATTCGCTATTGGACAACTAACTACCTTTTGTTATAAGAGTAAACTGAAAGAATTCAGAGAAGTTACATTAAATCCAAGTGACGTTTATGAAAAAGAAAAAGCTTTACTATGCCAGTGTTACATAAAATTTCAGAGTTTCAAATGAAAGAAACCCAGAGATAGGTTTGATGAATCTTTTTGTTCAAATTCAGGCCTAATCATGTGTCTCATAAAGGAAGACTTATCAGCAAGATGTTCAAAAGAAAGTATTGACTTGTTCACACAAAGCTTTAAATCTCTTACCAGGAAATCTGAAAAGACTAAACAAGGATTTTGTCTTTTGGTGAGATGAAGGAATAAGAACAACCTTAGGAAACGGAATACTTTCATTATGGATTACTGAAAAAACTTCTTCTAAGTAAAGATCCTTGTTCATCTTCTTCAAGTGAAGCATTATCTACAGCTACAATGTGTTATTTTATCTGAAGGCCACAAGAAAAAATATTACCAAAACCATGTGAGATGTATTTTCCATGTATTTTAAAGAAAACTAAACTCCCCCCCACCTCCATACACAATTTGTGAGCACCACCATGACTTATTTCCAAAAGAAATGGTTGCTTAGTCAGGGAAGCTGTTGAATTTTTCTTTCACTTCTTTTTCTAACATTGTTTCACTTCCAAGTCTTATATTCATTGGAAACTTAGTGTTAATTCCTAGTAATTGGGCCTGCACATAAAAATATTTTTGCAAATATTTATTTAACTTTATCTGAGGAAGAAATCTCTACTGGGTAAATCACAAGTTATATTCAGAATAAGGCAATGACAGGTGACTTGAGGGGCACTAGTATAGGGTTCTTTTCCAGTGTGAAATCCCCATTCTTCATTCTTTGCTCATGGAACCAGTTTCTAGAAGGCTGCTGTTAAAGGCTGCTACTTCACTAGCAGTTTTTTTATAACTATTTATTCAGTGCTTTCTTTGGAGTACTTCATTGTGATCACTAAAGTATGTTCTCCATTGAGAACTAAGAAATTCAGATTATAGGTTTCTGTTTCAGCAATTTAGGGTTAGCAACACCATGAGGATTCCAAGCAGTTCAAAAGGTACAAAAGGGAACCAAAAAGTTAAAAGCTAGTTCTTTTCAGTTCCTGGACCCAATTCCAACGTGAGTGTTACCACACCAACAAACAATTCTCAGGTATCAGCAGGCTGTTTAAGAATTCAACTCAATTTTGACACTATCTACCTGGAGGTAGCATCAGATTCCACTGGTTAGTGGTTCAGTCTTCCAAGACTACCCCCTACCTGACTCCCATTTCAGATGTGAGTCCCAAGCCCAGATTGTTACTTGTACTTCTGACCAACTGAACAAAGCAGAGGCTTCCAAGGCACACACCTCCTTAGGTGCAATTAATTTGCTAGAGTCTCCCACAGAACTCAGGAAACCTGTTTACTCATTAGATTACCAGTTAATTATAAAAATACATAATTCAGGAATAACCAGTTGGAAGAGATGCTTAGAGCAAGGTGTGGGGAAGGAGTGCAGTTTTTCTGCTCATTTTGCGTGTGTCATTCTTCCTAAGTCTCCATGTATTCACCAACCCAGAAGCTGTCTGAACACTGTCCTTTGGGGTTTTATAGAGGATTAATTACAGAGGCATGGCTAATTAAATCACTGACCATTGGCAATAGAATTCAAACCCCTCTCCCCTCCTTGGAGGTGGTGGTGGAGTGGTGAGAAGTGGAAGTTCCAACCCTCTACTCCTGTGCTTGGTTGTCCTGGCAACCAGCCCACAGCCCTAAATTACCAAAGTACTTCCCAAAACTCAATACTTAACATAACGAAAGACAGCACTATTGCATTTTTGCATTTATCACAGGAAATTCCAAGGGTTTTAGGAGCTGTGAGCCAGAAACCATAAACAAAAACCAAAAACAATTAACGCTTGAACAACAACTTATATGTGGATTTTCTACAGTACTGTAAATATATTTTCTCTTCCTTATGATTTTCTTAATAACATTTCTGTAGCTTACTTTATTGTAAGAATACAGTATATGATACATAAACATAAAACATACAAAATATGTGTACTTAACTGTTTATGTTATGGGTAGGGCTTCCAGTCAACAGTAGTCTATTAGGGAAGTTTTGGGGGGAGTCAAAGTTATATGTGGATTTTCAACTGTTTGGTAGGGTCAGCACCCCTAAGACCCATATTGTTCAAGCATCAAATGTACATATGAGAACTATATTTTGGTCATCGGAATGACCAAATACCTATTTGTTATAAATCATGAAGGGGTTCAGAAAAAGTCTCCCCAAAATGTGCCACTTTGGCATGAGAACTATTTTGAGATAAAAGCAATAGAGACTGTAAGAGAAACTTTTGCCCCCCTCTTTACTACCTAGAAGAATCTAAATTGGAGGTCTTACCCAGAAGACATTACCACAGATAAAGTTCATCTGAATGACACTCTGTATGGCAGGACAAACATCTGATTACCAAACGTCTGCTCTTTCTTAGTACCCTGTGAATTGCTCTCCCACCATTCTTTAGTTCAGGATAACGTATATACCACATTTTACCTTTCTGTCTTTAAACTCTTCATTTAAACTCTTCATGTGATTCTGTACATAAAAAATTAAAGTTGATTTTCTCCTGTTAATTTGTCTCAAGATGGTTCAATTCTTAGATCAGCCAGAAGAATCTTGGAAAAGGAGAGGAAAATTTTCCCCACCACAACAATCACAATATCATAGAGGTACTAGATAAAAAGAAAGCATCTAAATTCTGAGAAGCCTCTGGGACTCAGCCAACTGCAGAATTTCAAAATTTTCCAAGTTTCTAGTTAAACTGTTTTTTAATGCTGAAGAAACCATTTTCTTATGGATGACCAAGTTGAATGAAAACTTGAAGCAAAACAAATGCCAAATGAAGTCAACTACAGACAATAAATAAAATGACCTTGTCTATCTGTCCTGACATCACACAGTAAATAATAAAGAAATATTCACTGAATTTGGAGGGTGGGTGGAATATATCAAATGCACTTTTGGATCCTTAAAGATCACCTCAAAGAATGATCATTGCCATTCAGAGAGCCCCAAACTGACATATATTCAGATGCTCATGTGACTACTAAATGCATACTAAGATGCTATGGCTGAAGAATGAATTGGAATCACCAAAATAGTCTATATAAAAGCTGAATTTATTACGCCATTAGTCAGGAAAGAGCTTATCATGCCAGAATGACTTCAGAGGATTTGTCTGCATGTTCTGGATACACGCTCTGAGCACACACTCAGTTCCCCATAAAGTGTGAAAAAACATTTTTAATTTTTTTCCCTCTTTCTTCTATGGATATAGAAAAAACAAACACACCAACTCTAAAACAAAGAAGGAGTTTCAAAATACAGTTGTAGATTGAAATTTAGTTTCACAATTCCGTTCCACAATTAATTTTTAACTTAAGATATGGCACAGCTGATGTTAAATAACAGTGATAAGGTCTCAAATTTTGATCTAACTTAAAATTCACAGAAACCCTATGATACTGAGCTACTATGTAATTTTACCAATGAAGAGACCAAGAGTTATAGAACTTAGGACATTCCCATCATCATTTCACTAAAAATTTCTTTGCTGCATCCCTGGAAATGGAGAAGAGTACAGGTTTGTGTGACAATAAAACTCATCCTTTTTCTTCCACAGCATACTAATAAAGCAATTATTTTCCTCTCACGCTTTCTGTTAGAACTTAGAAGTGTTTTTCTTCCCTCGGTGAGCAACACTTGAGGGGAAAAAAGACATATTAAAAAATTATTTATTTTATTCTCAAAAGTAGTTTAAAGTGTTGTTTTTGCTTTCATTACTCAGCTACTAGCTCCCATTTGAACATTTGACTATTGTTTTCATAGCTACCCTCTGACAGGTTTGCCAGGCTATGAATACTTTTGCTCACCTAAGCATTGCAGAATTGCAATTGCTCATAAATTCAGAAAGACTTTTTTAGTAGTTTTGGTAACACTGTCTTACTAACTTTTTACGTTATCTTAATATGATATGCTTTTGGATATCATAGAATTGCTTTCCCTGATTATTTAAATTGCTTACTCTAACGTTTTGGCTCAGGCAAGGGCTGATCATTTTTAAAGTAATAAATATTGTTTAGGAGAATTGTAAAAAAATAGAAATCATCCTCCATTTCTATTTACCTCTGAAACTTGAGTATTTGAGTATACATATTTTGTTATTATTTTTGCCAAATATTATTCCAAGCTCCAAGTAGTTGCAGCAAATATCTAGCCATCATTCTACATTGTCATATCTCTTTCCTACAATGGGCTCTTCTCAAATTCCCAAAGCAAGCAGACTATAAGATTCCTGCAGAAATCTCTCCAGTTAACATTTCCTTAGCAAAATGCCTCTTGGGTATTCTATAGCTATGTTTTAAAAATGTACATGTTGGATATGGTATGACAGTGCAGCTATAGCCGGAAATGAGAATGAACTTTATTATATTCATAGGTTCCAAAGACAGGGTCACCACATGCCCCATGGGATCATAGGGCAAATTACTAGGGTGGTCAGGAGCCAGAACACAGGGATGAGGGGGAAAGCATAGGCCACAGTCTTCACTGGGGTTTCCATGGGAAAGGTAAGACAAAACACACAGTTTAGGATTTTGAAGAATTCTGGCAGGCTTTACTCTATAGGAGCAGTCTAGCTGCCTGGTACATACCTGGCCCTGGGATAATTTAGAGCAGGAGAAGTTTTGGCTTGGTGCAAGAGAATTAAATAAGGAAGTACTTGGGGGGTACAAACTCAAGACTGGTTGGTTTATATATGAAAAGCATGCTTAGAAGCAAATAATTGTTTTTGTTGGGAATTACCTAGCCCTCAGAGGGACAATCTCTCTACAGCCATAAAGGTTTTTAAAAATGTCAAAGCATTATAATATGGAAATACAAAAAAATTAATATATATACATTTACAATATATATATAATCAAATCAAATGTATATGTACAATAGAAAATCAAATGTATATGTACAATAGAAAAACTCAACAGATCCAAAAATAAGTTCTTTGAAATGAATAAGGAAATTGGTGGGCTTGACTCCCGGCAAAACTGATCAAAATAATAAGAAAGAAAGCATAGATTATCAAATTCAGGAATAAAAATGTAACATCACTTAGCCTTTTAATCATAAAAAAGATAAAATATTTTGAACAAACATGTAACAATAAATTTTCTTTCGATAAAAATGAGAAATGCAAAATATTATCTCTGACACAGAATTAAATAGGTGCTAGCATTAGCCCTAGATCTGTTAAAGAAATGAATACATAAATAGAATTTTTCCCAAAAAGGAAACTCTAGGACCAGTTGGCTTCACTGGTGAATTCTTTCAAATCTTTCAGGAAGAAATAAAAATTTATTACACAAAATGTTTCAGAAAATAGAGAAAATTTTTCAATTCATTTTATAAGATTAGCATAATACTGATTCCAAATAGTACTAGCACATTACAATAAAGGAAAATTATAGACCAATATCTTTCAGAAACCTAACTGCAAAAATCATAAACAAAATATACTTTTTAAAGAATCCAATTTTTTAAAAAAGATAATAGAATATGATCATGTCACATTGTTTTAAGAATACTAGGTTACTCTGAATTATGAAATTTAATCACTGTAGAATTACAACATTAAGAAGTAGAAAGAAGACTGAGAATTAACAACCAGAGACATAGAAACAATATACAAGAGAGTATGATGTCATTGACCTCAAGGACAGAGAGTGTGTGAAGAAGGAGAGCACGATCTTAATCATATTTCTCCCCTTCCACGCTGCCACAGATCAAGTTTAGGCCTATGTAAGTCATCTACTATGGTATAACAAACCACCACAAAAATCTCTGTGCTATACAACAGAAAGTATTTCTTTTGGCCATTCATCAGAGAGTCATTTGGAGTTCAGCTAATTTAGGCTGGGTTCAACAGGGCAGCTATAAACTGAAGGTCAGATTTGGTTCAGCTTCACTTATCTCTCATTCTCCCTGCGAATGTTTTCCTCACGTCTACAGCAGAGATGCAAAAACACAAATAAATACGTGATGTCTCTTAAAAACTTAGTCTTGGAAATGGCACATAATCACTTCTGCCCACTTTCTATTAGCCAAAAAAGAGCACATGACCAGTCCCAGAATCCAGAAATGAGGTGCATTTCCACTGGAAGGTACTGCAAGGTCAAATAGCAAATAGCAGTTCTGAAGATAGAGAGTGGTGATGCTTGCACAACAATATGAATGCACTTAATGCCACTGAACCATATACCTCAAAATGGTCAAAATGTTCAATTTTTTAAAAAAAATTTTTGGGGAGTGCCTGGGTGGCTCAGTCGGCTGAACGTCCAACTTCATCTGAGGTCGTGATCTCGCGGCCTGTGAGTTCAAGCCCCACGCTGGGCTCTGTGCTGACAGCTCAGAGCCTGGAGCCTGCTTCAGATTCTGTGTCTCCCTCTCTCTCTGCCCCTCCCCTGCTCATGTTCTGTCCTCTGTCAAAAATGACAGAGAGACAGAGAGACAGAGCACAAGTGACGGAGGGGTAGAGAGAGAGGGAGACACAGAATCCGAAGCAGGCTCCAGGCTCTGAGCTGTCAGCACAGAGACTGATGCAGGGCTCAAACTCCCGAACCATGAGATCATGACCTGAGCGGAAGTCAGATGCTTAACTGACTGAGCCACCCAGGTGCCCCAAAATGTTCAATTTTATGTGTATTATATTCCACACACAAAAATTATCAATTTTGGCAATAGTGCAAAACCATTTATAACTATTTAAACTTATGACAAAACATTTTTTCAGATGTCAACGTCAGTGTGTGGACAGGTAGCTAGTTTTTCAAAATTCCTTTCGAGGAGGGAGTATCTGAGCACAAAAGAGAATAAGCCAGTGGATTAGACCATGGAGAACCTTGAGCCCAAGTCCTGATAGTCCTGAGTCAGTTGATTAGATCACAGAGAACCTTGAGCCCAAGTCCTGGATCCAAATCCATTTGGAAACTGGAAAGCAAGCCACATATTCCAACATCTTCCAAGTCATCACACACTTTTTATTATTCAGAATCCATCTATGTCATCATGGCCCCTCTTTGCATTACCATTAAGACCTCTAGGGTCATCACAGTGCCTCCCTGAGTCCTCTTACACCATCGTAAGTACCTCCTTCATCATCAAGGTGCTTCTAGCTTCAACACTGCAACTCTGAATGGGAGTGCTCCATCTTTCCAGACTCCTCTGAGAATCTGATAAGAAGCTTGGGCTTGCTTCCCCAGAAAAGCACACAGCATTTGGCATTAAATTCAGAGTGGCTGCACAGGCTGAGACTAAGAACAGGCACATTAAAACAGCTTGAAATATGGGGCGCCTGGGTGGCGCAGCCGGTTAAGCATCTGACTTCAGCCAGGTCACGATCTCGCGGTCCGTGAGTTCGAGCCCCGCGTCAGGCTCTGGACTGATGGCTCAGAGCCTGGAGCCTGTTTCCGATTCTGTGTCTCCCTCTCTCTCTGCCCCTCCCCCGTTCATGCTCTGTCTCTCTCTGTCCCAAAATAAATAAACGTTGAAAAAAAAATTAAAAAAAAAAAAAACCAGCTTGAAATAGTCCTAAGAACAGTCCAGGAGGTGGAAGGAACCAAAAGAAGTTTGAGCAACCACCTATGCCCTGTATACACAGGTTCAGCATGGTCACCCAAGCCCACAGGCCCACCTTATGACAGGGCCGAGTGTTGACTTTTTTGGCCCTAGGCATATTTCCTTTTCAAGGCTCCTTCTTCCATATAAAAGTTATAGTTCATAACTGCATTGGTATAAAGATGATTATATACTACTATCTACTAAAACATTTTCTTCAACCTAAAAAATAAAATACTAAAACGCAGGGATATTGTAAAGGCAAGAAATTGGGCCAATAACTCAATTTACCAAAAGTCTCCATTATCTGGGCACCCATGTTAGTGTCTTCTAAAGCAAGACCACATAGAGAGCCTTTTAATTATACTGCCCTATTAAAAATCCACAAAGTGCCTCCAATATTCACAGATAAATTTGAAGAAACTCATTATGCAGCAGTCACCATACAATGTGCTACACTAGTCTACCATTATGAACATGGTTAATTGGATCAGTGATGGACCCCATCACAAAAAGAGCATACAGAAGAAGTTTAGAGATCTAAGAGGCTGAGTGGCAGAGAGCTCTAAGTGAAGTACTTTACACTGGATAATGAATAAAGAATCTTTGTTATTTTTGACAGCTTGAATTTGAGATGAAAGAGGGCCTGGGTGGACCATGAGACTTCTTCCTAGATCTTCACACCTACTCCCGGCAAAAAGTAACTTTTATCGCGGTGGGAGCAGCAGTGAATGATACTTCAATTCTCCATGTGGTCTGTGTTGTTAATGAGAATCCTTCCCATCCTTAGATGTATCTCTTAACTTACCTCCTTGTTTCTAGTATCATACTTTTCCTACCTACCTTCTAAGTTTTCAACTGATTAATTTATTTTAAATCAAACATTTCATCACTCACAGAACAAAATGTATGCTGTTAGTAAGTAGTTTCAGAATATTTAAACACGAGGAACCTCTATAATGAACCTTAAAAATTTGCCTGAAATATGTGAAGAACATGATGTGATTCTATGAAGCATCTGTGCTTTCTAAACTTGAAAATCAAGACAAGATTCTGTCAAGTTCAAGAATCTATTATAGATTTCAGTATCAAATGGATACTTAAGCAGTGACAATCTTAAAGCTAATCAAATCTTCCTGTTTTATTTGTATATGTATAGCAAATCATATGGAAGAATTCGCTCCAAACCTAAAAGTTATTACACCCAGAGGTGAGACAGGTTTAGGAAAGTATTCCATTTTTCCCATATTAGCCAACTGCATCTTTTTAAAAAGTCATGCATTACTTTTTTATGATAAAATAAAGCCTCTCTTTACTGATCCATATGTTCTGTATTCTGCCTGATTCACAAGAAGTAACTGGGAAAAACATTATCCCAAAGCCTGCCCTTACAGTGAACTTACCTTGAAAGTGAGAAAGCAAAGGAAAACAAGACAACAAAGGAGAACAGTGTGACTAAGTTTGGGAAATATAAAAATATTTTAAAAGATCATTTATCATTATTATTCTTGAAGTGTTTTCTCTGATGAAGTTAAAAGTTAACTTCCCCATTGAACAAGATCACATAGTCAAGTAATACATCATTTTAAAAGGTCATGAGGTAATTCTACTTCAATCTGAGCCCACAATGTATTCATCTTTAGCATATATTAAAAAATAAACTTTAAGAATTTAAATTTAAAATGTATCATAGAAGATAAATTTGTACTAGGACAATCAAAAGCACAATATTAAAGTACTGACAGAGCATTAAAGGAAAGAAAAATTGTTCTGTGATGATAAAGTTACCCTACCTATCAGAAAGTCAACCCTTTTCCAGTATAATTAAATGATGTTCCTTTCAGAAGTATCTGCTATACTAAGCTGGCATAAAAACTATTATATAGCAACATACATGTGCCGAAACTTCAGTTAAAAATGTACTAACCCTTATAAGGTTGACATTCTCTTAAGGTTTCATAGGACTTTATGAATAATTCATTGGCTTTGTATTCACACATTTTCATTATTCATATAAACTTATTTAATTATTTATTTATTTTACCTATTACTTTGATAATGATATTAATAGGCCTATTTAGAGAAAAATCCTTATGAAAATTTGAAATGGGTCAATGGATTCACACTTTTAATGGTGTCATTTAAATTTCCAAGACATGTTCCAATCTTTGCCATGAAATAGACAGCAGCCCTGTCTGCCATATTGCAAGTCAAAGCAGTTATCAGCTGCACTGTCTTAACTCTGTTCTATTTGCAAGAGATACTAAATGGAATGTTTTTCTAACTCAAGTATCCTTTATATAATTTCCAAGCTTTCCCCCAAAAGTAATCCAAACCTGCTTTGTTTAGTCCAAACTCACTATCAGGGCATTCCAGACTCTTCATAATCAGGCATAAGACTTTCTTTCCAGGCACAATTCATATCACTCCCACTTATGAATCTTTTCTTTCATCCCTATCAAATTTCTTGCCACTAAACAAAATGTGAAAAATGCCATGTTTCCAACTTTTTCCTTCTTACTGAAATTGCCTCTCAAGTCATTGGTTGTCAAAATTACCTCCTAGCTCTCGGGTTTGATATTCAAGTATTCCATTTGGAAGGAGACTTCCCAAAATAATATCTATCATAATTGCCTGCTTAGGGTTTCCCCTGTGAGACCACTAGCTGTGAGGTTATCATGTATGGTAGTGAAGTCTGTACACTGCACAAAATTACCCAGGGGAGAGAATCACAACATAAATGCAACCAGTACTCCACTTGCACAGCCTGTATCCTATCATAGGAATGCATCTTCTAGGAGGAAAAAAAAGTGAGGTAGAGGGAGGATACCTTTTTTTTTTTATATCCACCCATAAATTTTCTGAGCTATCCAGTGATAGGACTACCTTTGCCTAAAGGGAGAGCTTGTTCTAATTTATACATCTTAGGAGAAATGGGGTTCCTTCTTCTAATTCACACAAAACTGTTATATCGGTCAGCTGCATATCTTGCTGGCTATTACACCTCTTAGTTACTGCATATACATTTTTCTTGGATAAATTATTAGCTGAGAACAAATTAGGTACTTATTGATCTTTGAATAAGTAGTTACCTAGTAACTACCCTAGAATTTAGCACATACAAGACACTCAATAAAGTGCTAAATAGTCAATGAATTATCCCTTTGGAGGACAAAATTGGGGAGCAAAATGATTCAAATTTAAGATCCAGGGATGAAATCCCGCCACCAGCATTTTTAGCATACTTATTTGGTTGTGATTTGAAGTTACTTAACACTTTTTTTTTTCAAAGCATCGTATCAATTCATTGTAATGGTTAGGATGCCTTTAAATTCAGAAAATATCTACTCCAAAATAAAATTGATTTGTTTTAATTCTGTCTACATAATTCATTGGGATAAAATTTCCTTATTAGTTTCTTCACAGGGAGGACAAATGCCTCATTAATTTTAAACATATCAATCTGAGAATGCTATACACACATCACATAGAGTAATGACTGACATTAAAGCAACACAATACACCGCATACCAAAATCAAACTACCCATTATTCACTCAGAACAAATACACACCTTTATTTGTACTTTATAAGCTTCATGAGGAGAAATCCAAGTAGATATTTAAACCATAAGGGGGCTAGAGGATAGCATATGATGGAAAGACTACCATTCCATCATTAGCAATAATTTCCTATGAAAATGCATATTTTATATGTAAAGGTCTCCCATGTGAAAATTTACATTTATAAAACACTTCACAAAGACACATCTTTTTTTTATCCAATTCTCAGTTTGAGTCAAGAGCATCAACTATGATAGAAATGAAAAAATGTTATTTAGTTCAGTTTCATATGCTGCTCTTTTACCCAATTATTTAAAAAATATGCATTCCTCGATTAAATCAATAAAATTAACACTTTCATTTGTCAAATAAATTTAAAAGTTTGAGAACTTCCTGAGTGAAGAGAGGGGTTATGGGAAAGGCTTCTGGGATGCTGACAAAGTTCTATTTCCTAGCCTTTCTGAACCATTATAAACTTCTCTTGGTGGTGTATTTTCTCTACAAGTGCTTTTACAAACGTGTTCCTTTCCAAAAATCTTGCCATGGCTCACCTAGCTCACTCAGAATAAAATCTGAAGCTCTTACCATGGACTACAAGGCCTTAAACACCTCGCAGGCTCCTGCTGCAGAGCCACTTGCTCACTGTGTCTTCTACTTTGAAAGCTCTGCTTCCACTTGTCCTAACACTCCCCCTTCACTTCATTCAGATGTCTGTATAAACACCTGCTTCTCAGAGATGCCTTCCCATCACTGCTCTCTCCTTACCCTTTTATTTTCTTTACGCCACTTATCAGAATCTGATAATGTTACGTTAACTTGTGTGTCAGATGATTCCTTCTACCAGAATATAAGCCCGAGGAGCAGAGACTGTATTTATTCACTGTTTATTTGTATTGCCATCGTTTATAACAATGCATACCATAAGGAGCTCAACAAAATTGTATTAAGTAAATGAAATAATATCACTGTTAATCATGTATATCTAGTCTACCTGAAGTTGCACAGACGAATTTAGCATCATTAAAGATATGATAGTGTGGCTAAAGAGACAGATAATCGACAAAAATCAGAATATTTTGGCCCATCAAATCATACGTGAATGCAGCTGAATCTGTTGACCATAGTAATACATGTACTATAATTTAAGGATTTTTTTCCTCTTTAGTATGTTACAAATACTTTTTAAATGTGAATGTATATAGAGTGTTTTCATGTACCTCAAATTGGACATTTTTTGTATTTTTTTGTAAATTTTGTCCTTGTTCTTAATTTTTGACATATGTCAGATAATGAAATAACTGTGTAACATAACTGTTAGGAGAATACTTTCTTCAGATAAAAGAAGTCATTTATATAAGAATGCATACTGTTCAGAATCGGGATAGTATGACATTTTTGAAGATCTATCCTTGTCAACTGCCTTGTGCCACCAAATAGAAGAGCAAAGTTAAAATTCAATTTGTACACCACGGATGGATTATACATTACCTGCAACTTTATAACTATTTTCCCACCATTGTGTATTTTCCCACCATTGGCTCCTGTGATTATATCTATGAGAAGAATATTTTAATCATGACTGCAATTTCCTATTCATTTAAATACTAAGGATCTTGAGCATCAAGGGAAATGTTTAGGATATTAGTAACCCGCATTCATGGGGGAATTTCCATGTATAAGCCAATCCATAGTGAATATATTAAATTTTGTGGATTACAGCTTTACTTATAAGGAAAAAAAATTAAAGCAACTAATGATGCTAAGATATATCTCACTTCTCTACTTTCCCAAAGAAAACCTACAGAAGTCACTATGTTTATTACACCTGGCTCAGGTGCAAAATAAGTTGTTTTTCCAAAATTATTGTAGGTTTTTTTTATTTGAAAAAGGAAATGTATTTTTTGGCTTACATCTTTATTCATAAAGCCAAATTATTAGGCATCTTTTATGTGATGATACTGCGTTGGGTACAACAGAGATTATAGAGACATAATTGCTCACAAAGATGAGTAAAAATCAGTCCCTGACTCTAGAGAGTTTACAGTCCAGTGAGGAAGACAGGCGTATAAAGATAAGTATCACAAACATAAGTGCAGCAATAGTGGAATGCACAATACATTACAGGACCTTCAAGATCTTGGGGGCTTTAGAAAGGGCTTTCCAGGAATGCTTGAGATCTCTTGAAAAATGAGTAGGAGTTACACAAATGAATGAGCGGTGGGGAAGGTGGTGTGACAGTACATTTCACAGAGTACTGCAGTGAGTCCCTGGGGTGAGGAACAAAGAAGCTAGAGAGGAGACAGGGCTCATATCAGGAAGTTTCCCATAAGCCTACAAGGGCTCAGACATTCAGCAGGTGATTGACATAATCAAGGTGCAGGCATGTGGAGCATGGACATGAAGAGACATTGAATTGATGGCAGCAGACCAGTTGGGAGACGTAATTGTTCAAGAGAGAGAAAATATGGGCCTGACCAGGTTGAAGCAGTAAAGATAAAGAAGGGGACATATATATGAAAACATTTAAGAAAGTCAATCAGGAGGACTTTTTGGTTTATTGGAATGAGAAGATAGGTGAGAAGGAAAAGAATAGATGATTCATGTGTTAGTGACATACTGGGGATGAGAAGATGGGGGAGAAGGAAAGGAAGAGATAACTCACATGATGTTGAAATATTAGGGGTACAAGAGAAATTTAATGGAAATGCAACTATAGAATTGTCAATAATTAAAGTGAGTTGTTCAAAATATTTGCCACTTTTTCCCTCTGGGTGAATTATCTTTCACCAGTTATTAACATCAACTTTTGTCCCATGACTTGCTTTGGCCAGTGAAATGGGAACCGAGGTGATATGGCCTATTACCAAGAAGAAATTTGTAAGAGTAACTGCAAGGTTCTGTTATGTTCTATTTTTCCTCAAACATGAAGTCAACAACGTCTCATATCAAGGCTATGCATTTAATTTGGGTCCAGGATGAAGACAAACTTTGGAGCACAGCCTCAGAGCAGAGCCACCCTGACCTGGAACGCACATGTAGCATGAGACAGAAATAAACCTTTGTTGTCATAAGCCACTGCCATTTCTCAGAGATTTATTTCCACAACATATCTGAGCCTCATTAATTCAACAGCTATCCTAAATATTAGTCTAAGAATAAGAACAACTCATTGAGGAGTAAATGGAGTGAGCTTGATAGAAGTTTAGAGCACATAAGTGTTGATTTCAGGAGCAGAATTGTAAATTATCATGAGGCAGGTACAGAGGATAGTGGCTAAGGTTAAACTCAAGTGACTTCAGGAAAAATATTTGCCCTGAAGTCAAGAAGTGAGCTTAAGGGCCAAAAGGCAAGGGTCCTTACTTTCTGTGATAGCAATGGAATTTAAAAAGTAGTAGCAAAGTGGCCTAGATGAAGGCAAGGACCTATCTTCTGAGAAATGCTGATCTATCTTAACAGAAGTACCTACAACTTGAATGCAAGCAGAATACAGTGCCCAGGATAGATGTCAATTAATGGTAAAATTATACTTAATTTCACTTCACGTGACTAGCATCTGTAAATAACTGAATACACACAGTTTATATCCTGACTTGTCCTTGCAATACAGCAAAAGGTAGCCTGGGTATTTTGTTAACTGCTAGATGGCATATGCTGCTTGTGGTAAACAGAACAGAAGGTTTCCACAGAGAATGAATGGATGGATGTAAAATCCAAAAATAAGCCTTTCCAGGAGAATTCCCATTTCTTTCTGCTATATTCTTCAGTGTAGTCGCAGTAAACAGTTACCCAAAATAGAATACAGACATACTTTTATATTTGAGAATTCAGAAAATGTGTGTTATATATCCTTTTGCTCAGGAGCCTACCTGAAGATGGTGACTCAGAAACAAATAGAAACTGCGATAAAAAAGGAGGAAGAGGTAGCCAAGAGAATTAGGCCAAGAGGACATGGCATGATATGATATCTGATAAAACACTGCACTCTATTCCTCTCTAGCTAGTGGGCTCTGGCTGAATAACTACACTTCGAATCAGCCACTGTCACGTGGTAGCAGAAAATGGTAATATTTTGAGGGAAGATCACTTATGAATTGCTGCAATCTCTGCATTATTTTCTTAGTCACTAGCTGTGTATGTGTTAATTGGCATGACAAGAAACATGAGTTGTAGCTGAACAGACTACATAAAGTATTCTTGAGTGTGTGGTGTTTGCATAATGGCATCACATTGTAAAATAAGTACACTTGCTTTTTCTCCCTCAACAATATGTTCTTGAGATTTATCCACAGTCCTAGATCTAATTCATTACTTTCAACCGCTGAATAGTATCCAATTGTACGAGTGGTTCTGAGAGTTTTTCTTTTAAGATGTGAGTTTTCCATGTACTGTGATTATAAATACAGTCCAAATTATTTCTATAATTTGTGCTTTCCAATTATTATACTTTTCTTACTTCTTTTTTCTCCTTCCTTGAAATTTCATGTCTATTTTCTAACAGTTTAAAATTATGTATGTAATTCCTATTCTTTCATGTTAGCTCTTAGCTTTATAATAAATTTCTCTTCACATAGTTTGTAAATACCTACAATTAATCATATATCTGCCTCCTACTTGAACAAGACAAGGACCTTACTACAATTTAACTGTTCCACGAACCCCTTGAAAGCAGCAAATTCCACTTAATCTTTAACTACAGTTTTCTATTCTGATCTCAATTTGTTCAAGTATTACTGCCTTTATCTCACAGTAAATATTGAGGCTTGACTTTATTTTATTACTTTATTTGTATGTTCTTTCTCCATGCATTTTACCAACTCCCCCCACCCTTTTCTTTTCTTGGTTCATTTCCTTCATCCTGTAGTAAATCTTTTAGCAGTTTTTCAGAGATGGTCTGTAAGAAATAAACTCTTTTAGTCTTTTCATATCTTTATCTTACTGTCACTCCTGAGTGATGGTTTAATTGGGGATTAAATTCTAGGTTGACAGTCATTTTCCTTCAGCTCTTTGTTTCCATGCATGTATTTTTGTTCATAAGACTTCTGTCAACTTAATTGCCCTTCCTTTATAAGTAATTGTAATTGTAATATTCTCTTGTGTAAGATTTTCTCATTATCACTGATGATGTACACTTGTTTTTTTTTTTCTTTTAGTGTGCATCTTTTTTATTTATCCTGCTCAGCTCTCAGTGAACATTTCAATCTGAAGAGTTACAGGTTTCTTTGTTTCTAGAAACAGTAAAATATTCCTTTAACAATTTCCTCATTTTTATTCTAAACAACACCTTATAAAAATGCCTATTAAATATATATTGAAGTTTATCAGTCTTCTTTTTAACTAGTTTCATATTTTGTACTTTTTATCTCTATGTTATTTCCATATATCCATATGTGATTTGCTTTGTTGTAGTTTAAAATATAACATTTCTCTTCAACTGAGAAGAGTTTACCATTCATCTCTTCTGTTGACCCCCTTCCCCTCATCAAATAGTGTATTTTTCATTTCCAAGGCTTGTATAATTCACTCTTTCACACATTACCTGTCTTTGTTTTGTAATTCCTTGTTTTTGTGAGAGGAAAATGTTATCTCTTTAAGAGTTATGTATATATTTATTTTAATGTCCTTTTCTTATAGTTTGACTATTTCTTTTCCTGCAGGCTTTAATTATCATGTTTAGTGTCTCTGCAGATCTTCACACAATGGTGAGTATTCTGGTGTGCTTCATTTTTGTCACTTTACCGTGCAAGTCTTTCCTGCCCTGTGCTTCACATTTGCCTGGATTTCTCTCTCCATGTTCACTGGTAATTGATATATTTGGTGGAATATATTCTGTGCAAGCATAGGCCAAGTTTCCAGTTCTGGATGTTTTTCTCTCTTTCTTCCCCAAATTCCTGAGTGTAAGGCAAACCTCCAGCTCTATTTCTTGTTTCTGACCAAGCTTTAGGGTCCTTTCAATTCTTGAGTTAAATTTTTACTTCCTATGAGCCATATAGCTACTTAGTATTTGAAACTATGGATTTTCTCTGTTCTTCTGCCCTATGGAGATGTTTCTCTTATTTTTACACATATCTGCATATACTTGTGTATGCATGAACGTGGGTATGTACAGTTTTCTATGATTCAGAACACAGAGAAGATTAAATTTCTGTTCACTCTGCTATACTAAACAAAATTTATATTTATTTTTTAGCATAAAATTTATCAACTCCATTCCACCACTCCCTACCAATCCCACTATTTTTTTAATTCATTTTTTTCAATATATGAAATTTATTGTCAAATTGGTTTCCATACAACACCCAGTGCTCATCCCAAAAGGTGCCCTCCTCAATACCCATCACCCACCCTCCCCTCCTCCCACCCCCCATCAACCCTCAGTTTGTTCTCAGTTTTTAACAGTCTCTTATGCTTTGGCTCTCTCCCACTCTAACTTCTTTTTTTTTCCTTCCCCTCCCCCATGGGTTTCTGTTAAGTTTCTCAGGATCCACATAAGAGTGAAAACATATGGTATCTGTCTTTCTCTGTATGGCTTATTTCACTTAGCATCACACTCTCCAGTTCCATCCACGTTGCTACAAAGGGCCAGATTTCATTCTTTCTCATTGCCACGTAGTACTCCGTTGTGTATATAAACCACAATTTCTTTATCCATTCATCAGTTGATGGACATTTAGGCTCTTTCCATAATTTGGCTATTTCCCACTATTTTTAATTATTTTCCCCATAGCACTTATCACCACTGGACATGTGAACTATTTGGCATACTGGATTTTTTTTTACTATGTGCATATTTTATTTTGATAAAAGTAAAGCAATGTGATATATAAACAAGGTGAAGAGGGAGAAATAGCAGCAGAAGAAAATTAAGATGGAAAAATAAGGGGAAAATCAGTTTGGAACAGGGTTTAGTTTTGTTTTTCTGATTTTTTTTATATTCCATTTAAGAACTTAAAAAAATGTATTTGCAACATTCAGGGTTATGTAGCCTAATTATGATGAAGAAAACATTCAAGCAATCACAGAAGTAAGTACTGTTTGCTTTTACAAGAAGAAAAGAAAACGCATGGAAGTGGGATGATTAAATACTTACAAAGCAATGAGAACACCATGGTAGCTTGTACCTCAGTAGGCCAATGACAAAACAATATTGATTCTTTCCTAATGGAATGCAAGGAACAGTTTCTTGCTCTGGACTAAGTAGATTCATTCCTAACAGAAATCAAAGATCACTTTTAGTGCATGACATTATTTTGATGGGGGTACTGTTTTCTATTTTCCTTAAGCCTCATGATGACCATCAAGGTGCAAAGAGAGAGGCAGAGGGAGTTTGCTAAGACAGGCTTTGGAGACATAGAGAGATAACATGCTTGAAAAGCCTGCTCCTCTAATTCCTATAAATCACCTTAGAGAAGAGAGTGTTGTGGTGGCAACAGACACTAGAAAATCAATACTCCAGTCTATTGATATATCATGATCAATCTTCTGGAAAGGTCTGTTCTGGAACATTCTGACTGTATTCTTCCTCATTGATCTAAATATTGAGGT
Source organism: Lynx rufus (assembly GCF_022079265.1). Taxonomy (NCBI): domain Eukaryota; kingdom Metazoa; phylum Chordata; class Mammalia; order Carnivora; family Felidae; genus Lynx; species Lynx rufus. The sequence goes on from NW_025814889.1 coordinate 110,088,278, forward strand.
GGTAGGCATTCACTGTAATTGTTCTTAAAATTTATTTCATTATTGAGAGTTTTAGTGAAATCGTGAATATTTAATGATCCTAGAGGGGAAAAAAAAGACTTTAAAATATACCTCAAAATTGCCAATGAAAATGCTTAGGTGGCAAACAACACCGTTTCCAAGGTGAAAAGTTTTATTGAATAAATGCAGAGACAGCTGTTTTCAGAAAATCACATTTTCCCCAGTCCCGAGTGAGACATGTTCTTACACATCACAACATTAATAGTCACATTGTGTTACTTGATTTAGTGCAACATAATGCAGTGTGACTAATGCAACCCGATGGTACAGATTCATGTAAGAGAAAAATCCATCACCTAGGAAATGTGAAACAAAGATGTACTCTTCTGAAAACAAAGGTTAATAAATCAAAGTTTTCTGAAGAAAGAAAAGTCATGCAAAGGAGAGTTTTATTCCAAAACACATTTCAATCCACCATTGCAGTGATCCCTGGGTACATTAGGGAAGGGAATAGGAATCAAACATGAAAAGCCCTTAAGCTGTTTGAACTCAGCAGTACTTAGTGCTTCCACAATATTTTCCTCTGTAGTACCGATCTTCTGAAGCAATAGCCTCTGTCAATTTTCTCATGCATTGCCCAGTTGACAACCTAGTGTCCTTTCTCCTTCACCATATCTAAAACTGTACTTGGGTTACTGAGGAGACAATGGAACATTACTTTGTAAAGTCCACTTTTCATATACTATCAAGGAGAAAGAAATAAGTGAGGAAAAAGTGAGTTACTACAGGAGTGTGGCTGGTTTGGGTTGTGTTTACTCATCTGTGCTCTTTTCTTGTTGGGATCTTTATCTAATAATAAATATACTGGACAGATAACAGGAGACAAAGGTTGGACCTATCAGTCAGTATTTTGAAATAGGAAAAATTTTTATTTTTACATCTCAAAGAGTTTTATTAAGAAATTTAAGGTGGGGGGAGCTCTTTGGGGTATTTGGACTAACCTACCAGCATTAAAGTCATTATATTCAAAGAAAATAAGATCATTTGAATATTAGTCTATCCTTCATCTTGACCTCATAACATTGCAAGTTAATTTAGAGGATATTTTGGGGTGCCTGGGTAGCTCAGTCAGTTGAGCGTTCAACTCTGGATTTCAGCTCAGGTCATGATCTCACAGTTGCTGAGTTTGAGCCCTGCACTGGGCTCTGCACTGACATCATGGAGCCTGCTTGAGATCCTCTGCCCCCCCCCCCCCCTTTGCCTCTCTTGTGAGCACGTGCTCTCTCTCTCTCAAAAATACATAATAAACATTTAAAGGATATTTTAAAGTTTAACTGCTAACATACTTGTTTGAAGGTCTTTTTACTCCATTTTTTAAAGCCAATGTGGAGCTTGAACTCACAATTCAAGAGTCACATGCCCATGCTGTACTGACTGAGCCAGCCAGGTGCCCTGTCTTGTTACTTCCTTGATTAGACTGGATGCTCCTTGAGCCTTGTTTTCACCATTACTGAGAACTACTTTTTCTGGTTACTTTTATATATATTACGCTATTTCATATGGCAACACTAAAAAGTATGGGCTGTTATTACTACTTTCCAGATTCTTGCATCGTCTCTTCCACATGAAATCTGAGCACGGTCAAGTGAGCCTCATTGGCAAGTGTGATGTAAAAGAAGCTTGGTTAAACCCTTGAAGAGTGGGCCCTATTCTCTTAGAAACCAGTGTCCATGGGGAACCTGGGCTCACTAGTGAATGATGAGAGGCAAGAGACTCTGGAGGGTAAGAAGCCATCTTGGACATTGCAGCCTTGGCCAAACTCCCAGCTAAATTCAGTCATCCAAGTGACCAGAGATGCACCACGTAGAGCCACCCAGATGAGCTCCAACAACTCATAAAATCAAAAGAAAAAAATTGTAACTATTTTATGCTACTAAGTTTAGAAATTGTTTGTTACACAACAATGGATGACTGATATATTGTCCTTCAGGGCTCTCACATCTTTTGAATAAGAGTGTATGTGTCATATATATATGTGTGTGATGACCACAAAATTAGCTTTGTCTTCACCAAGGAATCCATACCAAATTCTATCATATAAGAAGACTTTCAGATCTTATAACTTCCTTAGATGTCTTACCTGGCAGTGTATCATTAAATAGATTGCAGGTGCAAGTGGTCCATTTAATGAAATCATCCTATTAGAGGGAATATTAATGGTAATAATATCTCCCACTTATTGAATGTTTATTGAGTAGCTTATTTCTACTATGTTCCACACACTGTGGAAATTAATTTCCTTCAGCAACATCCTAAGATACATCCTATTATTTTTCCTATTTTATAACTATAAAAATTGGGGCACATATTTTATGAATTTGCACAAAATTAGTTACATTTGGCAATAACAAGTTCAAACCTACATACATCTGCATCTAACATTTGTATTCTTATCCACCATATTCTCTATAGAACCTTCTCAAGTCTTACTCTGAGGATAAACAGTGAAGGGACCTAATAATATATACATAGATAAGTGAGTTGTCCTCTGAGAGTTAAACTATAATGTCAGCATATCACACATGATATAAAAAGTAAGCAAAGTCACTCTAAGAGACAAAATAAACCTCAAGCTTGAGCAAAATGTGGCTGTAACATAACTTATTTCATTAAATATACTTCAAGACAGAATGTGAGCAGTTTGAAGAAGAAATAGAACTTGAAAAACAAATGTCAAAGAAAAGCAGTGGCTAACAGAAACTATCCTGGGGGAGAGCATCCTCCAATTGATGTAGAAGGTATTTTTCCATGAAAAGATTGATTCATAAGATAAACAGCATCCAATATTTAGCTTATCCATACACCTAATTTTCTTTGTTCTTCAGATACATTTCTGGTTATAATTTAACTTGTCCTGCCACATAAATCTGTTAAGATTGTGTTTCAGTTTTTATACTTCAGTCCAATCAAGTCTGAGGCACATGGAATGTCTAAGCTCTGGCTGACTCCACCAAGGTGACACTGCCCTGAGCTCTCTTGGTATTCAGCCAGTTTGCCATAGAAATGTGACTTCTTTAAGTGTATAACAAAATGCTAGCCTTGTCATTGCTTGTCTCATCTACCCAAACTTGAGGAAGTGTCTGGTCATTACCCCCCTTGATTAATTGGAGAACTCCAAAAACCAGCCCCTAACCCTTCTAAACAAAGTAAGGATCCACAACGGACCTACAGATACTATGGTATTGTGGAAATGGGAAGTCCACAGGCTTTGAAGTCTGCCTCTGTTTTCAAATTTGGCTCTGCACAAGTAGCAGTGACTTTCACCAAATTACTTACCTTTACTCTAGTTTTTAAGTCTACAAAATAGAAATAATAAAATAATGCCCTCCTCTCAGAATTATACATGTTGAGTTAATACATGTAAAACACTCAGAATAGTACATAGCACTGGGGCACCTGGGTGGCTTAGTCGGCCATCCAACTCTCGATTATGGCCTAGGTCAGAATCCCAGGATCGTGCAATTGAGCCCCGTGTGGGGCTCCACGCTGAACATAGAGTGTGCTTGGGATTCTCTCTTTCTCTCCTTCTGGCCCTTTCTCTCTCCCTCACTGGCTTGCTCCCCCACCGCTAAAAAGTTAAAAACAGAGAGAGAGGAAAAACAGTACATCGCATGTAGCAAGCACTCAAGAAATGTTAGTAGTGATTATGGTGAGGATGATAATGAATATGATGGCATCTGGTTCAAAAATGGCAAAAAAGGTGACCTAGACTGTTCAAAATTATCTATTTTGTGATGTGCAAGAAAGACATAGAGGGAATTTACCAGTCTCTGTTCCAAACTAGGTCATGTCAAGTGTACTGGTTCATGAGTAGAATGAGCCAGCACAAGAAAAAGGATGAAAGTAAAAAAACAAAACAAAACAAAAAACATACAGATAGAGACAAGCAAAGATGAGAGAAGCCATGAAACTCCTAAGATATGGAGAAAGTATCCTTTGTTCTTGATTTTTTCAGTTTTCTGGTTCTCTCTCTTGACATGATATTTATTTTGTTTCTTGTTATTAGATGAGCATGGAATTGCCAGTTGTATCCTAACAATACACAATGTAAGAATACACAATGCCCTTCTCTCCACCATGTCCATAAGCCACTTAATTGGCGTTCTGATTCTTATATTTATAAATTTGTACTTTTGTTTAAAATTGTATAGCTTAATTATTTTGAACTACTATAGTCTTTTCTTCCCTGTTCTGCCTTAGCATATCTGCCTTCTGTCATTCATTTGAAATTGCCACATCAATAATGTGAAAAGCATAACTGGAAATTAAAAATGACCTGAAATCAAGAGAAATCAGATTGAATTGAATACAGGAAATACATTCACTTCCCAGACACAGAATGGATGTTCATGGACCCTATGCTAAGAAAGATATTAACCCTTTCACTCTCCCCACCACCACTACCACCTCACCAGGGCATAAACCAGGAATATTCAATTACTTGGGGTGACCATTTCTGACATATGCATCCACCATCCCATACTCAGCTTTCTGTTTATCTGTCTTTCGGTTGGTCCCCCTCTGCTGTCTGCCTTGTTTTCTCTGTTTTGCTCTTTTCCCTTGTGTCTGAACTATCACTTTTAAAGTACTGAATTTTAAGTTCCCTCCTTAAATCTCTGAGGAATCTGTATATAGTTTCTGAAAAACATTAAACTGTATATCATACGGCCCAGATTCTAATGGTTAAAAACTCATCGATGGGAGCATATTGATAGTAGGTTGCTGCTTTAATTAAAGAGTGCCATGGAATGGCATTTTAAATAGCAATGTCATTTTCTAAGTTGACATGGTTGCATTCTAAGAAGAAATACTTAAGTTGATACTGAAGTTGAACAGTTTATTTTCCAGTAATATAGGACATTTCAGTTTTAATTTTAATCTGCTAACAAAATATTCACTACCAAAGAATAGAATTTTTCCCATTTTCTCATTTTTGCCTGAATCTTAGGCTCCAAGATTATTTCCAGATATCTCAAAAAGTAAATCCTAGGTGTCTTATAACTAGAGGTAATTGGGATAAATTTCTAGAGAAAGCTGGTAGAATAGCTAAAAACTAGATTTTTTCCAAAAACAGTGTTTTTATTTCTTGTGACAGATACATCATATCCTTTTTCTGATCTCCCTTGCCTATTAGAAGGGAGCCTCAGGCCACTGGATCTTAGCCCTAGAAACAATTGTTTAGTGATTTAGCTAGTGTCATATAAGTTGGTCTGGTGAAGCCAAACCCCTACGCTGGCCTTTAGTAGCTTATTTGGAGCATTTTTCAACTGTAACAGGAGAAAGTTAGCATATCTGACTACAGATTGCTTCTATTTCCTTTTCTGCTGGAACCTATAGCTTAGATACTTAACTATGCCTGTAGGCATGTTAATATTTATGAAAACTGCCCCTACTCAAAGCCCATATTCCACTGAAGAGGTAAAAATGTATGTACAGAAAAAACATTTCCTATGTACAAGATGTATAGGAACATCATGACCAGATTCCTGTATGCAAAGATCAACTACCAAGGACAGAAAAGTTTCGGGACCTTCTGCAGATCCTTGTGGGTGCCTGAATGTCTACAGATGTCACTCATCTCTCGACTCCAACCCCCTTCCACTTTCCCCTTTTTCCTAAAATAAAAGACGTCCAAATTTCATAATGTGTTCAGATGGTTCTTTAGTCCACCATCTTCTCAGTTTGCTGGCTTTCCAAATAGAGTTGCTTTCCTTACCCCAACATCTTGCCTCTTGAGTTATTGACCTGTAGTCCACCGTTACATAACCATATTATGTGTTCTTTGAAAATCAATTCCAATATTTTATATCACTCCTACTAAGTTTTTGACTGAAGCTCTTAGTATATAGAAGTTTAATTATGATTTTCCCAAGACCATTAAGCTATTTTTAAGGCAATGAAAATTCCTCTCCTTTTCATTTTTAAGTTTGACGTTCTAGGACAATAAATCCAGGAAAATTGGTTTTTTTAAAGAAACTTTTTGAGGTTGGGTTAAAATAGAGATGAGTTTTGTTTTTTTTTTTTTAATTGTGAAACAATTCATATATGAATACAAATGTAGATAATAATGTAACAAATGTATATTTATTAAACACCCAGTTTTACAAAATTTCACTATGTGCACCTCACCTTATTTTTAAGATATAAAACATAAACAGAGTTGAATGACCTGTGTATTACTTTCTGATCCTCTCTTTTACCAAAAGAGGCCACCAGCCTATTTCTGGTATTTATCATTCTCATAAATGTTTTGCCTACGTAATGCTTGTATATCCATAGACAACATATATATTATTTTGTGTTAATACATATATTATAAATAGCAGTTTATTGAACTGTTTTTCCAACTTACTGCTTTTCCCTCTGTTGATAACTGCACCTCTAGTTTATGTGTTTGAATGGCTGCAGAGTTTCCCATTTTACAAATATATTTTTGTATATTCTGATTGTTTCCAATTTTTCTTACAAATAACTTCAATGAACATTCTTATCATCCCTCCCTTTGCATTATGTGTGAGTATCTCTGTAGTATATACATAGTAGAAGAACATGTAGGTCACTGGTGCTTTCTCTCCAAAATGACTATACTTATACCCATTTTAGACTCTATTTATACCCATCAGATTGTACAAGAAGTCTAATTTCCCTACATACTCAACAACACATGCTACTTTTAGGTTTGTAATTATTTGCCCAATAGGTGAAAAATGATATTTTGTTGCCCTTTGATTTGAATTTCTCTGGTTACAAGACAAGGGGAAGTATTGTATTGGTTTCCTATTGGTATTGTAACCAATCACCACCAACTTGGTGTCTTAAAACAATATAAATTTGCTCTGTTGGTCAGAAATCTAAAATTGGCAGGGTTGTATTCCTTCTAGAGATTTTAAGAAAAAAAACCGCTGCCTTGCCTTTTTCAGCTTCTCAAATTGGCCTGGATTCCTTGCAGCCTCTTCCGCACATGCTTCCAACCTCTTACATTTGTCACCACATCTACTCTCTGACACTCCTACCTCCCTCTTATAAAGAGACATGTGATTACATTGGACCCACCCAGACAATCCAAAAATAATCTTCCTATTTCATGATCTTTAATTTGTTCACATATAAAATGTCCCTTTTACCATTTAAGATAACACAGTCACAGATTCCAGGGATTAGGATGTGGACATCTTTGGGGAGGCCATTATGTAGCCTACCACAAATAGATATTAACAATTTGGAATTCCTTCTAAGGAAATACATATTTATATAAATTTTTCTGTCCTTTAACTTGGTTGATTATTTAATAGTTAATTTGTAGTTTTTTTTTTCTTTTAGGAAAGATTTTATGACTATTGAGTTCATCAGGTATAGGCAGTGAAAATGTATTCTAGTCTATGATTTGTCTTTTCAGTTTTTATTTTGTACAGGGTTTTTACTTTTTTTTTTTTTCAACGTTTATTTATTTTTGGGACAGAGAGAGACAGAGCATGAACGGGGGAGGGGCAGAGAGAGAGGGAGACACAGAATCGGAAACAGGCTCCAGGCTCTGAGCCATCAGCCCAGAGCCCGACGCGGGGCTCGAACTCACGGACCGCGAGATCGTGACCTGGCTGAAGTCGGACGCTTAACCGACTGCGCCACCCAGGCGCCCCCAGGGTTTTTACTTTTAACATAATCAAAATTTAGCCATATTTTCCTTTAGAGCCTGTTCTTTTGTGTCTTACTTTAAATATTGTTTTTATCCTCCTTGGTCCTTTGCTTTTCCCTATGAAATCAGGTGTCAACCTCCCTGGCTTCTTGAAAAGTCCCATTGGAAGTTTTAAATTTATAAATGATAAATTTATAAATAATTTTGGGGAGTGTCAACATTACTTAGTTATTGTAGCTTAATTCATAAATATCATAAGCCTGGTATGTGAGTGTGTACACACACACACACACACACACACACACATACATACACAACACACACATCTTTTGTTTTCTTTTTATCTCTCCAATGTTTTGCACTTTTCTCCAGAATGGTTTTATACCTCTTTAAATAAATATATTCGGTAATTTGTAGTTTTTGTTCCTATAGAAACTGGTATATTTTTTCCTTTCACTTACATTTTCTAATTATCATTGGTGCTTAGAAGACTCTGTTAATAATTTGTCTTTAGATGCTCTTGTAATTTCTATATAGATAATCATGTCTTCAAATAAAGATGTTGTTCTCTTCTTTCCAATTTTTATACTTCTTTCATCTTTTCTTGACTTCAGCTAGGGCTTCCAAGCTTAAACTAGAAACACAACCTCATCATCTTCCTGACTTAATGAAACTTCTAAAGTTTCACCACTAAGTGTGATGTCTATTGTTTTGATTGGTACTATTAATCAGGATAAAGAAGTTCACTTTTTCCAATTCCAAGTTTGCTAAACGTTTTACCTTGAGTGTTAAACTTCATGGAGTGTTTTTCTGCATTTCTTGAGATGTTCATTTGCTGTTCTTGTTTAATCTATCAATATAACAGCTTTGCATACAATCATCCATAAATTCTGAAGATAAACTCTACTTGGTTAAAGGATATTTTCTTTGAAAACTGCTGAATTGAATTTGCCAATATTTTATATAGAAGTCATAAGAAAATTTAGAATAGCTTTCTTTTTTTGGTCTGAACTTACCTTGTTTTTATATAAAGATTTTATTTGCATACATTGTTTTAAAAAATATTTTTTATCAGAATTAAAATTATTAAATTAAAATTTTATGTTTTTTTTATGATCAGAATGTGTTATGTATGCATGTTACCAGAATGGAAGAAAAACTTCTGTGAAACAATCGTCCATCTATGGATGGATGGATGGATGGATGGATGGATGGATGGGTGGATGGATAGAAAGATAAGTGCATGCACGGATGGAGGGATGGATGGGAGAATGGATAGAAAGAGAAAGGGAGGGAAGGAAGGAGGAAAAATTGAAAAGAAGGACTTTGGGCTTTTGATTAATTATTGAGTTATTTAGTGCTTATTGACATTTATTTGTCTCCTTGAATCAATTTTGATAACATTTCTTTCTACAAAATTATCATTTTTCCAGGTTTTCAACTATGTTTACATGCTATCGTTCATTGTATTCTAATTATTTACCTCTACCATATCTGTAATTATATTTCCTTTGTTCTTCATGTTTTTATACTTTAATCAGTCTTACTAAGGATTTGCTAATTTTTTAGCTTAGGTTTTCTTTTTATAGACTGATTTTCATAGAACAGCTTTTCTTCTTGTTGTTCAGCTTGGTGCTGCTTTGTGTCCTCTTTTGTCAACAATTGTTTTGTCAGTAACCAATATCTTTATTCTTACCTTGAGTGTGCTTTGTTTAGGCGTATTCTTTCATTTTCCCTCAGCTTCTTCACTGACTTATTTCACTTAGCTTTATACTCTTTAGATCTATCCATATTGTCACAAATGGCAAGATTTCATTCTTTTTTATGGCTGAATAATATTATATATATATATATATATATATAATATGTATTATATATATTATATATGTGTGTGTGTGCACACACACACTCACACACACACACACACCTTTATCCATTAATCTATTGATGGACACTTGGTTTACTTCCAAATCTTGGCTACTGTAAATATCTTTTTGAATTAGTGTTGTTTTTGGGGGATAAATACTGAGTTGTGGAATTATTGGATCATATGGTATGTATGGAACCACAACAGACCCTGAATAGCCAAAGCAATCTTGAAAAAGTACAAAACTGGAGTTATCACAATCTCAGATTTCAAGATACACTACAAAGCTGTAGTAATCAAAACAGTATGGTACTGGCACCAAAACAGACATATAGATCAATGAAACAGAATAGAGACCCCAGAAATAAACCCACAATTATATGGTCAATTAATGTATGACAAAGAAGGCAGGGATATACAATGAGAAAAAGACAGTCACTTCAAAAATACTGGACAACTGGGAAAACTGGACAACTACATGCAAAAGAATGAAACTGGACCACTTTCTTACACCATACACAAAAATAAACTAAAAATGTATTAAAGACCTAAATGTGAGACCCAAAACCATAAAATTCCTAGAAGAAAACATTGGCAGTAATCTCTTTGACATCAGCTGTAGAAACATTTTTCTAGGTATGTCCCATTTGGCAAGGGAAACAAAAGAAAATTAAACTATTGGGACTACACCAAAATAAAAAGTTTTTCACAGTGAAGGAAACCACCAACAAACAACCCACCAAATGGGAGAATATTTTTGTAAATTACATATCCAATAGTTAATATGTAACATATATAAAGAACTTATACAATTCAATACCAAAAAAACACAAATAATCCAATTAAAAATGGGCAGAAGACATGAAGACATTTTTCCAAAACAGACATACAAATGGCCAACAGACACATGAAAAGATGTTTAACATCACTCATCATCAGGAAAATGCAAATGAAAACCACAATGAGACATAACCTCACACCTATCAGAATGGTTACAATCAAAAACATAAGACAAACAAGTATTGGCAGGGATGTGGAGAAAAAGGAACTCTGGTACACTTTTGCTGGGAATGCAAACTGGTACGGGCACTGTGGAAAAACAGTATGGAAATTCCTCAGAAAATTATACTAAACATATTTTAAGATGAATGCTCAGCCTGTGAGCCTCTAACACATAAAACTTATCTGGGACCCCAGAGCTAGTTAGTTGGTTTAGCCTCATTACCACAGCCTCAGCTATTTGTACTTTTGGCAGACATCTGACACAAACCAAGCAAATTCGGTTCTTTTCCTCATAATTTGGATTAGGGTCCCCCATTGGTCATCCCCTGTGATACCCTTGAATTATAAACTTAACATCTATGGTTAGGTCTCATTTCCCCTTTGTACAGACAAACAGAGGAAATTACTCCAGAGATGCACAAAGAATTAAAACTGGGAAACAATGGAGCCCTAGAGAGACATGGAGAGAAAAACTGCCTTGGTTACTCTCAGACTTCCAGTTTCTTGTCTCAGTTATCAAGCCAACAAATTATTTATTTTGCCTTTAAGTTCTTTAAGATAAAGTTTTTAAAGATATTACGAAATATTCTTGTATTTCACTTAATCAGAGTGTATTTCTGTTATTATCAATCTAAGAAGTCATGCCTAGATAAAATATGCTTATTTATCTAATGTTTCATTAAAAAATGTATTGATATTAGTGATTTCTTAATGGTACTATAATTCCTTGTGTTTGTGATATACTTAGATAATTCTATACAAATTCACCAAAGTGCCATATGAAGACAGATCACTGAATAAATATCTCTAATCTCAAGGAAGTAACATTTTAATGAGAGATTAAGAAAATATACCTATGAAGGAAAACAAAATATTTACAAAATATTTCTCTTTAAGTATCACTATTACTTTTGGTCACATTTTCCTAAAAAATTACTTTACAAAAATGAGAGATTTTAACCAACTTCATACATTATTTGTGATCTCTTTTTTATTTTATTTTATTTCATTTGTTTTATTTTATTTATTAGTGTTTATTTTTGAGAGAGAAAGAGAAAGAGTGAGTGTGTGGGATGGGCAGAGGGAGGGAGACACAGAATCCAAAGCACGCTCCAGACACCAAGCTGTCAGCACAGAGCCTCATGTGAGGCTTGAACTCACGAACCATAAGATCATGCCCTGAGCCCAACTCAGACGCTTAACTGACTGAGCCGCCCATGATCCCTTTTTTGACCAAGTAGACAAGAAAGTGGTAAGATAAAATTTTATTAATTCAAACTAATATCTCCTATACTCTGAATGCCAGCCATACTTTTCTGAAAGGGTGTTTATTAATATGTGCTCTCTTATTTAATACTAAAAATAATACCAAGAGTAAGTGACTTCATAGGTGAAGAGTTTGCAACCCAGTGATGTTAAGTGAATTGCTCAATTTCACACAGCTTTCAGTCATGGAGTTAGGCATAGGAGTTGTCTTCTGTATCCAAATAGAGCTATCTTTGGTTTTTTTGTTTGTTTGTTTGTTTGTTTGTTTGTTTTACTGTCAATCAGTTTATGCAGTTTGTAAGTGGTTTAATCTACAAAATCTTCCTGCTCCTTGACATTTTAACAGTCATATTCTCCCCATGGGGCCAATTATGAAAAGAAAAAAAGAAAACATTAGAATGACAATATATATCCAAGTTATTTTTCAAGTTTATGACTTATACCCACACGGTTCATTGCCTATTGCATCAAGGCTTACTTAAAAATTTTTTAAATATTTACTTGTTTCAGCTAAACTTATTATAAATTAACCAAAAAGTGATATATGGAGAAAGCATTGAGCTTCCAGAAAGGGAGAAGTATAAAATGATCTCTTGATAACTAACAAGTAGAAAAAAGTAAAGTTAAGGTTGTACTCAGAACTTTATGAATATTCAGAGTGAACAGAAAGCAAAACAAATCTTGTTCTCTGGATTTAAATCATACTGTTAGTATAGCATCATCATACCTTTTTTTCCTCGGGGTGAGTTCTTTAATTCAGTATATTGCTTCTAACTTATTCGAGGATACTTTTTGTAAACTCAAAATTTAAAACAATAAACCTTAGATTTATCTTTGATGTGAGAGTCCTAAAGTATTTGGATTCATAAATAACAAATTAATCACCTTTTCTATTTTCAATAAGAAATCCCTTTTGAAATAGATCTATACTCCATAAACATTCATGAAAATAAAAAATTACAGACAGGAACCAAGATGGCAGAGTAGCATGGAGGTTCTATGCTTCTTTCATCCCTGAAATGCAACTAGATCAGTACCAAACCATTTTGGTACTAGAACCACCTAGAAAATTGATCTGAGGATAAACACAACAATTTGCATAACTTGAGCCACAGAATTTGGCAGATACACAGCACAGAGATATGAACTGGGGGAGAGAGAAGCTGTGGAAGGTAAGGAGCTGTATTTATGGAGAGAGGACAGAGAAACGGGGGACAGTTCAGGAAAAGCACTCCCCCCAAAAGTAGCTGGGGAGAAAAAGAAAGAATGGAATCACCTACATGTGACTGAACAAGAAAGGGAGAAAAGAGAAAGAGAGGGTTTCAATCCTATTAGGACTCTATGAACAGGGGAGAGCAGTCAGAAATTCTGCAGCTCAATACCTGGCAGTGCTCTGGTGGAAAGACCAAATCCCCAGGAGGAGACAGCGAGATCTGAGGGGTCTGCAGACCACAAAGGGAGAAGCAGTTCCCTTGCTAGGAGGGCATTTGGTGGTGGCCATACAGCCTCCCCATAGGCAAAGGTCCTAGTGGAGAACAGCACATTTGCTGGCACTGGAATAAAGACACCAGGGTATGGTGAAACCTGGCACTGGTTGTATGTTGTGATTTACCATAGTCCCTGAACCTCTGCTGCTGCACAACCGCACAAAATTTTTCTGGGGCAAGCTGGCACCCAGCCACAATCTCTGAGCCTTGTAGTGATGAGATCACACAAACGTTCCCCAGGGGCAAGCCGGCACTTGGCCATTGCTCAGCAAGACCTTCCCCCGGAGGGTTGGAGCAGGTCCACGCCATAGGGCCCTCAGAAGTGAGGGGTTTGGAAACACAGCCCCATTTGAGATAAAATTCAGGAGGGAGGTGCTGCCTGGGAGCCTGACAGCTTGCACATGGACATTGTAGAAGCAGGGAGTGGATGGAAACAGGAGACAAAAGAGGGGTGCTTGATTACTGGTTGGTGAGAGTGCAGTGTTCCCATGCCAGAGACTGGGAACCTGGGTGAAGACATTTTCACCTCTCCTACGTGCGCACACACCCACACCACACTTATACACCCTGTAAGCTAAACATCATCACCTAGGGGAGAACAGAGCCGTTACACCAAGCCCCGTCCTACTGCACCAACCAAGCCCTAGAAAACAAGTCTCTTCGCCTGCTTAGTGTACAGACTATAAAGTGCTTCATAGTTTGACTTCTAGGGGAAACTGGATGTAATTTCATTTGGATTTCATTCTGTTTGCTGGTCCATCTATTGTTGTTGTTTTCTTTGGCTTTTCTTAATCTTGGGTACAGAAAGAGAAAAAATTATTTTTATTTTCCATTTTTATAAATTTTTAAAAATTTTTTTACTATATTTTTTACTTTTTTGTAAACTTTTCTATTCGATTTTATTTTCTTCATTTCATTTTATTCTACTTTATTGTATACATTTGTTTTAAATTTTAAAGATTTTCTTACTTTTTTTCCTTTCCTTTTCTTTCTCTTTTCCATCAAGCTTCTTTCAACAACCAGACCAAAACACACCTGGACCTAGCTTCCTTTACTTGACTTCTTGTGTTGTTTTTAACTTTTTAATTTTAATTTTTTATTTTATTAATTCTTTTTCTTCCTCCCAAATGACAAAATGAAGGAATTCACCCCAAAAGAAAGAACAGGAATAAATAACAGCCAGGGACTTAATAAACTGAGATGTAAGCAACATTTGTGAACTAGAATTTAGAATCACGATAATAAGAATACTAGGTGGGGTTAAAAAAAAAAAAGAATCACTTTCTGTAGAGATAAAAGAAGTAAAATCTAGTCCAGACAAAATTAAAAATGTTATAATGGATATGTAATCTCAAATGGATGCCATGGCAGCCAGGATGGATGAACCAGAGCAGCAAATCAGTGACATAGAAGACAAAATTATGGAAAATAATGAAGGAGAAAAAAGAGGGAAACAAAGGCAAAGAGCCTGATATAAGAATTAGAGAACCCAGTGACTCATTAAAAAAGAAGAATATTCAAATCATACGAGTCCCAGAAGATAAAGAGAGAAAAAGGGGTAGAAGATTTATGCAAGCAAATCACAGTGGAAAACTTTCCTACTCTGGGGAAAAACAGAAATCAAAATCCAAGAAGCACAGGGAACTCCCTATAGATTCAACAAAAACTAACCATCAACAAGGCATATCATAGTCAAATTCACAAAATACATGGACAAGGAAAGAATTATGAAAGAAGGGGGAAAAAGTCCTTAACCTGTAAGGAAAGACAGATCAGGTTCACAGCCGAGCTATTCACAGAAGCTTGGAAGACCAGAAAGGAGTGGCAGGATATACTCAACGTGATGAATCGGAAAAGTCTGCAGCCAAGAATTCTTTATCCAGCAAGGCTGTCATTCAAAACAGAAGGAAAGATAAGGAGTTTACCAGATACACAAAAACTAAAGGAGTTTATGAACACTAAACCAGTCCTGCAATAAGTTTTAAGTGGGACTTTCTGAGGGGAGAAAAGACAAAACAAAACAAAAAAAACCAAAAGCAAAAAAAACCTGAAAGGACCAGAGAACATTCACACAGGCAAACCTTCAGCAGCTCAATACCTCACAGTTATCAATATACTGATTATCAATTTCTTCCATAAAAACTGTCATAACAATTTCTTCTAATCAATGGATCCTTTTTGTTTGAAATACTATTTCCTTGTAATCGTCAAGCACTTGGCTTGTAATCTGTCACTGGCAATCAATCAAGCACAAATATCTCTTTACTTTTGTTGTTTCAATTAGCAACTTTTCTTTTCTCTGCATTCTCAAGCAGTTGATAGTAAATTTTAATAAAATAAGAAATGCTAATTCAGATCACATTAGTGTATCTATGATAACCTAATTGTTAGTTCTTAATTTCTCTACTACTGCTGACAGACCCTGAAGCCTCTATATCACCAAAGCATTCTCAAACTCATTGGATAGTTCACAAACTGATATATCATGAGTCCCCATTTCACAGAACCTGAGAACAAATGCCACTTAATCATTATCCTCTCTCTCTGTGGTGATACCATTTAATTTCTGTTTCCTTTGGGCATCATTTTCTGGATCGGAGTGTCAACAGGAGTTACAGATTCACCCTGTACAGAAAACCCAAATAAATTGCTTTTTTTTTTTTTGGATGTTCCTTGTGTTGTCATTGACATTTTCAAAGATTCAACTTATATGGGAGACTAGATTTAACTCTAGGGAAGCTTAAAATTGCAAATATAATCCTACTACAATCAAATTTAACTGGTTGTTGGGTCTGTGTTATTAAATAACCTCTGCAACAGTCCTCATATCTTTTTCACTTTCCACAGACCTTCTTTTAAAATCACCATTTGCTTTTTATATTCTTGTATTTATTTTTAATTAGTTCTTGTATTACCTTTCTGCTTTCAGTTTAGAGTCCATTTTCAAACCTTTTTAAAGATGTTTTTTAATGCTTATTCATTTTTGAGAGAGAAAGACAAAGACAGAGAGACAGAGCATAAGTGGGGAAGGTCAGAGAAGGAAATGCAGAAACCAAAGCAGGCTACTGGCTCAGAGCTGTCAGCAGAGAGCCCAATGTGGTGCTTGAACCCACAAACCATGAGATCTTGACCTAAGCCGAAGTTGGACACTTAACCAGCTGAGCCACCCAGGCACCCCTTCAATCCGTTTATAAAACTCTCAGGAATCATTTCAACTTCTGAACATCTCCAATAATATTGGACCAAATATAATTGGACCAAAAAATATATTGAGATTTTTTTTCTCTATACCTAGGTAACAACATGAATTAAAATACAGAATATAAACTTTCTTATTTAAAATGTATACATACATTACTAAAACGTTAGGATTTATAACTTTGTGTAGAATTATATTAGTATTATATCTAATAAGGAAGATTGTAGAACTTACTTAGAAAAGTTGATAAAGTTTAACATTAATTTTCAACTTTGTATCATTTTCAATTTAAAACTATTTTGAAAACTGGCATTAAGAAAATATAAATTATGGGAGGAGCCAAGATGGCAGAACAGCATGGAAGTTTTTTGTGTGTCTCACGTCCATGAAATACAGCCAGACCAACATAAACTAGAAACTGATTGGAACCAACACACCTAGAAAACTGATTGGAAGTGACTGACCAACACACCTAGAAAACTGATTGGAAGATTAACACAACAATCTGCACAACCTGAACCACAGAATTCAGCAGGTACATGGCGTGGAGAGGTGAATTTGGGGAGTGAGAAGCTGGGGAAGTTAGGGAACTGCTTTTGCGGGCAGAGAGAAGACAGAGACTGGAGAGGGGGTTGAATACAGGAAAAGCACCCCTCCCCAAGAGCAGCTGGAGAGAAACTAGAAAATTGGAAACAGCCACAGGGACTAAACTAAAAAGGGAGAAAGGAGAAAGGTGAAAGAAAGGAGAGGGTTTAAATTCCATTAAGACTGTAAACAAGAGGAGCGCAAAGGCTGCAACTCCGTAGCTCGATACCTGGTGGTGCTCTGGTGGGAAGGGCGAATCCACAGGAACAGAGTGGGGCCAGGAGGTTCTCGGGCCACACGGGGAAAAGCGGTTCCACTGCTGGAAGGACATTTTGTGGAGACTGTTGAAGCCACCCAGTCGCAGCAGACCCCAGAAGGCAGCCACATTCACTGGTGCTGTGGCAAGTTTGTTAAGGGTGAAGTCTGGTGCCACATGTGTGTTGTGATTTTCCATAATCCCTGAAATGCTGCTGCTACACTGTCTCGAGAACTTTTTCTGGGGCGGGCTGGCTCCTGGCCGCAGTCTCCGTGCACCAGGAGCAGCAGGGTCCAGCAAGCGTTCCTGGGTGCAGCCGACATTTGGACATTGCTCATTCGGCCATTGCTCGGTGAGAACCTTCCGCAGAAGGGCGGAACACGTCAAAGCTGCAGTCCTTCAGAAGTAAGAGGCCAAGAAAAACAGCCGCATCTGAGACAAAATTCGGGAGAGAGGTGCTGCCTGGGGCCTGGTCACAGAGAGTGAAGGAGCAGGTAGTGGATGAGAGCTGAGGATGGAGGACCGGTACGCCATTGCTGATCCAGGAGAACAGACTGGGTAGCTGGGTGGCACCATTTTCACCAATGCCGCACATGTGCTTACGCCCTAAGAGCGCTGCAATAATCCACCCCAGTAGGCTAGCAGCACCATCTAGTGGAGACTGGAGCTGTTACACTGAGCCCCGCCCAACTGGGCCAACTTCGCTTTTTAAGAACACAAGTCTCACCGCTGGCTTAGTTTATGGACTATAAAGCACTACATAGACTGACTTCTAGGGGAAAACGAAGCAATTTCAGTCCTACTTCAATCTGTTAGCAGGTTCATCTATTCAATTTTCTTTTTTTTTCTTTGTCTCTTTTACACTTCTTTTCTTCTTCCTGAATACACAAAGAAAAAAATTCATTTTTATTTTCAATTTTTATTAAAAATATTTTTAATATTTATTACTATATTTTTTGCTTTTGTGTTAATTTTTCCAAATTCTATTTTACGTCCATCATTTTATTTTAGTCTACTTCAGTGTATTCCCCTTTTCAGTGAAATTTTCAATTTCCTATTTTCTTCTTTTTCTTTTTTTCTCTTTTCCATTTCTTTTCTTTTTCTTGAATGCAGAAAGAGAAAAACTTCATTTTTACTTTCAATTTCTATTAAATATTTTTATTTAATTTTTACTATATTTTTGCTTTTATGTAAATTTTTTCAAATTCTATTTTACCTCCATCATTTTAGTCTACTACAGTGTATTCACTTTTTCAAATTTTCAAACGATTTTTTTTCTTTTTTTAAAATTTTTAAGTATTTATTTATTTCTGAGACAGAGATCATGAGTGGGGCAGGGGCAGAGAGAGGGGGACACAGAATCCAAAGCAGGCTCCAGGCTCTTGGCTGTCAGCACAGAGTCTGACGTGGGGCTTGAACTCACAGACCATGACATCATGACCTGAGCCAAAGTTGGACGCTCAACCGACTGAGCCACCCAGGAGCCCAATTTTTTTTTCTTTTTTTTATCTTTTTTCTCTTTTTCATTTTTTTTCTTTTTTCTTAAATACAGAAAAAAATTCATATTTTTTTTAAATTTTTATTGAAAATATTTTTCTTTAATTTTTTTCTACTATATTAATTACTTTTGTGTCTATTTCTTCAAACTCTATTTTACCTCCATCATCTCATTTTAGTCTACTTCAGTGTATTCATTTTTTCAAATTCTCAAACGATTTCCTTTTTTTTCCTTCCCCACTCCCTTTTTTTTTCTCTAATCTGCCAAACCACTTTCAACACCCAGACGAAAACACACCTAGGATCTAGCATCATGTATTTGATTATGTGTCTGTGTGTTTTTCATTACTTAATTTTAATATTTTTTTAAATTTAATTTTTTAATTTTAATTTTTCTACCTCAATAATTCCTTTTCTCCCTTCAAAAATGACAAAATGAAGAAATTCACCCCAAAAGAAAGAGCACAAAGAAACAATATCCAGGGATTTAACCAACACAGATACAATCAGGATGTCTGAACCAGAATTTAGAATCACGATAATAAGAATACTAGCTGGAGTTGAAAATAGATTAGAATCCCTTTCTGCAGAGACAAAAGAAGTAAAAACTAGTCAGAATGGAATTTAAAATGCTGTAACTGAGCTGCAATTATGGACGGATGCTACAGCGGCAAGGATGGATGAGGCAGAACAGAGAATCAGCGATATAGAGGACAAACTTATAGAGAATAATGAAGCAGAAGAAAAGAGGGAGATGAGGCAAAAGAGCACGATTTAAGAATTAGAGAAATCAGGGGCGCCTGGGTGGCGCAGTCGGTTAAGCGTCCGACTTCAGCCAGGTCACGATCTCGCGGTCCATGAGTTCGAGCCCCGCGTCAGGCTCTGGGCTGATGGCTCGGAGCCTGGAGCCTGTTTCTGATTCTGTGTCTCCCTCTCTCTCTGCCCCTCCCCTGTTCATGCTCTGTCTCTCTCTGTCCCAAAAATAAATAAACGTTGAAAAAAAAAAAAAAAAGAATTAGAGAAATCAGTGACTCATTAAAAAGGAACATCAAAATCATAGGGGTCCCAGAAGAGAGAGAGAGAGAGAGAAATAGAGGTAGAAGGATTATGTGAGCAAATCATAGCAGAAAACTTTCCTACCTGGTGAAAGACACAGACATCAAAACCCAGTAAGCACAGAGAACCCCCATTAGATTCAACAAAAAACCAACCATCAACAAGGCATATCATAGTCAAATTCACAAAATACGCAGGCAAGGAGAGAATCATGAAAGCAGCAAGGAAAAAAAGTCCCTAACATACAAGGGAAGAGAGATCAGGTTTGTAGCAGACCTATTCACAGAAACTTGGCAGGCCTGAAAGCAGTGGCAGGATATATCCAATATGCTGAATCAGAAAAATATGCAGCCAAGAATTCTTTATCCAGCAAGGCTGTCATTCAAAATAGAAGAGATAAAAAGTTCCCCCAGACAAAGAAAAATTAAAGGAGTTTGTGACCACTAAACAAGCCCTGCAAGAAATTTTTAGGGGACTCTCTGAGGGGAGAAAAGATGAAAATAATACATACATACATACATACATATATACATACATACATACATACATACATACATACATACCAAAAGCAACAAAGACTAGAAAGGACCAGAGAACACCATGAGAAACTCCAATTCTACAAGGAACATAATGACAGTAAATTCATATCTTCCAGTGCTCACTCTAAACATCAGTGGAGTATGCTCCAATCAAAAGACACAGGGTAACAGAATGGATAAGAAAACAAGATCCATCTATATGCTGTTTACAAGAGACCCACTTTGGACCTAAAGATACCTTCAGATTGAAAAAAAGGGGATGGAGAACCATCTATCATGCTAATGGTCAACAAAAGAAAGCCAGAGTAGCCATACTTACATCAAACAATCTAGACCTTAAAATAAAGACTGTACCAAGAGATGCCAAAGGGCGTTATATCATGATCAAGGGGTCTATCCACCAAGAAGACCTAACAATTGTGAACATTTATGTGCCAAATGTGGCAGCACCCAAATATATACATCAATTAATCACAAACATAAAGAAACTCATCGATAGTAATACCATAATAGTAGGAGCCTTCAACACCCCACTCACAGCAATGGACAGATCATCTACCAACAAATCAACAAAGAAACAATGGCTTTGAATGACACACTGGACCTGATGGACTTAACAGATATAGTCAGACCATTTCACACTAAAGCAGCAGAATATACATTCTTCTCCAGTACACATGGAACGTTCTCCAGAATAGACCACATACTGGGACACAAATCAGCCCTCAGCAAGTACAAAAAGATTGAGATCATACCGTGCATCTTTTCAGACCACAACGCTATGAAGCTCGAAATCAACCATAAGAAAAAATTTGGAAAGGGAACACATACTTGGAGACTAAAGAACATCCTACTAAAGAATGAATAGGCTAACGAAAAAGTTAAAGAGGAAATTAAAAAGTATATGGAAGCCAATGAAAATGATAACACTTCAATCCAAAACCTCTGGGATGCAGCAAAGGCGGTCATAAGAGGAAAGTATATAGCAATCCATGCCTTCCTAAAGAAGGAAGAAAGATCTCAGATACACAACCTAACCTTATGCCTTAAGGAGTTGGAAAAAGAATAGCAAATAAAACCCCAAACCAGCAGAAGACAGGAAATAATAAAGATTAGAGCAGAAATTAATGCTATCGAAACCAAAAAAAAAAAAACAGATCAATGAAACCAGAAGTTGGTTCTTTGAAAGAATTAACAAAATTGACAAACCACTAGTCAGTTTGATCAAAAAAAAAAAAAAAAAAAAAAAAAAGGAAAGGACCCAAATAAATAAAATCAAGAATGGAAGAGGAGAGATTACAACCAACACAACAGAAATAAAAACAATAATAAGAGAATATTATGAGTATTTATATGCCAATAAAATGGGTAATCTGGAAGAAATGGACAAATTCCTAGAAACATATACACTACCAAAACTGAAACAGCAAGAAATAGAAAATTTGAACAGACCCATAACCAGTAAGGAAATCAAATTAGTAATCAAAGCCTGTCAAAAAACAAGAGTCCAGGGCCAGATGGCGTTCCAGGGGAATTCTACCAAACATTTAAGGAAGAGTTAATACCTATTCTCTTGAAACTGTTCCAAAAAAAAAATAGAAATGGAAGGAAAACTTCCAAACTCTTTCTATGAAGCCAGCATAACCTTGATTCCAAAACCAGATACAGACCACACTAAAAAGGAGTACTATAGACCAATTTCCCTGATGAACATGGATGCAAAAATCCTCAACAAGGTATAAGTCAACTGGATCCAACAATAGATGGAAAAAATTATTCACCACGACCAAGCGGGATTTACACTTGGGATGCAGGGCTGGTTCAATATCCGCAAAACAATTAACGTGATTCATCACATCAATAAAAGAAAGGACAAGAACCATATGATCCTCTCAATAGATGCAGAGTAAGCATTTGACAAAATACAGCATCCTTTCTTGATAAAAACCCTCAAGAAAGTAGGGATAGAAGGATCATACCTCGAGATCATAAAAGCCATATATATGAACAAACCAATGCTAATATCATCCCAATGGGGAAAAACTGAAAGCTTTCCCCCTAAGGTCAGGAACAAGACAGGGATATCTGTTCTCACCACTGTTATTCAACATAGTATTGGAAGTCTTAGCCTCTGCAATCAGACAACACAAAGAAATAAAAGGCATACAAATTGGCCAGGAGGAGGTTAAACTTTCACTCTTCGCAGATGACATGATCCTCTATATGGAAAACCCAAAAGATTCCATCAAAAAACTGCTAGAATTGATTCACAAATTCAGCAAAGTTGCAGGATATAAAATCAATGCACAGAAATCGGTTGCATTCCTATACACCAATAATGAAGTGACAGAAAAAGAAATCAAGGAATTGATCCCATGTACAGTTGCACAAAAACCATAAAATACCTAGGAATAAATCTAACCAAAGAGATGAAAAGTCTATACACTGAAAACTACAGAAAGCTTATGAAAGAAATTGAAGAAGACACAAAAAAATGGGAAAAGATTCCATGTTCCTGGATAGGAAGAACAAATATTGTTAAAATGTCAACACTACCCAAAACAATCTACATATTCAATGCAATCCCTATCAAAGTAACAACAACATTCTTCACAGAGCTATAACAAATTATCCTAAAATTTGTATGGAACCAGGAAAGATCCCAAATAGCCAAAGCAATCTTGACAAACAAAACCAAAGCAGGAGGCATCACAATCCCAGACTTCAAGCTATACTACAAAGCTGTAATCATCAAGACAGTATGGTACTAGCACAAGAACAGACACTCAGATCAATGGAACAGAATACAGAACCCAGAAATGGACCGACAAACATATGGCCAACTAACCTTTGGCAAAGCAGGAAAGAATATCCAATTGAATAAAGACAGTCTCTTCAGCAAGTGGTGCTGGGAAAACTGGACAGCGACATGCAGAAGAATGAACCTGGACCACTTTCTTACACCATACACAAAAGTAAACTCAAAATGGATGAAAGACCTAAATGTAAGACAGGAAGCCATAAAAATCCTCAAGAAGAAAGCAGGCAAAAACCTCATTGATCTTGGCCGCAGCAACTTCTTAGTCAACAAGGAAAGGGAGGCAAGGGAAACAAAAGCAAAAATGAACTACTGGGACCTCATCAAAATAAAAAGCTTCTGCACAGCAAAGGAAACAATCAGCAAAACTAAAAGGCAACTGACAGAATGGGAGAAGATATTTGCAAATTACATATCAGATAAAGGGTTACTATTCAAGAACTGTAAAGAACTTATCAAACTCAACACCAAAAAAACAAATAATCCAGGGAAGAAATGGGCCAAAGACATGAATACACACTTCTCCAAAGAAGACATCCAGATGGCCAACCGACACATGAAAAAATGCTCAACATCACTCATCATCAGGGAAGTACAAGTCAAAACCACAATGAGAAACCACCTTACACCTATCAGAATGGCTAACATTAACAACTCAGGCAACAACAGATGTTGGCGAGGATGTGGAGAAAGGATCTCTTTGGCATTGTTGGTGGGAATGCGAGCTGGTGCAACCACTGTGGAAAACAGTATGGAGGTTCCTCAAAAAACTAAAAATAGAACTACCCTATGACCCAACAGTTGCACTACTAGGCATTTATCCAAGGGATACAGGTGTGCTGTTTCTAAGGGACACATGCACCCCCATGTTTATAGCAGCACTATCAACATTTGGAAAGAGCCCAAATGTCCATTGATGGATGAATGGATAAAGAAGATGTGGTATGTATGTATGTGTGTATATATATATATACACACACACACCACACATATACACAATGGAGTATTACTCGGCAATCAGAAAGAATGAAATCTTGCCATTTGCAACTACATGGATGGAAGTGGAGGGTATTATGCTAAGTGAAATTAGAGAAAGACAAAAATCATATTACTTCAACAGAAGAGACTCATAAATATGGAGAACAAACTGAGGGTTACGGGAGGGGTTGTGGGAGGGGGGATGGGCTAAATGGGTAAGGGACACTAGGGAATCTACTCCTGAAATCATTTTTGCACTATATGCTAACAAATCTGGATGTCAATTTTAAACAATAAAAAAGAAAATTCAAAAAAAGAAAATACAAGTTATGGATGAATGGATAAAGAAAATGTGAAACGCACACACACACACACAATGGAATGTTACTTGCCATAAAAAAGAATGAAATCTTGGCATTTGTGACAATATGGATGGACCTTGAGGGCAATATGCTGAGTGAAACAAATTGGACAGAGAAAGAAAAATACTGTATAATTTCATTTATACGTAATATCTAAAACAAACAAACAAACAAAAAGAACAAGTTCATAGATACAGAGAACAGAGTAGTGATTGCCAGAGGTGGGGTGGGGGGTGAAATGGGTGAAGGGCATCAAAAGATAGAAACTTCCAGTTATAAAATGAATAAGTCATGGGAATGTAATGTGACTACAGTTAATAATATGTATTGCATGTTTAAAAGTTGCTAAGAGACTAGATCTTAAAAGTTTTTATCACAAGAAAAAAAAAACTTATAACTATGTATGGGGACAGATGTTAACCAGACATATTGTGGTGATTATTTCTCAATATATACAAATATGGAATTGTTAAACTATACACCTGAAACTAATATAATGTTATATGTCCATTATACCTCCATAAAAAATAAAGCATAAATTTTTAAAAATCATAGGATCCTTAAAGCCAGTCACAGGCAGTAACCAAAGGCAAAGAGCTATGCCAAGAAATTCATAAGACAAAGAGTAATGTAAAAATATTTATCCAGAATGTACTAACGGAGTAATACAGGTAAAGAAATACAGAAACCAAGTAAATTTCCTAGAAATCTGAAAGCTTAGGAAGAATGGGACAGGAGCAAGAGGTCAACCTGCAGAGGAGGTATATATTTGACAAAATCTATGCAATAAACTTATAAAGGAACACACTCATTTTACTTTATATAAATCCCCAAAAAAACAAAACACATGGTTTCCAGGATTACAAAAATTTGGGAATATTAAAACAGCAATAAATGATAGCATGTTGCAAGGCAGAAAACACTGAAATAAAAATAGGTCAATAAGTAAATGAAATGGTGTTCAACATCATGAGCATCAAACAGAATTACCACAGAACCTAGCAATTCTAGGCTTTGATACGTACCCAAGAAAAATTAAAACATGTGCATGCAAAAATCTGTACGTGAATGTTCATAGTGGCATATCCATAATAGTTAAAAAGTAGAAATAACCCAAATGCCCATCAATTGTTGATTAAATAAAATGTTGTCTATCCATACAATGGAATATTATTTGTCAATGAAAAGAAACAAAGTATTGATTCATGCCACAACACAGATGAAACATGAAAATGTTACATTAAGTGAAGAAATCAAGTTACAAAAGACCACACATTCCATGATTCCATTTACACATAATGTCCAGCATAGGCAAAATAAAGAGACAGAAAGTGGATTTAGGTGTTGCTAAGGGATGGAGATGGTTGTGGTAAATAGGAGGTGACTGCAAAAGGGTTTGTACCAAAGGATTTCTTTGGGGAGGGATGAAAATGTTTAAAATTGATTGTTCATGGTCATACAACTCTGTGAATATACTAAAAATCACTAAATTATGCACTTTAAATGGGTATATTGCATGGTAGGTGAACCATATTTCACTAAAGCTGTTGCAAAATAAGATTAAGAATAATAAATAAGAATTGACTGCATCACAAAAAAAAAGATTAAGAATAATAAATAAGAATTGACTGCATCATAAAAAAAAAAACAAGAGGTCACGATTATGCTCTCTTTGTCTAGTATAGTTTCCAAAAAGCAAAGCATTATTTTTCATAATTTCATACTTCTGTTCAAGTGAATTATAATTATTCTTTGTTGTGAAATAATTCTGACCCCTTTTGTATAGCCAATGATATTTTTAAAAAACCATACCTTAATCTCTTTAAGTTGGTTGAAAAGGAAAAAAATCCACTAATTTCAACTAGAATATTAATATAAATAATTCCTAAATATAACCTTGTCCCAAGAAATATAGAATACATTATTAATCATGGTGTCCCTCTAGCAATAAAGAAATGGGACGAAAGAAAAATGTTTGATGAGGATATCACATATATTTTTGTAAGTTCTGGTACAGCCAGTTGTATTTGCCTCTCTAGGCTTTTTACTGAAGAGAATGCAAGGGCTTCTGGGTATAATAAAGAGACTGAACTAATATAAAATTCTGTTTGAAACACTTGAGTCATTTGGAACCAATATATGTTGTCATTATCCCATTCTAGTCTATCCTCATTCCTGTCCACCCTCAATTACTATAAGTAAATGATACAGTGTTAGGAAAACTAGCCATAGCAATTTCTGTAGCATAAAGTACTTAATGTGGCTCCCCATAAACTCTATCCCTGAAATGTGTAACTCAGCTTCCTTTAGTCTATCTTTCAACTGACTGTAATGTAGCAGTTGACATAGCTACTCTGTATTAAAATGCATGGTGGAGCAGGGCTTTACCAATGGTTTGCATTATTCAAGGGTTGGAGGTTTGGAAGTAATTTGCATTCTTTAGAGAATACTCAATAAGAATATATATTTCTAAACTGATTGTAATGCATCTATGGGGAATAACTGCTTGAAACTTAACACACACACGCATACACCCTCACCCACACAAACATACATACACAAAGTTAAAAAGACGTAAAGGTCTTAAAGGATGGAAATAGCCCTCAGAGCAAATGAGGCTGTTATTCCCCAGGTTGGAGCACTGAAAGAAGCACTGAAGGTTTAGGCCTTAAAAGGCTAATGGCACCAGCAAATATTTTAGAGTCTGACCGTTATCAGGTACTATTCTAGACTCTTGAGGATTAATGTCTACAAAAGAGAATCAAAATTCCTCCTCTCAGAGGACTTTCATTCTAGTGGATGGAAATGACATTCAACAAATAAACACATAATACAGAATCTGCTAGGGATATGAAGAAGAAATAAAGCAAGGCAAGAGTAGAGAGAGCAATTGAACATGTTTGAGTGCTAATGCAGACAGGGTGGACAGGAAAGGCTACTGCAGTAAAGGGCTATCAAAACAGAAATCTGATGAAAATGAGATTGTAAGCAATGCAACTTTAAGGAGGAGAAACATTCTAGGCAGCAAAGAGTGCAGTCTCTGAGGCATATAAGCAAGACTGGACTTCTCAAAGTATAGCAAGAACAGCAGTGTGGACAGAATGGAATTCACAAGGGAGAGAACAGTTGAAGGTGAAATTAGTGAGGTTATAATGATAAAGATTACAAAGCCATGATTAGGGTATTAGAGTTTGTTCTAAGTAAGATGAGAGAAGTCTTTGGAGAGATATTCAAGGAGATGTGATTCAAACGGAACTATATTTTTAAAAGGTTACACTGACTAGTTCACAAAGAGTAGATTATAGGACAACAGGAGTGGAAAAAAAGAAGACCAGATAGATGAAGATCTGGGCAAAATATGAGGCTGACGTGGGTTGGAATTTAGAGGTAGAACTGGCAAGAAAGGCCAGGCTTAGTATATAAAGGCTGATCTTATATGATGTGCTGATGAACTGGAGGTCGATAAGGTCATGTAAATAAAAAGTAACACGTTTTCTTTCATGGGCACTTGAGTAAAGGGTGGTATTGTTTATCGAAATAGGAAAATAAAGGAAATGTAGATCCAAAGAGCAGAGTTAATCAATAGTTCTGATTAATAGATATCACAGTAACAATGTTGAGTAGGCAATTGGGTATATACCTGAGGTTCATGGGAGATGGCATAGGTGAAGACGTAGTTTTAGAAGTCATCCATTTGGAGTTGACACATTTGTTAGGATACAGTCTAAGCTGCTATAACAACAAAATCCAAAAATATAGTGATTTAAATAAGATGGAAATATACTTATCTGTCATATAAACATCTAGCAGCAAGACACTACTCACCTTACTCTTGGAATTAGTTGTACTTCTAACTAGGTGACTTGGTTTGAGTCACCAATCCTAGGCCAAGCTATTGCTTTTTTTTTTTTTTCAAGCTATTGCTATTTTAAAGAAGTAAAGTCTTTTCCTGAGTTGACCCATAGAATATCTCTTTGTCCTCAAACCGAATTCACATTTATAGTCAATCCCATCATCTAATTTAGTATTCCACTGCCACAGTCCTCAGGTATCCAGATTATGTGTCAGTGTGGTGCCAAGCACTTGCTGGATTCTGACCACACAACAATAAACAGAAGAGATCTGGTCCCTGCTCTTAGAACAAAATCTACAGAATAGACAGAAGAAACAAGTAGTAACATATAAAGTGATGTGGGTATACAGGGGAAGTAGAGTGTTCAGAAAAAGTATCTAGAAGGAAAATGCTATTCAGCTCAACTCCCAGGTTTTAACTTGTGGAAACCTATGACTAGATTACAAAATCCTTTGTTTTCTAACTTGAGACATTCCTATACATTTCATATCTGGCATTTTCAACAAGCGCTAGTTCCCATCATTGAATACCACCCCACCTGACTCAAGTGAGTTCCTTGCTTCTTCTCAGAACAGACAAAAATTTACCACATTGTTTTTGAGGCTTGAGTATTTGAGAAGGCAAGGGGTTATATTATAAGGGGTCAACAAATTATTTGTATACCACTACAAAGTATTTGTATACCAAGAGTACCTGTATACCGTTTCTTTATACAGATAATTGACCTCAACCAAATAGAGGTGTCTTTTCCACAGGCCACACTGATTGGTTGGAACCTCTGTAGTATTGCTTACTAAGTATTTTGAATATCACCCCCAACTTACATGTAGTACTTACAAAATTTATAAGAATGAAATTATAATTATCAGATGCAAAATCACGTAAAAGCATTAATAAATTCACAATAGCTATTTTATAGCATGTGGTTGTTCAATAAAAGGATGTTTAAAAGGGCAAATATTGATTCTGCAGTTTACATCCTTGCTTTCTACACTCTAGTGTTCCCATGGCAGCTAAAGTGATATTGTAAAACTAAATCTAGATCATGCATTCTGTTCAGAAAATCTAATGGCTTCTCATCTCACTCAATGGCCTACAAGATCCTGTGTGATCTGCTCTCACGCCTGCATTCCTCATCACCTTCCATCCTTCCTTGTTCTCATGATTCCAATTATAGTAGGTATGGTGCTATTCCTCAAGCCAAGTAATTTACAATCTCAGGGTCTTTGGCATAATTCTACCCTAGGTTCTCTGCAGTCACTGTTCTCTCTCCCTGGAATGATTTAGCTATCTTTCTTCCTTATGTTCTTCTCATCATCTTCCCAGATACGTGAGTGGACACTGGAGTGCCACTCAGATCCCTTTTACAGGCTGGTACATCCATCCTCAGCTGCTACTAATGTTGACTCGATGACAACTCACAGCTACCTCAACCTCTATTTGGTTTCTGCAGGCCATGCCTTACCACTTCTGCCATAGGTCAATTGACACAAGCTACAAAAGGCCAAATCCTACCTCACAGTGGGATGACTTCTGCAGTGCAATTTACACTCCAGAGCTTCCTGTGGTTTACCTGAAAGTTTCCAGCTGAGACCACATTCTTGCTGAGCTTTTTGCCCAGCCTATCCCTTCCGAGAACACCACCCTGTCCCTCAAATAAACCTTTTGAAAAAAGTTCTAGAGGTACCTAAGACAGATGTCTTCCCTAATCAGCATACAACGAGGCACTTGCTATCTCCCTTATCTTGCTTTACTTTTTTACATAGCACCTATAGCCATATTGAATAATATATTTTTGTAATTCCTTTTGTTGTTGTTCATTAACTTTTTCTTCCAGTGGCATGTAAACTCCATGAGGACAGGGGCTTTTTTTATTCACTACTATACTACCAGGCATACAAAACTATCTAGTTCATTACAGTTAATAAACATGCATTGTTAAATGTATGGATAAATGGAATAGAACAGTGAGTTTATTTTATTTTATTTTTTAAGTTCATTTGTTTATTTTTGAGAGAGAGAGAGAGAGAGAGAGAGAGAGAGAGAGACAGCATGAGCAGGAGAGAGGCAGAGAGAGTGGGAAACAGGGAATCTCAAGCAGGCTCTGCACTGTCAGCACAGAGCCCAACATGGGGCTGATCCCACGAACCCAGGAGATCATGACCTGGGCTGAAATCAAGAGTTGGACGCTTAACCAACTGACTCACCCATGTGCCCTGAATTTATTTTATTATTTTTAAAAGGACGTCCTATTCTTGAAAACATTGAGCAACAACAGTCTGGATTAGTTTTATCTGCAATAAAGAAAGATTCTGTTAGGGACTGTGTGCTCTATGTCCCTTCAAACTAGGTCAACACTGGAATACTGATCATTGATATAATATGTTCTTATGAGCTAAGAGTTAGTTCATTAACACACTCTTCCCAAGGCTTGAAATCTTTAAACTCAAAGTTTTTAACCCTGTTATATTCTGACAGTAATTAAAATTCCCCTCCAAATTTCTTAATTAGCCTTTGTTTCTTAAATAAGAATTTATTTTTCTGTTAATCAATATTTTGAACTGAGATCTTCAAAGCCCATATTGAAAATGAAAATGTATATATTTAAACAATAAAAATCATTAAATAAGGAAAAATACATTGTAACTATACAACAGCCAATGTAAGTAAACCTCATATTCAGTCAGAGACAGTCCCTAGAATTCTAGAGGAGTTTCTTTAAAATTGATTTTAAAATAAGGTAATAGCTGTTTTACTACACAGACCCTATCGTCTGTAAAGCCAGCAAAGGACTACAGCTTACATCTGAGTTCCTTCATTAAGGAAACACTGCAGCTGGATATGACATATCAAAAATATTCAAATATCAAACTATGGAGATTCTGGCTGACTTTCTGCCCCTTCAGTTCATAAGCTTTCTAATAGAACTCAACCTTGATGAGTGTTTGCAGAAAATTGTCTGCATTGTCAACTGTATTCCACAAAAATGACTTGAATAATTTGACTTTTACAGATTTTAATAGTCAGAAAGGATCTGAGATTGCATTCTAACTCCACAGAAGTCTTTTCCTTAAGCAATAAATAAAGTTTGATTTAATTTTTTCATAAAGAGGTTTCTGTGGTCATGAAAGCCTGCTGTCTATGCCATTCAAAATGAAGAAATATTCCAGGTGGAGAATCTCAAACATATTCCAATAAAGACCTTGTAAAGATCTTTCATTCTAATTTGGGAGTACATAATGAATACACTTCTTTGCAACTAGCATTTAATATCAGTGCTTTTATGGTTTATGATGTAACATTTGTTTCTTTTTATTCAACAGAAAAGGTCAATGTGACTAATAATTACAACTACAACTCTGAGAGAAGAAGACTGTAATTAGACTATTTTTCAACAAATAATAAAGTGTCAGAAAAAGAAAGTGAATCCTTAGTGTCAGCAAAACTACTTTACATATATACAGGAAAAGTGATTCTTTCACACAGATGCATACTTCGGGTGACCTTCCAATAATCTAACTTAAATAATAAATATGCATTAAAAACATTATCAAGATATTCAAACTAAAGCAATGGTTCTCATCCAAGGGTGATTTTGCCTACAAGGTGATTATTGGGCAATTTTGAAAACATTTTTGATTGCTACAACTGGAGGAGTACCATTGACATCTAGAGGGTAAAGGCCAGAGATGCTGCTAACAAACATCTTATGATTCACAGGAGAGCATTCCACAACAAAAAACTCTCCAGACCCACACACCATGTTGATTTTGAGAAACTCTGAGCTATGTCATAACACTTTCTGATTCTGATAGTAATAATTTTTAAAGTATCCACAGTTATTATAGTTCTATAGTGAGGTGGTTGTATACTAACATTTGAGAGACATTTTTTTAAATTTTTGTTTGTTTTGAGAAAGAGAGAGCAAGCAGGGGAAGGCAGAGAGAGGGAGAGAGAGAAAATCCTAGGCAGGCTACGCACTGCCAGGGCAGAGACCTACACGGGGACACAGGGCTCGATCCCACGAACTTGACACCATGACCTGAGCCATAATCAAGAGTCAGTCACTCAACCAACTGGGCCACCTAGATGCCCCTTCAGTGATAATTTTCAGCTGTTGTAGATTAAAAGAAAAGAATTAAAAAGAAAAAAGAAAAAAAAAAGAATGGGGGGTGTTAGACTTCTTAGAACCCAGAACTCTGAGATAATACTGGGATTCCAGACACTTAAATGTCATGTCATTGTCCTTTAAGGCTGTATAAGTTTGTTAAGATTGTCATAAGAAAAGTGCCACAGGCTGGATGGCTTCAACAGCTGAAATTTATTTTTTCACAGTTCTGGAGGCTAAAACTCCAGGAGGTTTGTTTCTTCTAAGACTTTTCTCCTTTGTGTGTAGATGGCAGTCTTCTCCCTAAGTCTTCACATGATTTTCCCTCTGTGTGCCTGTTATCTAATCTCTTCTTCTAGTAAAAACACTAGTCATACTGGATTAGAGTCCACACCAATGACTTTCTTTAAATTTAACTGACTATTTTAAGCCCTCATCTCCAAAAACAGTCACATTCTGAGGCACTGAGCGTTAGAACCTAAACATATAAATGCTGAGTGGGACACAACTCAGCCATTAACAGGGGCATTGGCCTGTTTTTGGTCCAGAAGTCCTCCAGAGAGAGCACATCTAGCAGTCATTGTGCAAGCTTTCCAGCCTTTCTACTGCACTAGAGAGCAGGAAGGCATACACAAGCGAAAAGTAAGCCTTATCTGAATCAATCCATAATTTTTATGAAATGACTGAATTTGCCTCAAATTTTTGCCAGAAATAGTTACAGGAACTCAAAAGAAACAAAAACCATAACTTTGAATCACAGAACTAATTTGCATATATAAAACATTTCCTAAAGCAAACCAGAAATAGAAGAATGAGTTTTATGCAAGAATTATGTTGGCCATGTTGCCCAGAACACCACAAGCAGAGACCAGCACAATATATATTTGTTTACTGATACTATCAATGGAGAATATCCTTTAAAACTATATATACTCTATGGTAGCGTGCTTATAAGTTGCCTCCTACCCAGTCTCCAGACTTCTCTCTTACTACTTGTTGTCATGCATTTTATGATTCAGCAACAACAAATTATCAGTAGTCACACGCTCAGTTTATACTGTTTTCCTTCTCCATACAATGCCCTATTCTCTCCTTCCCTTCCCACATTCCCAACTAACCCTTCCTACTTCAAAACTGCACAAAAGTAACTTAGAACATTTTTTAACAGAAGGTAATATTTTTAAACAGACTAATTTAAACTTGATAGATCGTACTGAAAACAATATATATATATATGTATAGGTGTGTATACGTATATACGTACATGTGCATATGTATAAAGCCACATGTTCAAAAATATACGTATATGTGTATATGCATATTCATTTATCTATTCACAAATATTTATTATATATTTTGTGTTAGGCCCCTTGTTAGGTGCTAGATATGTGATAACACAAGATATGCAATATTCTTGCCATCAAAGAAAATATATTATTAGAATATATTACAGAATATGTGTAGTAAACAGTAGCTAGCTCTCTTTCTTGAAAAGACAAATGGAGGCATAAAGCCAGTAAGTAAAGCAACAAGCAAAGCACTGACTTTTTTAAAAAATAGCATGTAAACTTGTTTTCTTCAAATAATTCTATTTAAATATTTTTTTTTTGGAGGGGATCATAAAATCAAGGTAATCATTTTATTTTTTTTTCAACGTTTTTATTTATTTTTGGGACAGAGAGAGACAGAGCATGAACGGGGGAGGGGCAGAGAGAGAGGGAGACACAGAGTCGGAAACAGGCTCCAGGCTCCGAGCCATCAGCCCAGAGCCTGACGCGGGGCTCGAACTCACAGACCGCAAGATCGTGACCTGGCTGATGTCGGACGCTTAACCGACTGCGCCACCCAGGCGCCCCAAGGTAATCATTTTAAACTCACTGGCATTCAAAACAAGTTTTCTTGGAATTTTGTGATTAATGAAGCAAATATTTTATAAGTTTCTTAAGAATGATGCATAATGCATGTATTTAATTTAATATGGATTACTGACAACTATTCAGAGTGGGCAATTAAAGTTCCCATTCTGAAATTAAAAACATGGCAAAGGAAAAAGCACTATATCAGCAGAGATTGTGAATTTGTCCAGACACCCATGCCTCTCCCAACCCCAGCTGAGGGTGTGACTCTACAGAAGGTAGCTAAGCAATTTGAATCCTAGATCCTTTATCTATAACACGACAAAGTTGACTTAAGTGATTAGCATTTCCACTGAATTCCAACAAATTTCTATATTTTGATGAAAAAACAAATATTTGAAAATCTGCTTTTACCAAGTTTTCAAACTTGTTCTCTATATCAGAATTAGATATATAACCAAACCTCATATTTTAGAGGTCGGTAGTGAGCATATGACTTCAGGTTAATTGCTGTTATAAGGTAGCATAGTGTAAGATCTTTGAAAGTTTTGTCAATAAAATAAATTAATAATTTATGAAGTAAATTATAAATATACATATAAATCTTTACTAAGATTATATATGCTAAGGTCATAGCAACCTCTGAAAATGTTGTATGACCAATTAAACAGTTAAAGTTTCATAATTTTTTTTAACGTTTATTTATTTTTGAGACAGAGAGAGACAGAGCATGCACAGGGGAAGGTCAGAGAGAGAGGGAGACACAGAATCTGAAACAGGCTCCAGGCTCTGAGCTGTCAGCACAGAGCCTGACGCAGGGCTCGAACTCACGGACTGCGAGATCATGACCGGAGCCAAAGTCGGACACTTAACCAACTGAGCCACCCAGGCGCCCCTCATAATGTTTTGTCTGTCAGATAGATTGACACAAGTGGATTAAAACATGGGAGAAAACTTCACGTAGTTTAATCTTCCTCTGTTTTTCTTTGTTTAACTGTATCTCAAACTATGCACTATTTATATAGACTAGAAATAATTGAGGGGTAATAACTGATCAGCTTTCCTCAGCAGGACTTTGACCAACACATTAAATAAACTTGTTTAAATAAAGCAAATCCATAAAAGCAATAGAATAACCAAAGGAAAGATTGTAAAAGGTGGTAAAAACTAATGGCACTTGAATTATTATAGAACAAGAATAAACAAGGGAGTATGTGAAGAAAATAATTGAGGAAAATAGGTGTACTTTAAAATTACTTTACATACAACTAATAGCCAACATTCTGGTTACTATCTTTAAATATGCAGAAAATAAAAGATGTATCTGCATCATATTTTACATTTTAGTCATGAAATTAAAAATGAGTGTCATATTTTAGATCTTGACTGTATATCCAGAGGAGTGGAAACAATATGATAAAAAAAAAAAATCATTGGCCCAAAAAGCAAAACCATCTGGTAAAGTCATGAATGACTGAGTTGAACAGCAGGGGAGCCTACTGATAATCATTTTTGCAGTCAATTGAGAATTTTGTAGAGAATATATTAAAGAGTAGTAGTGCAGTGACCCAAATAAATTGCTTAAGAAAAAAAGTCAAAATCAGTTAACAAATATTTTATTCCTAACAAAATTGAATGCTTTTAAGAATTAGTAGGGGAAAAAATGTGTTTGTTTATTGCTTTGATGGAGCCATTTCCTCCAAATTTTAACGATTCTCCACTGAATTGTGCTTTTGATGAAATTCCAAGAGAATAGGAAAATTTCCTATGTCCTACTTTTAGTAAGCAAGAGATACTTGTTACTAATGCTTCAATTCTGAAACACAGAAGGATAAAACCAATCCCTAGCAATGAATACTGTGAAACTTTCTTTATAAATTAGTATTTTACACTGCTAACTGTCCTCAAGAAACCATTCTTTATCTCTCTCTCTTTTTTCTTAAGCAATAGAATGCTGTTATTTATAGCTTATGTGGAGTCGGGACACCCAGCTACAGACTTGATTTCCCATCCTTCACAGCAGGTATGTGAGGTCACAGTGTTATGTCTGGGTCAAAGAGGATGCGAGCACAAATAATATGTAACTTCAGAGTAACTGCCTTGAAGATAAAGTCATTTGTTCTGAACTTCCTCTTTTCTCTTGCCTCCAATCCATGTAGAATAGAACAATATCCTAGGTGATGACTGAACATCTAACTATGTCAGTATCCTATGAGAAAACTATACCCATGAATGATTTTCTGTAGTAGACCTATTCCAGCTTTGACCTCTCTCTTCTGATAGAATATGAGAAAATTACTTTCAATCGTATTTAAAATAACTGTAGTTTTGGTTCATTTGTTATAAAAATTTATCTTGTACCTCATCTCATATAAAAATTTGGTAAGAAATGTGAGAGACTACAATAATAAAAACTCAAAATATTTGTTATTGATTTAGCAATTAGGTGAATGGTGGTGAGGAAACAGGGCTAGTGACCCATTTTATTCCTAGGAAAACTAACAGGAAACAATGCAACCTGCTATGCACTGAATGTGTCCTCCTCAAAATTCATATGTTGAAGCCCTAATTCCCAGTGTGATGGCATTTGGAGGTGGGGTCTTTGGGAGATAATTAAGTCATGAGGATACAGCCCTCCTGAATTAGAATAATGCCCTTTAAGTGGAGATATGAGAAAAATGGTCTATCTTCACCATGTGAAGATACAACAAGAAGACAGCATCTGTAAACCAAAAAGAGAGCTCTCATCAGAATCTGATCATGCTAGCACCCCAGTCACAGATTTCCAGCCTCCAGAGCTATTAGAAATAAGTATCTTTTGTTTAAGCCACTATGATATCTTACTACCACGGCCCAAACTAAGATACAACCTGTGAGAAAACAGAAAGCAGGCAATGTATTTGCTGAGTCTGTTGCTCTAGAAAAATGGATTGGAAGACTATTTCTAGTGGAAGCAAAGAAAGTATCAAATAGTTTCTGGGAGACCTGGCATGATGAATGCCTTTACCACAGACGTTAGACTCTTTTTATTCAATTTCAAAAGGGGCACTATATGTACATCTGTCTCAAAAAACGATATTTTATAATTATAAGACTCTTAAAATCATCTGTCAGACAAATCCAGATGTCAAATAAGTTAAAACCTTCAGTATTCAAACCACTACTCAAAAATAATTTATACACCTGGGAAATCAAAGTTAATGATTCAGAAAGTATTTCTGAATGTGCCATTATATGCCCAAGATGGTACAAAGTCTTGAGGCCATAGAAAGGATAGGATATTGTACCTACAATCAAGGATATTTCACCCTTGTTGAAAATACAAAATTAATCAACTTTAAACAATTAAAGAAACATCTGCTATTAACAATCAATGCTTCTGGTTATAATCTGATTAAAATTATTAGTGTTAATATGTGATTTTCTAGTGAATAACAAATAAATGACTAAGACATAGTTCTCATGAAAAGAAATTATAATGTAGGATAGGGATGGGGAATTAGTGGTGGGATAGGGAAAAGAAAAATACAAACATAGTCTTACACACAAATACAGGAATAAATAACATAGAGCAGATGTCAAAAAACAATAAAATGTTATGTCAGGTCCATAGATTGGGAAATTATAGGCACTAAGACTGGTCTTTGAAGAATGGCTAGGAATAGAAAACATTTACTCATCCATCCATTCAACATGTTTTTTGAACAGTTTTATTATATACATGTTATGTTCCAAGTATTAGGCTCCTGTTCATGGCCACAGAATGTTCACTGACCAACAAATTAGTTCTGCAATGCAGTTCCTCTGGCCAGATGCTGAGAAGACTCGGGTAAATCAGAAGGTATAGCCCTGCTCTCAAGAAGCTCATAGCCTAGAGGGAACTAAGTGAAGGAGAGGGAGAAAATTGCTGATAAAGATGAGGCAAAATGATGATCAGAGTCAAAAAAAGGATTGAGTCAGGTGAGGAAGGAAGCAGTATAACCACATTCTGACAAATTAGGTGAAATACAGAAACAGAATAGCATTCAACAATTACTCTTATCAAAGACTGGTAATAATATACTATAAATAAAAATACAAATAATGTTGGAGAAACCCATTATCTAAGAAGTAGAATTAGAAATTACATTTTTTTTTTATTGAGCAAGTACTTCTGGTCCCACACTCAACCTCCATAGGTCAACCAAGTTTTGTTTTTTTTGTTTGTTTTTTGTTTTTTCCTAAAAATGCTAATAATCGCATTTAGGAGAATTCCATTGACTAAAAGAATTTTCCATCTTATTATGTTGTGAATGATCTCATTTTATTTATTTATTTATTTATTTATTTATTTATTTATTTATCTATTTATTTATTTTTGTTTAACAGGGCCTATGTATTATGATCAAGCAGTGGAGACTTTCCTTCACATACACAACTTGAAAGCCCTACTTGCACTGTAGCTGGAGTAAAGCAGACAATCGAGAGGGTCACCAGTTTCCTCCAGGTCTTTGATTCTTGTCTATTTCCTCACCTCATGAACCCTGACTACTGACCAAACATAAATCTTGCAGAAACAGTCCTCAGAAAGCACTATTCTGACAATTATCAAGATAAGATTACACTAACAATCCTGAGAAGTTGGCATGAAAATGAGTTCAACCTTCAACTTCAAGTTTTGCAGAATTTAAATACAAAAACTGTTAACCCAAGCCAAACCATAAGGCGACATGTGTCTCTCTCCTCTCCTCTCCCAATAAGACACCAATCTTGTTTCAACCCAGGAAGTTAACCTGGTCTTTAGGTGCTCCCAGTGTACATCAGCTAAGTAAAGCCTGTATCTTTTCTTTGCATCACTTATATTTGGATAGCACAGAAATGTATTGATAAAGTTCACCCACAAAACAACATTTAACATGTGATCAGTGGCTAACAGAGAAAGATGATCTGCTTTTCCCTGTTTCTGTAACAGCAGATGGCTGGCCATGTAAACAAGTCACTCATTTGAAATATCTGAAGATGAGGACAGTTATACCAGTTAAGGCAAACTTCTTAATGTCTGAAAGTATGGCCTACCTTCTTAATGCTTGTATATGCTCAAGATCCATCCTCATTTCAGAAACAAGAAACTCATGGCAAATGCCAGTTGCACCTTAATTGTTTTAGTGTCTTCTCATAAACCTTAGCACCACAGCCAGATCCCACTCCAGAGTCACAAGAAGGATCTTCAGAACTTTATTTTCATTATTTTTTTTCTTTTGAGAGACAGAGACAGAGGGTGCAAGTGGGCAAGGGGCACAGAGAGAGAGAGAGAGAGAGAGAGAGAGAGAGAATCCCAGGAGGGGCAGAGACAGAGAGGGGGGGAGCAGAAAGAGGTGGAGAGAGAGAGAGGTGGGGCTCACCCCAAGTGGGGCTCATGTTTACCCAAAGCAGGGCCCAAGCTCACCCAATCTGGGACTTGACCTCATGAGCTGTGAGATCATAACCTGAGCCAAAGTCAGATGCTTAACAACTGAGCCACCCAGGCACCCAATTTTCATTATTTTTCCATTCTGTTGAAAATTATTTCTACTTTTCCCTGTGAACCTTTCTCCTTTAAGCCCAGAGGATAATCTCTCATTTCTTTTGGATCTCTAAGTTCACTCCTCATCACAAGGTGCACCTTATATCATTATCACATTGTGTATTTAATTTAACAAATATTTCCAAACATTTATCGCAGGCATTATAGAAGATGAGGCACTGTGAGATTTAGAGGGGATTTAACACACACAATTGAATTTAAGGAGCAGAAAATGGAGACAGAAATGATGACATCTTGGGCAAAGGGAATAGCACTAGCTAAAGCACCAGAACTTAAAAGCCAGCAGTGCCTTACTGAAAAAGTACTCCACTTCGGCCATTTCCCTGAATATTTATAAAGATAAAAGGAAAATGAAACAGTAAAGGTCATTTTTTTTTCCAAGAGTCCTGAGAAGTTTGCATGTAGTTTAATAAATAATGACAAATGAATGTTTTTGAGAAGTGGTTAGTAGGTAAGATCAGTGTCTTCATTTTAGAAGATTTTGCACAGAAAGAATTGGAAAAGAGTCATGAGAAAAAGAGACCAATTAGGAAGCTCTTGAAATACAGAAAAGAGAGAAACCAAAGGATTGTCAGAGATGTAAGCCCTGCAAAAGTTGACAACTTAGATGCTGAAAAAGAAACAGAAACAGAAAATGGTTTTGGATTTTGGCCTGAATGACAGACAGAACATTAGTCTTATTGGCAGAGATAAAGAAGACAAGAGGGAAAGCCAATCATGATAAAATCATGAGCTCTTTTTCAGGTATGTGTAAGTACTCAGAATTTAGGTGTATATCGAAAAAAATTACTTCTGTATTGTTTTCTGTAATCTGGTCTTTCTCCATAGCCTTATCCATTTCTGATCAGTGACTGGGGGGAAGATAACTAAATGTGCAGTCTAATTCAGAGATTCATTTGAATGCAGTGTCTCTTAGATACAATATGCTCCAAAGATTGACCCTTACTTCTGGGGGGACGGGGGGCGGGGGTGGAGTGTGGGTTTTTACTTGTATGATATGGGAGAAGAAACATAAAATCCGCACTTTCTCCTCTAGCAGTTTCAGCAATGCCCTTTGTCCTCCTCGATTCTGGTTGTTCTACTCTCTTTTGATGCTGAAGTCTATGGCTAATACATTTTAGAGGTCATGCTTTTGGCACAAACACTGCTTCTTGTGGTTTTCATACCTGCCTTTACCTTCAACCTTGCTGTAGAAACCTCAGGTCTGCCTGAAACTTTTATCTGGCCCTGATTAGAATCATTCTGTTTATAGTCCTCACTTGGTCCCAACAATAGTGACCCTCTTCTGGCAAGATCCATATGAGAACCAAGGGTGCCTTAGAAAAGCTAATCCTCAGAAGGATTTTTAATCTTAATAGGTTACACTGGCCAGCTCACTTTGAAACGGCTGTGCACCAATTTCTTACAAGACCCTCTACAAGTATCCTCCTCTTGAAGTTTCAAATGGGAAATGGGTCTCCCTCTGACTTTGCTAATATTTTCTCTATTCTAATGTACTTTCTAAAGCCTAGAAAAAGGAAAATGTAGACCCACAAGTAGCGGCTTTATTTTCCTCTCTTTCTTCTTTCCAAAATCCACTAGGCCAAGACTTCATAGAGGGCAAAGTTATGCTCTAGACGTTACAAGAAAGCTCTGAAATGACTACTCCAAGATGAGTTGTTTATTTGCAAATATGGGGAATGTAAACATAATGGAACCCTTCTCTCTAGAATAGCTACTAGTTTGATTTATCATTATGAGAGGAAACTGCCAACACTAACTTCAATGCCAAGAAACCTTCTTTAAAACATACTTCTTTATTCTTTTCTTTTTTATTTTTTGGGCACTTTTCCTTTGCATTCCTTCTGTAACAAATCCTAATCTCTCCCAGGCATATTATTGCCTTAGGCAAACTAAGACAATGGTCTTGTACTCTGAAAGGCAAAATAAAAAAGTACATCAATAATTTTCAAAATATTGCCCCACTGCACATGTTCAGTTTAAACTACCTGCAGAACATTTAGGAAAGTAAATCCCCCTTAGTAATCCAGACAGATTTGTTTCCCCATTTTAACTTAGAGTGTAAGCAATGTTCTAGTTTTCATTTGGCCTCTTACTATGATTAATCATCACTAATGGAGTTTGGCTGTAAACCAGGAGAAGTTTTTATACCTTTAAGCCCATTTAGTTTAAAGAATATACTTGGTTTCTTGGAAAATATGACAAGAACTTGATATATCCAATCATAATTTTTAAGTACCAAAAGTCCCATTACTCAACCTTATTTAATAATGGTAACTATCTTGTCATGCCAGCACTATAAATACTAGTGGAGAACATAGACAAACAGGTAATCAAACCTGGAAAAGTCAAAAGAGGAACCACAAGAGATAAATAAAAACAGTCACAGTCAAGAGTCAGATCTCACAGATACCAAGGTCAAGGCAAACACAGACCTAGAACCAGATACAAGAGTCAGAGCCAAAAGCAGCAGGAGAGAGGACAGACTGTTCATTAAGCCAGCTGGGACATGGGCAGGTTGGCCAACAGACGAAAACAGCAAAAGGCCACCAGGCATCAGGGTAAATTAGTTTTGCGAAGCCATGGGGATGAGATAAGGATTTGGGATTGATATTCTAGTCTTTTTGTTCTCTTGGAACTGGTGTGGATAGCTGACAGGCAATGATCATTTTTCTTGTGGCTGAGGCTACTGCTCACATTTGCCTCACAGTAATCTCTCTGGAGACTCTGACATCTAACTGGGTAAGTCAGACTGGACTTGAGAAAATAAAATTTGAGATCCATATAATAGAGGGTCCAGAGTGTCTTCACGTACAGATAACTGTTGGAATGGTAGTACCTTAAGCTGAGGGGTTTATGGAGATGGAATCAGAGTTCAGCAGAGCATGAAGGGAAGGTTAAGTAATTGCCTGGAACACTGAATTGAACCTATTCTGCCTGTGGATCTGAAGATTGAGGATACAGGAGTGAGTCAAATAAGATGTAAACTGGCAAACTGGGTTGTGTTCAAGCTGAAGCAGTAAAAATCAGGAATCCGAACAGACAGGCAAGAAACCTCTAGATGGCCTCAGTATCAGAAGATTTATATTATTAAGCAGGTTATTTTTCATTTAGAAAAATTAAAAATATATTTAAAAATGGTGAAAGTCCAATTTCTACTTTATGTAAGGACAGGACAGGTTTTATTTGTATCTAAACAACAGTAACTCATTAAACTCTTTCAGTGATGGTCGATGTCAATTCAAATGTCATCACTGAGCTCTTGAAATTCAAGTTAGCAGGAACTGAGCTCTTAATAGAGATCTTTAAGTGTTCTAAAAGTATTTTAACATTTATAGAAATGCCACTTTTTTCTGAGTTACTGTCAAGGATATGAAGTCAGATCCCTTCCTCTACATACTTGTTACGTTTTCTTTTCTTAAGCCATCATTTCATATAGAGTATTTAATGATCTCCTTCATTCATCCAACACCTATTGATAAGCATTCAGCCCTGTGCTGCAGAAGCTGTAAAGACATATGACATATAGTCTGTGATTTCAGCATTTGCAATAAATATAATTGGAGATTGGAAAAGATTATATGTTAATGTTGCTGACTTCCATTTCTTCTAGAAAAGTAGACAGGTGTCAGGATTAGCAGCAAGTTTTAACAAAAAAACAAATCACACAGCCTCCATAATAGCAATTAAAATTCCAAAGGGTCAAAACTGTGTACGTTGACAGGAAAAGGTTAGACTAAATATACAGAAGTGTAAACCTTCTATTTGCCGTTCAAAATGAGGTCTTTCAAATTGCTGAAGTATCATCAGCATGAGGTCCTTTATATGATGTGAAGAGATAGAGGACTTCATTTATTTCATTTATCTTTTATAAAAGCATTCATAAAGCACAATTATAAATTTTATGTTTGGTTGTTTATGTAATGCCTGATTTTCCCATTTGACTGTGGGTTTCATAAGATAGATACCACATCTGTGTAATTCATCATTGCATACTCAGTTCCAGAAAATATCGTGGACATGGAAGATAGCCAGTAAATATTTATTGAATGCAGAGAATTTGAATAAAATTTTGGGACTGTAAATATTAGAC
Organism: Lynx rufus; assembly: GCF_022079265.1. Lineage (NCBI taxonomy): Eukaryota > Metazoa > Chordata > Mammalia > Carnivora > Felidae > Lynx > Lynx rufus. The sequence goes on from NW_025814889.1 coordinate 110,132,356, forward strand.
AAAGTAGGCTCAAGTGAGCTCTCCAAATCCACAGTAGCTGGAATTATGTTAAGGGCAATGCAACTCTTGCTGAGTTCAAGGTCATCTTTATTTTGAGAAATATCAAGAGACCAGATTGGTTTCAAGGCCTCTAGGAGACTTTGATCCTTTTCAGGTCACCCATGACAGTAAGCACACAGGCATTTTCTGAGGGACCTTTGAGATAAAGAACACTTTTGAGAGCAGAGGGTCACCCTTGAGATTCTGCCTTGTTACACAGTAACAAAGTCATTTAACCAGACAGCTTTGTAGAGGGTATCCAGTCCAGACTATTCTATGCTGAGTGAGATTTCGTTCTTCCATAGATCAGTATATTCGGGTCAATGAACTGCCCTTCAAACTCTGAAGCATTTTCTAGTCCAATCTTGTTGGGGAGTAATGCATTCTTTCCATTTTATATTCCTTTTTCCATTGTCTTTTAGCACTAAGTTTTTATGTACCCTTCTAGAAAGAGCTTCAGACATCCCAGCAGGGGGTTGTATTACACATAAAATCATTGCTTAATTGACATCAGTTTTGGACCCCTGCCATTTGTTTATAACTTCTCGTTTTTGCCCTTCAAATGAACTGTATATAAATAGACTCAAAATAAACTCATTATGGAGTTGGAAGTTGAACATATGTCTGAAATGTCACAGCATTCTTTGCAACCAATGTAAGAGTGTCTATGGATTACAATTTTTATTTTCAATAATAAAAGCTTTTCCTTTGAAGCTAAGTTCTGGCATTTAAAGCACAGCTCAACAAATTTTTGTTTGATACAGAAACACCATTTTTAAAAGTCTTATTTCCTGCCAATGTGGTACCACTGGGAATTTTATAATAGTTAAATGACACAAATATATGTCATAACTCTCTCAGCACAAATAGGTTTTTTAAGAGTTCAGCACCAATCTTTAGCTTTATTTGCCCATATTGCAGTGTCAATGGTAACATAAATCAAACATTTTCTAAATATATATGAGTAGATAGTTCTCAGTATAAATGGATTTCACAAATAATTATGAATGGAACTGCCTTTTCTAGGAAAGGAGAAACTTAAGTGTCTAACATTAAAAAAAAAAAACAACCTTTGAGTTAAGACAGTTTATGCTTCAATTTCAGAATACTGGTTAATTTGTGATCCATATACTTATATTCAAAGATGCTTTGGAAGTTGAAGAATTTAGATTACTCGGATTTGTCTCTATGTTGCTTTGATAACAAATACCACCAAAATCCCAGTGGCATAATAAAACATAAAGTTTCTTTCTCACTTAAAGTCGCTATCCAGGCAACCTTGATGTTGTGGCATTTCCTTCACAACTTCCGGTTTCAGACTTTACCAGAATAGGTGAGCATGGAAACCACAATACCAGTTCCTAAGTAGTTAAGCCTCACAGTAATTCCTATCATTCCCATTCACAGGCTATTGAGAAGGACCAGTTATATAGTCCCACCATGCAAAGGGGCCATGAAGTGTTCTCCATAACTTCAAAAAGGTAAGGAGAACTGGTGACATTGATGAACACTAATAATGCCTAACTCAAAACTCCATTGAAGCAAGACAGATTTAACTTAAAGCTACCCTTCTCTGTACAGGGTTGAATAATGTTCCCCAAAGTTCATGTCCACCAGGAACCTCAGAGTGAGACCTCATTGTGAAAAGGATCTTTGAAGATGTAATTAGTCAAGATGAGTTTATACTGGATTGAGATGGGTCCCAAATTCAATGACTGATATCCTTATAAGAAGGTCATTTGGAGACACAGAAAGGCATGTAGGCAGAACACCATGTGAAAACAGGCAGAAACTGGAAGTGACGGTTGAAGTGATACATTCAAAATTCAAGGAATAAAATGGAATAAAGGAAAAGGAATAAAATGCCAGCAAACAACAGAAATAGACATGGAACAGATTCTTCCCCAGAGCTTCTAGAATGGACCAGTCTTGCCAACATTTTGATTCCAGACTTCTAGCCTCTAGACCCATGACAGAATAAATTTCTGTATTTTAGGCCAACTAAGTTGTAATAAGTTGTTATGCCAGCCCTAGGAACTAATGAGCCACCCCAAAAACAAGGTGGCAGGCAGAGAATTTAATCATTTCTTCTTTGTTCCTGATCTTCGGACACATGCCAGAGACACTGTCACACCAACTCCTCTCCAAGACTTGCCTTTATTTTAACAACTCATTATTTTGTCTTGAGAAAACAGTCATAAAACATGTTATACTGTATCACTAAAACTCAAGAAGACATAATTTAATGACTGACAAAAGGATCAGCCTGCTCCCCTTATGCTAATATTCTATTAACATATTTGCTCTGGAACTCTGGAAATTCATGAAGAATTTGATGTCTTCTGGAAAGCTAAGGACAATTGAAATAGTACTAATGATCTGTACAGTTTCTTGTATTTTTGCTGTTTCAGTAGCAATGAAGACGTTAGGCATATTGAGTTGGGGGCTAGAATTACAGTTAAACACTTAAAAGAATGTTAGAATTTCTGTTCCAAGGTCACCACTTAGCAATTTCACAAATGGCTAAATCAGGTGCCAAAAGTAGTTTGTAATAAAAACCAGGTCAATGGGAAAATAGAAGTGAAGTACTTAAATTATTTTTCCTTTTAAAGATGTTAAACACCCTGTAAGATACCATCTCGCTTCTTATGAAGGATACTTTATTCTCTACTAAAGTTGTAATCTTCCAGTAATAGATAAAATCATGCCATTTCCAAAGTGTTTTCAGGATATTTTGATTTTCTAGGAACACTTTTCCCCTTAATGTTTGCAATAAAACGGAAAGGAACCACAAAACACTGCAATTTCTATTACATCAATTTATTGACATTAATATTTAGTTTCACTTTGTAAGTGCAACCACCTTTGAAGCATGCTTATTGTTCTTTGCTGCATCTTATTTCAAACTCATTTCTAACAATGTTAGCATCTGAGCTTTTGTGGCATATCTAGTTGGTGGAAGAAAAGTCACTGAAATGGTCTATTGCAATACTGAAATTATACCATGCATTATCTCTGTAGTACTGCCATGACAGTCATTTACATAGTAACTCGGAGGGTCTAATTCACTTCAGTAATGTCCTATGATGGCCAAGAGCTGATGTATGAGCTCTGTATTGGGAATTACAATCAAATATATCATTTTAATGTACCCATATGGATACATATGTAATTCTGAAATCCATAATAACTAGTATCATATTATGAAACCTAGAATTTCCATGGTTATATTCCCATCAAGCCCACATGGTTTCCCTAATAGCGTAGTTTCTTTTAACATTGTAATACCCAGACTGGAATAGATTGAAATTATTCTTCGCCATGATTGTTATTAAGTGGAACGAGAGCATTAAAATGAGTAGCCCTGAGAGAGAGAGATCAGCTTTCTGATCTCTCTGTGTAATACAGTGTTTACTTGTTTTGAACTGTGGAGACCAGAGTCGGTCCCAATTTTCTTTATATAATTCACATAACTAGGCGATACATATTTTCTCCAATTTACACAACAATCAGCTGTTCTTCCATTTTTCCCAATATTTCACTCAAGTGAATGCTGGGTATTTTTTTTATCATTCAGTAGAATCTAAATTTTACATAACTCCTGTATAAATATTTACCAGGAAGAGTTTTCTTTAAAAAAAAAAGATTTTCTTTCTACATTATGTCCAAAATTTACTCTTATATTTGGTTTACACTGTGAGCTTTTATCTCTGATTTTTATGTAATGGGTTTGAATATTGTCTGTTTGATCATATCTCTGCCTCATATTCCCACTATGAAAGAAAAATCCTTAAGGTCAAGAATGACTAACAAGATAGAGTCTATGCCTCAGCATTGTAAGACTTTTTTTTTTTAATCTGATGATCCTAATGACAGTGATTGGAGTGATAATGGTAAAAATATCTGGCTCCTTGTTTGTTGATTTTACAAGATTATAATATGACAAAAGTAAATGTAATTATGTTTGAGTGACCTCTGTACACCCTTACTGAAGAAGGCACATACAGTACCTGACCTCCTAAATCTTACAGTCTAGGGAAAATTACAACAAAACAAAACAAATATATTCATTTGGAGATAAATATCTCCATTCTTTGCAGATAGATCAATAACCTGTCCTACCTGTGCTGCTTGTACATTAACCAAAGATAGTCTTTAATAAAATGTTTATTTTTTCCCATTCCTTATCCAATCATTCACTTTGTTTTTAATTTTTTTAGTGTTTATTTATCTTTTAGAGAAAGACAGAATGCAAACAGGGGAGGGGCAGAGAGAGAGGGAGACACAGAATCCCAAGCAGGCCACAGACTCTGAGCTGCAAGCACAGAGCACGACTTAGGACTCGAACTCACAAAGGTGTGAGATCATGACCTGAGCCGATGTTGGATGCCCAACCAACTGAGTCACCCATGTGGCCCCAATCATTCACTTTAAATTTATCTCCATACTGGTTTATCATACCAATTAAGTGCTCTTTGGGATTAAGTAAGTAATATCTAACAGTAAAACAAAATTAATATATACTATATAATTTAATTTCTAGTGTGCCTATAGTATTTTTATTCACCCTATGGCACTCTTAGGCAAATAATAGACCATCTACTGTTTAAATTATATTTCAACTTCCAAATGTAGTTAAGAGGAAATCAAGAATAAGAGTTCATTTTTCTCAGGGCTCTGAGCACAACCAACAATGTTAGCATGAGTCAATGTTAAATACAATGTGATAATATTAGCATTTACTACTTCATGCTATGTGGCTAGCCTATGTACTCAATCTATTACACTGCCATTTTTGATGCAAAACACTTTTGCACAGCCTTTTAAATGCATTCAAATTCAAATTCAAGTCATCAAATACTATGTTTCATAGTGTTTGCCTACTCTTAATCTGCAGCATGACAACTAAAACCCATAAAATAGTGATGTAAAATCTATAATTAAAAGACTTATTTCCCTCTGAGATTTGACTAATATTATGACAATCTGCTTTCTTGTTACCATACATTTTAAATGGAGTAAGTGATATGTCTTGTGCCAGTATTTAAAACTGTCTTTTGAATTCTTTCCAAAAATAGTTATTCTGGCTCAGCCTCAAAGACAAAAACATTTATTATATTTATTAAAAGTGATGTTAATATTCATATTAGTTGAGACTCTTTCAGACAGCTGATGCCATTCTGATATGTCCTTGTTAGAAGTTTTTGGTAAAACAATACATCATCTGAGAGACTGGGAAATTTCATGGAATATCAGACCTAAAAAAAAATATTTTTGAAGATAATAAATCTAATTTTAGTGTTGGATGAGAAGTGGAAAAGAAACTAGAAATATTTTTACCACTGAAATCCAGACATACGTGTATTTTTTTCTTTATAGTAAGAAATTTAAAAGTAGAAAAGTAAAGATTGCTAAATACATTTAAAAGTTGTCAAAAATCAATTTTATTATGTGATCATTAAATTCAATTATTGCTTCTTTTTATTCTAAGGATTAAAATTTTTAAGTATATATGAGTTTTAATTACGGAAATTATTGCCCTAAATATTCTCTTTTAAGAGAACAGTAGATTTCATTTCCATTTGGATGGATAAAAAGCACAGAGAGAATTACTGTGTCAACAAGGAGGCATAGAAGAATAAGCTTTCAGTATGTTAGGACTGTTGCAGACACCTTGGCCAAATCATTTCCCTTTCTATGAGGACACAGAAAATGAGAAATTGATGCAGTTGCTCCCACAATTATCCAGCTAATTGGAGTCAGAGCCTGGGAATGCAAACCCAGAAATCATAAGCATACACTCCAACAACAGCCTGCTCCTAGAATATCAGCAATTAAAAACCCTAAGAGTTCATACTTACTAATCTTTCTTTTAGGGAATTGTCTCACTTACTAGCTAATGGAAATTTGAGAGAAAACATCACTTTTAATAGGCACACATATAAATCACAACTAGAGCACAGATGTCAAAGGTCTGCTATGAAATGAGTTGCCATATTGAATCTTGTCTTATGGACACAACTGAAACATTTTTGGATGAAATTAGAGCATGTCTCTTAAGGTTGTCCAGGACACTAATCATGCAACTTATATTTATATTTCCTTTCTAAATTTTACTGTCTTCATTTCAAAGATGATGCAAGTTTGATCCACAGTGAGTGAATAGAATTTTTACAATAAGTATGTCCTCCAGTATTTAACAAAAGATTATTAATCTACTTCCAAAAAGGGCTAGAGCATATTGACACCTCTAAAACAGAGATTCTGGTCTTATCTATGTATAGTACTTAACTAAGCTAAAACAAACAAATAAAGAGAAATTAAAAAAAAAAAACAAATGAGATTCTTGACCAACAAAAAACAAATTATTGGAATATTTTCCTGAAGACAGAGCTCTACTGAGAATAAGGAACTCAGCTATTAACTAAATTTCTGACATGAGTAGAAAAGGGCATCATGATATATCCACACATTTAAATTATCATTATAAAATACCTGTCCTTCAGGACACCTTCAGCATGTCCTTCTGTCTGAACCATTTATTTTTTAAGATCTGACTAGCACAACTCACAAAAGCACAAGAAAACCACTCACAAACATAAACATAGCTATGTATGCCTCTCCAGATTTTCCCCTCCCGCTTCTCCTATTCTGTCGCATTTTCATTATCTCTGGTTTTTCAACAAGGTTCACTCAAATATTCAAAGCAAGAGCACTCATCTTTTGACAATACAATTTGACCAAGAACTATGTTCAACTTCAGATTCCTTTCAAAGATGATCCTGCATCTCTTCTTGTTACCATACACCATGACTACACACAATGTCCACCCAACAATTCTGTGCAACTGCCTGAAATCCTCCTCACTGACAGTATACAACAGAATATTGTTTCTGTGGATCAAGCTGACCCCAGAGTTTCATCTCTCCTGGAGCAAAGACTGACAGTGTAGCACTAGTCCATTTCTTGGAGCTGGTACACATCCCATGAAGTGTAAACAAGAAGCTTCTATTCTGTCTTTCTGCATTCTGTCTAGAAATTTTGCTCAAGAGATACAAAGCATGAAATAATGGACAAAGAGTAGCATCTAGGCAGTTATACTAAAATTCCTCTTGCGAGAAATAACATGTTCAAGAAACATTAGATTGTTATTTTTGAAAGGAAAATGGACAATTGCCACAAATGGGAAAACACAAGTATAAGCAAATGCTAGTTGGATGTGTTTTATACTGAGTTATCAACTATTCAAGTGTTTTGCAGGTGTGACCTTTAAAAATTGAAGGGTAGTGTTATATCAGTTCTTAACGTAATTTAATCACCTAGGTTGTTTTACATTTGTGGTTCATTTAGTCCAATATCTCAATATGTTCACATATAGTTACAGCACTACAATAACTAATACATAATGATAACTACCCATTACTAAAAAAGCTTTAAAATTTTTATTTACACTATTTTCACGTGAAAATTAAAAGGCAACGCAACAAATTATCCTTCCAGCTTATATAGAATAGTATAATTAATTATCTAGATAAACTCATTCCTATAGGTTCTGAATAGCTAAAGTAGTATTTTAACATCAGTTCCCAAATATTTGAAAACACAAAAGACTAGATCACGTAAGGCAACACTTAAAGGGGAGAGAAAAGCATCAATTCTAGTAGTGTATATGCCACACTGAAAGTGTGTGAACTTAGATAAATCATCTAAATTCCCTAGGCATCAAATTTCTTAATTTTAAAAATGAAATAACACTTTGAGTTTAGTTTCACAGGATTGTGTGGATCCAGTATAAACAAAGCTATGAAGATGTTTATAAAACATTAAAGAATAATATCATTATCAGTTTTTAATGACTTCTATTTTGTTTCCAATCTTTATCTCATTTTTCTATTTGAATGGGCAATTCCATCCTTCATCTTTATTCTATATGTTTCATACCTTGAGCCCTTACTATTGCACAAGTCAGTAATTATTTTTTTCTCATTTTTCTGTTGAGACTCTTCAGCAATGAATATCTAATAATTCTCTTCCTGACAGAGAATAAACCAAAAACATGCAAATTATTGCTATTCTTTGCTCTTCTTCATCATCTGACTTAGGCAATGACCAGCATACTCTAAAAAATATCTCCTAAAAATTGCATTTTCAAAGACTCTTTAAGTAACTCACATATGAAAAGAACATCAAAAGCATCTAGAGTCTTGAAGACTTCCTTTCACACTTCCCTTGGTTACATTGTTTCAGTGAAATTATTAACCTCCAAATCATTAGAGAAATAAAAGAGCTGGGAATTATTTAAATGGTAGAACTCAAAGAACAGCCAGTGGAAGGGATGTAAATTGGTTTATAGCACAAAATTAATTCTTGGTTGCACTGACAGAACTCTCCTAAACTTCAAATTACCAAATATAAATTCAGTGAAGACACATAGGTTTAACATCTTTAGTTTCATATATTTTTTTTTCAACGTTTATTTATTTTTGGGACAGAGAGAGACAGAGCATGAACGGGGGAGGGGCAGAGAGAGAGGGAGACACAGAATCGGAAACAGGCTCCAGGCTCTGAGCCATCAGCCCAGAGCCCGACGCGGGGCTCGAACTCACGGACCGCGAGATCGTGACCTGGCTGAAGTCGGACGCTTAACCGACTGCGCCACCCAGGCGCCCCAAGTTTCATATATTTTTTAGTAGAGCCATGAAAATTAAAACTGGTTGCAGCAAATGGAAATAGATTTTTTACCATGCCAACAATAAGAAGCTCCCATGAGAATCTCAGAAACAGAATGTCAACAGTATGAAAAATTAAACCACAAAAACTAATTCCAAAGCATATTTGTGGATGTGATCACAAGACAGGACTATGAGCCTGTGGCACTTTTAAATATAAAATTTTGTGGATGAACAGATATGAGTGATTATGAATGAACATCGTTCATCTCTACGAATGAACATCTACATCTCTACTTGCCAACCTATTTGTAAGACAGAAAAATATCTGATAATCTTGATGTGTATGCACTTAATGCGTGTCAGATGGACTATTTAATATAGTGTTATATAATATTGTCAAGCTCATGATAGTTATCAACAGAAAATAATAAAATGGAGTTCCTAATAATGCTAAAGGTACAGTGATACTCAAGAATATGGGATAGCTTGCAGTAAGATTCATTTTCTCCACAATAAGACCTCTTTAAACCTTTCCCCAATAGTATATCTAATCAAAACAAAGTTCTTAAAAATAAGTTTTTCCTTAATAAGGCTGATCCCCAATTTAGAATAATAAAGCTTATAATGATGAATAACAAGAACATTAAAATTATCACCATATCTGTTCATTTTACAAATTTAAAAAAAAAAAAAAAACAGGGGTTCCTGGGAGACTGAGTCTGTTAAGTGGCCAACTTTGGCTCAGGTCATGATCTCGCAGTTCATGGCCTTGAGCCCCGCATAAGGCTCTGCACTGACAACTCAGAGCTTTGGAGCCTGCATCCCCCTTCTAAAAGGTGAATAAACATTTAAAAAAAAAAAAAAGGGCCCAGACTGATTTAATGACCTTAATGACCCATCAGACACCACGTAGAAAGCCAGATCTAAGAATCCTATCACTTCTCAAGCCCAGTGCTATTTCCATTAAAATTTGCTGCTTCAAATTTTGTTTTGTGTTTTATTGTTTAAAGATATTTGGTTATATTTATGAAAAATTACCCTACAGGCAAAGATAGTGTTTCCATTTCTTTATCTGAAAAAAAACCCTTATTTCTTAATTGGTAAATTTACTTTCATAAGCATTTTACTCTTTCATTTTATTATTTCTTTCCTTTTCATCTCAGGATTAACTATTATTAAAAGACCACTAAAATATTTTACTTTTCAGAATGTTTTGACCTTTCAATAGCTAATTTCCCTACCAATGCTATACATTTTCAATATATGTCCATGATTTCAGTAATAAATCACTTTAATTAAGATCAGTGATTTTAACAAGTGAATTAAATATCTTAAGATTATCTTGTTGTCTTCAATATGCAGAAATAGAATACAAACTAAAAGTGACATGTCAGTTTCTAACTCTCTTTAAAGCAGTCATTCTATATTACCAGTTCAAGCCCCTTCTTTTTCTGATATGCATGACAGACGATAATGTGATAGACATATCCCCACAATTATATGCAGTTATACAAAATTCACAAGAGTGTTAATTTACCCTTCTCTCATCAACTTAAGGATACATATAAGAATGCAAGCCAGTGACAATGATATTGTTAAACAATCAGCCTTAAATCCTTTTAAATTTACTAAAAGAAAAGCATTAATGCCCATACTTTAAGTATTTTTAGTTACAAAAAAACTTTCAACACACCAAACAATGATTGTGATACCCTAGGATATCCTGGCATTCATATATAGATAATTATTATCTAGAATGATAGTAATTTGAGGGGAGAAAATAGGCAGCACGACAATAAAATCAGATTATTGTTGAATACGTAAATATAGTGTCAGGACGCAAAATTAATTTTAGCCAGTAGAACATTTCTGCAATGTCTTATAACACAGAATGTGGGGACGAGTACTGGTTAAGAGCAGCATCCAGGCTCAGAGTGTCTGGATTAGAATCCTGGCCCCATCATTCAACAACTGGGCAACTTTGGGGCAAATTATTTAAGTTTCATATGCCTCTGTTTCTTTTCTATAAAACAGGGATAATAATAACATCTGTTACATACAATTGTCATAAGGATTCAAAGAAATAACACCTGTAAGCATTTACCACAGATTCAGGAACACAGAAAGCACTTATTACAAATGTTAAGTATAACAAGTTGACTGCCCTCTGACTGGGCAGCTCTTTTTTTTTTTTTAATGTTTATTTATTTTGGGGACAGAGAGAGACAGAGCATGAACGGGGGAGGGGCAGAGAGAGAGGGAGACACAGAATCAGAAGCAGGCTCCAGGCTCTGAGCCATCACCCCAGAGCCTGATGCGGGTCTCGAACTCACGGACCGCGAGATCATGACCTGAGCTGAAGTCGGATGCTTAACCGACTGAGCCACCCAGGCGCCCCTGGGCAGCTCTTTATTTGGAGTTGAGATGGGTGATAAGCACTGTGCCAGCAAGTTCTGAGCTTTCAACCTTGACTTCACTTCTCAAAATAAGAAACATTAAGCCACTAAACAAAACAAAACAAAAAACTTCAGAAAGAATTAGAAGTTCCTTTGTATTTACTTTCATAACTTTGAAGAAAGTTCATCCACTAAATATAATGATTTGGAAGAAGAGATTTTTCTAAAATTCAATTTAGGTTCATTTTAACAAAAAATAATAACAGTAGCCAACAATAGCTATAATTCAGGATGCACTTGACATAAATTATCTCATTTAATCTTCACAACAACTAAAGGAGATAAGTACTCCTGATAATTACACTTTACAGCTGAGGGCAATTTTGGCTGAGAGAGATTACAAAACAGTCTCTAGGCCACAAAGTTGGCAAATAGCTGGCTTGGGTATAAATTAAGGGGCGCCTGGGTGGCGCAGTCGGTTAAGCGTCCGACTTCAGCCAGGTCACGATCTCGCGGTCCATGAGTTTGAGTCCCGCATCAGGCTCTGGGCTGATGGCTCAGAGCCTGGAGTCTGTTTCCAATTCTGTGTCTCCCTCTCTTTCTGCCCCTCCCCCGTTCATGCTCTGTCTCTCTCTGTCCCAAAAATAAATAAAAAACGTTGAAAAAAAAATCCATTTGACTTTGTGTAACCTTAAGTTAACTACCTAACTGTTCTGTGCCTCAAATCTTCCTAACATCAAAATATGAGTAATTATAATACCTTCCTCATAGAATTTTCATAAAGAGTGAGTTCGTATATGCAAACTTCCTGGACCAGGTCTGACACTGTATCACAATTATAATTCTGGCTGAAAGGAGAGCAACAGTGACCAAGATCTTTACTTCTATTGAAGAAATACCAAAACAGATGTGATCATGTGGGAAGATTTCCATCTCACTTAACTTTATCAGTGGTAACACGTCAAGTTGGCAAGATAAAGTCTATACTCGTCATAAGCCAAACACGACAGAGAACTGATTAGTCAGTACATGTAGGACACCACTTTGGGACTCCTCAGGAACTTTGTAGTGACTGAAGGGAGGAGGGAATATGTCCTTTTTCAGTAGACTGGACATCGAACTAAAGACATTTAGGTTTAAGTGTGATGTGGCCTGAGGACATTTGGGTCATAGATATTTTATGACAATTTAATCAGTCCTACTAATGAAGAATCCAACCGTCTACTGCATGTAAGCTTATTGCTAGAATGTGACAGCTATCCAAGATGAAGAATTAAGAAACACAGTCCCAAATAACAGCAGAACATACCGTTGCCAAGACTATATAGCCCCAAAAGCCAGCAGCATTGCTTAATAGGATTATGTTTAATCTGAAAGAACACCACTAGAGATAACATAAAACATCCAATGTCCTGAAGTGGCAGTGAGATTATTCAACTCCTGGACTGGAGGAGCTTTTAATCAGGGCCCCTGGAATGCTCCAGCAATTTAGTACGTTTAAATTGGTTTCACTTGGATAGATCCAGATTTGTGTTGCAGATGTTATCCCACCCAAATCTCCTGTACAAGTTCATCAAAAAGGGTATCATGCTTAAGCAATCTGGAAATTTAAAAAGAAATAAACTCCAAAGCTTAAATCTGCAAAGAGAAATGTGACAGATAGAAAAGCTTACCAAAGAATAAGCCTGTGCTGGTTTTAGACAAAATAAAAATACCAGAAATGCTAAAGATTATTGGATTTTTGTTTCATTTTACTAAATGATAACATTTTAACATAAAGATGCTAAGTATATACATTGAGACAAAAGTATAAAATCAATACATTCAAAATTCATAAAGATCCAATAGAGATATACACATAATAAGAAAGGCAAAGAGTATAAAGCAGAAGAGAGAACAGGTGATTTTTAGAGGTCAGAGGTTCTACACAAGCAATCCCTGCCCTTAAACTGTACAACAAAAACAATTCACATCTCTACTCCTAAACTGAAATCGGATTTTAAATGCCTATCACCATGTATAAAGTAACTCATCTCACTTCCAAATGGAGAACACTGAACGGGGCAACAATTAGTTGATTAATTATTCATTAGCATTGCCAATGCTCTTACAAGGTTTGAAATACACTGAGCAATCGCCCATATTTTCTCACTTTCACAAGGGCATTTGCTAAGTGCCTATTAAATGAATGTAACTAATCATAGTCTATGTGTGGAAACTGTGCATAAATGTATCAAAATTCAAATCACCACCCCCCATTCAACCCATAAAATCCAGCAGGTGGTCTGAAGAACATTTAAGAACAACTAATCTACTAAGCAACCTCTATCACCAGCTAAATAACTTGCAGCAAGAACCTTAATTATGTGCAGGTGCAGATGATTGTACCCATAATACAGTTAAATGGCCATATCCAAGGTATTAAGCATATGTAATTTTGAAGTGGAGGATAGAAAGAATGGAAACTAACCTTTACTGAACCAAGGCTCTGATATAAAATAACTTACTACATATCACAAAGGATTATGGCAGCTGGAGTTTTAACCTAGGTCAGTGTGACACCAAAGTCTACACTTTCTCTACTTCTCCCCTGTCTTCCCATTGTACACAGCCTTTTAAAATCTACTTTGAGATACTGAGGAGGGCACCTTTTGGGATGAGCACTGGGTGTTGTATGGAAACCAATTTGTCAATAAATTTCATATATATAAAAAAAATAAAATAAAAAAAATAAAATCTACTTTGAGAAATGCCTCTTCTTAAATCTTGACTCAATTCTCCCTTCTGGCTTCCCTGTTCAAATTTTCTCACCATCCTAGTTGCCCTCAATACCTGTAACTATACTTTTGAACGTTCAGCCATGGGACTTCCAGATTCTTGATGGTATAATACAAAAATATCTACCCCTTCTCCTCTCAAATGTCACCAAAAATCAAAGGCCTAGGACAGAAATTGAAACTCCATCATTGAAAAAAAAAATCTTAGGTGGTATTTGTAACCCCAAATCACAAAGTATGATGATGGAAAAAAATATGAGGAAGAGGTAAAATTACTTGGCATCAAGGAGGAAGAGCAATTTTAAGCTCCTGGAGAGTGTGGGTGTTTTGCTGGACTTGATTCCCGTTTCAGTGTTTCCTCACCTATAACTTGGGAAAATAATGGTACACTACAAACAGCATTATAATAAGAATTAAAGGAGGGGCGCCTGGGTGGCTCAGTCGGTTGGGCGGCGGACTTCAGCTCAGGTCATGATCTCGCGGTCTGTGAGTTTGAGCCCCGCATTGGGCTCTGTGCTGAGGGCTCGGACCCTGGAACCTGCTTCAGATTCTGTCTCCCTCTCTCTCTGCCTCTCCCTCATTCACGCTCTGTCTCTCTCTGCCTTTCAAAAATGAATAAATGTTTTAAAAAATTTTATAATAAGAATTAAAGGAGAAAAGAAATTTGGTATGGGGTGTAGGGATACCTCCAGAAAATCTCACTGGAGTTCACTAGGTAGATCGAGGCAGATGGGAATGCAGGCCTGAGCCTCATGGGGAATGCCAGGGCTACAATGGTGCAGATTTGGGAACTAGTGACACATGACTAAGAGCTGAAGCTTTGTGAATGAACTCGGGGGAAGAGCTACGACAGATGGGGCAAAAAGCACTCAAGAGATTAAAATTAATTACAATAACATTTATAGTAACAATAATAATTTTTAAATAAGACCTTAGTGTCACACTGGGCTAGCCACCTCACATTCATTTCTCCTTATTTTTGTCAAAAGCCACATTTGATAAATGCTACTGGTCTGATTTTACTGACGAGAAAATTGATAATGTCACAGTAACTTCTTATAGTTGTTGATATTATTGTCTTTCTGAGCTATCACTAGAATGCATGATTATGTGCTACTTAGGCTGCATGGGCTGTGTTGCATGTTGCGCTGCTAGAGATAAAAGGCATTTGAGAGTCAATTGGCCAAGTAAATGCAAGGGATGGATACAGTCCAGCACAGGTGGGCAGTAGATCAGTAATACCTAGAAAACAAGGGAAGAGAGTATCTTCAGATGAGAAAGATTTGAACATGTCCAGACTCTTCCTGGTATATAGTGGTGTCCTGTCCTTCACAAATAAGACTTCATGAAATAACTTCACGCACACATATAAGAGATGGACAAAGACTACTAAGACACAACTATGTGGATCAAAGTGGGCTATATAGAGTCTGGGTTGGGGAAATACACCAGAAATGAAACTAGAAAAAGAAATTTTTGGTTTAGAAGAAGTTGGTTCCTCTGTCAAATCAAAACCAAATGAATTTGTTTTAGTGGAATTAGTTCTAAAAATAAATCTACTTATATGGTACAGAATTTGAATCATTCTACCTATTTCTAGGGTAGTCAGAGATAAAGAAGAATGTTGTTCAGGATTTTAGGCTACCAGAAGAGATTGTAAATTAGTATGCCTATATCAAAGCCACAGACTTATTCTGTCTCCAGACATGAGCTATATGAAATGCACTGATTACAAGGACAAATTTGGAGGGGTACAGTTTTATCACAAATGAGAGGAAATAATTCAGTCTCAGACACACTGAGAGGCCAGTAAATAAGCCTTTAAATGTTTTTCCTTCTCTCCTTTGCTCTTTCTGGTTCCTCTTCCTAATTAAATATATACATCCATTTATTTTCTCCACTATTCATCAAGCCTGCTTTCCAAAAAAGGATTAATTATTCACAAATTGCTCTCAAAAGAGCCAGCTGTTTGACCAAATACAAAAGATTCCCGGGGAAAAAAAAAGTCATTTTTCTGTGTAGACATAGCCAAATCGCAATAACCATGAATCACCATGTCACTTGAAATGTAGAAGAACCATTGATTCAAACATCTGGTGTAAGTGGGAGCTGTGTGAAAGATGCCTACCTGCCCATCAAAAATTGGGGCTTCCCATTTCATGGGGTGGCAGAACCTAAGCGTAGACTATATTTTCCACTTTTCCTTTCATAAAAGTGTAGCCACATGATTAGATTTCACCAAAAAAAAATATGAGTAGCAATGATTTATGCAATTTCGGGGCAAAGGCTCTCAAGAAAATTGGTAGTGGACTCTCAGAGGCCATTCACCAACCAGAAGCATTTGCATTTGGCATACGTAAAAAATAATATTTGTGCTAAGCCACAGAAATTCTTGATTTTTTTGTTATTTCAGTAGTATCATGAATATATTTTCTAAACTTACAATGCTATTTGTTTTTTTTTTCTTTTTAAGAAAAAGATTTTGACTGTTAGGAGCAGAATCTCTAAAAAGTATGTCAGGACAGGAAACTTCTGGATGTTGTAAACATTTTTTTTAGAGTTTATTTATTTATTTGGAAAGAGAGAGAAAGAAAGAGCATGTGCACAGGTGAGCAGGGGAGGTGTAGAGAAATAGGGAGAGAGAGAATCCCACACAGGTTCTGCACTGTCAGTACAGAGCCCAATGTGGGGCTCGATCTCACAAACTGTGAGATCGTGACCTGAGCTGAAATCAACAGTCAGATGCTTAACCAACTGAGCAACTCAGGCACCTCTGGACATTGTAAACATTTTAATATTCTTGTAGATAAATAAATTACCATTCATTGATTATTTGTCATTGCTAAGCACTATTCTAACCATTTTCTATTTGTTAACTCAATATAGCTTTACAGTAATCCAATACAGTAACCACTATTATCTCCATTCAAAAATGGGCAAAATGTGACAAATGACACTAAACAATTTGCTCATGATCGTCAAAACACTTCCATACCATCAAGCTTTAACACCTCTATATACAAAGCGTGTTTTTCTAAGACTGTCTACTAAATACTCTGTTTTAGTATTGGGCAGCAACAAATCTTTATCCAGTGAGGCAAGCATTTACAATACAAGGATCAGTTCACCATTAACTTTAATCAAGTATAGTAAAACCTTGGTTTGCAAGCATAATCCCTTCCGGAAACATGCTTATAATCAAAAACACTTATATATCAAAGTAAACTTCCCCATAAGAAATAATGGAAACTCAGATGATTTGTTGCACAACCCGAAAATATTCATATAAAAATTATTACGATACTGTAATATAACACAAAATATTAAAGAAAATACAAAATATAAAGAAAAATAAACAAATTAGTCTACACTTACTTTTGAAAACCTTCTTGGCTGATGCAAGGGAGATGAAAAAGGAGTGTTATTGTGGGGGACGACTTTCACTACCACTAATAGAATCACTGCTATCTATTGGCTCAATGGAATCTTTTTAATTTCCTGCAACTTTAACAAGAAATCTATCCAATGACACTTATTTTTGCCTTCTTTTGAGGATTCTGCGGAAATGTGACATTGCATTGTCATTAAACAGGTTCATTGCCCACATTGCTACAGCCTTATTCATGTGGTGCTTTTCTAAAAAGTTTTGTACTGTTTCCCACATTTTACACACCTCCCTAATCTCATCTGAAGTGAGGGATTCCTCCACCTTTTTCTCTACCTCCTCTGTAGATGAGATGTAGACATAGATTTCTTATAAAATCTTGTAATTTCGGCCACTCACATACCTCATTCATACTTCTCAACGATTTCCTTCTTCCACCGTAATCATCTACTTCTTATTGTCTTTCTTTTCAGCGTTTTTCTGCATGGGGCCATTGTATATGTTCACACAGATGTTGACTACAATATTAAATAAACTCTTGTCATATACTGTATTTAATGTAACTGGAAATAAGGCAGCAGAGGAAAGGGTCTGTATCTGCAGGCAGTCTGACCTAGAATGAAGCAAAGCATTCCTAAGCGTACTCTTGTATGGAAAAGCAAAGGACTGTCCATAGGCACTTGGAAGTGATGAAAAATAAACACACTAGTGTCAGTTGTGGGCACCTGAAAAATCACTGATTTCTGCCAAACACCGCAGCCTGAAACTGAGCATCCGAGCATGGGAGACGATTACCCACAATCCCACAGTGAGAGACAAAGAGAAGAACCATTGGTTCAGTTGTGATCATATGACATTCGGTGTCACGTACTACTTGTTTTTATAAGACATAGCTTATTTATCAAGTTAAAATTTATTAGAAATGTTTGCTTGTCTTGAGGAACACTTGCAGAACAAGTTACTCACAATCCAAGGTTTTACAGTATATTAATTTCTCAAGTGAAAGGTATTTTTTAATAAATTTTAACTTTTTTTAATGTTTTATTTATTTTTGAGAGGCGTGGCGGAGAGAGAGGAAGACAGAGAATCTGAAGCAGGCTCTGCACTGACAGCACAGAGCCTGATGTGGAGCTTGAACTCACAAACAATGAGATCATGACCTGAGACAAAGTTGGACACTTAACCTACTGAACTACCTAGGTACCCCTCAAGTGAAAGGTATTCTAAAATGGGAAATATAAATGTTATTCCCTCTCCCTCTTGGGACTTTTATAAACTCTGATATCTGAGAAATATATAGCTTCTGACAGTATTGATGTGATCTCCTTTCTTTTAGAAGTTACAGATTAAAGAAAGTTTTACATTTGTAAAATCATTACATAACAATGCATCAACAAAGATCTTTCAAGATAGTAGATCAGCAGCCAAAAAAGAATCTCTGTAACTCAATTTAGGTGTCCACCTTGGAGAGCCTCATCTTTCTAAGAGGGAGGTTTCAGAATATACTACAGGAAAATACAACTTTTTATTTGAGTACAAATCAGCATAAAAATATGCATTGTGCCTACTTGTTTGTTTTCTTACTCCTATTTTATTTCCTGGTTTATTATTTTCTTATGTCATGCTATTATTTCAATAAAGTTGTTTATTTTGATAGAAATCTCCTCCGAGTTCCTGAAGAGTCTTAAATCTTTGGCCTGTGCTTTGTATGCCCACAATCTTATTGCATTTTCTGAGTATAAATTATCTCTAAGGCACTAGTTCTTGAACTTTAACATGCATAAAAATTATCTAAGAAGCTTATTAAAATGCTCTGGTTCTGTTAATGGACTGTATCCAAGATATTCTGATTTTTATGCCTGTGGTCAGGAATCTTCATTTCAACAAATTAAGTTAATTTTAATGCAGGTGGATTGGATCAAAGTTTGAATAAAGGAATTTTGTATGCTATTCTATGCTAATTTAGTTGCACCAAAGACCACAACATAAAAGGTATTGTAAATTCTAATACCTAAAAGCATTCCATAATACTTGTAGGTAATTTTTTTCCCTTCAAATTTGGCAATTTTCATTTTTATGTAAAATAAATAAATAAATTAAATCCCTTAATAATCACTTTCTGCACTCCTGGTCAGGTTGATACAGGAAATGTAATCACTGAAATTGCTGGCTGCCTATATGATAAAATATTGACTTAGGCTTACTACCTATTTATGGATATACCCATCTATTGTTGCATTTCCATTATAGGTCATGTGAATAATCAGCAGAAATGTATGGGCTTAATTCTACATGGAACAAGACAAATTATAAATAAATATTTCTTCCATTAAACAAGAGAGGTTTAGAGCTGAAATGTATATTAGGGATACTTCAATATAATCAGTTCTGGTAGCACATGAGTTTATATAGAAATACTTTGATAAGGCTCAGAGTAAATTGGAAAGCTATAAATTTAAAATCATTAAGTTGGCATTGGGAGACCTGGACAGACATACAACCTGAATTCAATTAGATCAGTTTAGATAGAGATAGATGCATAGATACATAGATAGATAGATGTATCCTATGTGTATTCTTTAATAAAAAATTTACTTTTCATATAACCAGATTATTTTTTCATGTTTATAGTCCTCCCCAAAGTTAACTTGCTTCCAAAGAGTTTCATCTAGTGATTCATTTTATCTCTGATTCAATAATTTAGTACCTATTGCTCAGTCTGAGGAATGGCAGAGCAAGCATGACTGAAGGTCAAAGAGATAGGAAGTTTTATGTGATCAGGACTGGAATGCAGCATTTGAGCTCCCAAGGAAAGCTGCAGGCAGATTATTTTTTAAATCTTTTTTCAATCTATGTTCAGAAACAAAAGGCTGATTGCCATATTGAGAAAAGGAAGAATTAAGAGAATAACTACTTTTGTTGTTTCAAGAAATTAGTGAAGCTCAAGTCCCCAACTTGCATATCCCACTAAGAAAAATGAAAGGCTATAGCTCCCTGGAACAATGCTCCTTTTCAGAATGGCCACCATTTATTTATTCAAGCAAAAACAAACTCAAAGGGCTTACCAAATATTTCTTCAGGCAAGTATAATGTGCTCCCTGAGAGAATTTCTATTATCTACAACTTTTTCTCCATCTCCTTACATTTCCAATAGTACTTCGGCATTCCAATGATACATTAAAGATCTTTATAAGTTGATATCTCAGGCAACTTATCCCCAGCCCACCCATTAATATAGCATTAAATGTGTTAGAGCATTATCTAAATATATGGGTTCCAGTTTGTTAGCAAGGCAAGTGAAAAGGTAATGGACCAGGAAAATAGAGAAATATAAACTGCTAGTTGGTGCATTAAGTAAAAAAGGCAAGGTAAGTAAGCTAAGCAAGAGTGAGTGCATGATGCTATACTTTCTCTAATGGCTACACTTAATCTCTTGAGCTCTTGGTTTTTGCCTCAACTATGTTGTAAGTTCTGCCTGGTCATGTTATTTGTGTCCTTATCTCTTCTTTCAGATTATAAGGTATTGAAAAAACAAGGATAGCTTCTTGTGTCTCTTTGCACCCTCCTCGGTTTTTAAAAATGTACATGTTGTAGAGAGCAGTGTTGACTGAAATTAATTGAACATGTAAGATTGAAGGTAGAGAGGAACTTCTGCAGATCTTGAACTGCATGTGTAGATAGCCCACAAACTGTTCAAAACAAAAGGAGAGTGATGAACATGAGTGGCTGATTTTTTGAAATTGAATGTGGTTGTAGAGTTTGAGGAACTCTAAAAACAAGGGATAATGGACTTAATATTAAAGCTTCTTACTGAAACAGTGTCCAACACTGGAATAATATGGAAATATGAAATATCTTATGGAAATAAGATGTGTTTAATTAATTGAAATAAGGTAAAAGTAAAACACAGATGCTGACAGACAATAGTCATAATAAGAGGAAAGTGACATGATTAGATGGCATGGGTCATAAAGAAAGAGGGATGGATCAGCTCTGGTGTGATATCAATGGTCTGGAAGCAACAGAAGAGAGCATGGAATTTACTGACTTTTGTTATAAAGGTTATAAAACTTTTGTTTTATAAGATATAAAGATTCTTCCATGACAGAACACAACACATTGATACTTAAATAGATGAAATGCAGAACTATTACTTACAGCTCCAAAGTAGAAAAGCCTGCCAGTCAGGGCTACACAGGAGGTCACATCCCAGAACAGGGTATAAGCAAGCTGGACTAGTAGGAGGCAGCTTATGTGTGGCTTCTAGTTATGTAGGTTTCTAAGGCTTGTAGTGGACTGGCTAAACTGCATAATTTCAGTTTCCCAGGACAAGAACATAGGGGCTGTCCCCAATTATCGGTAACCTGGCCCTGGGACAATTAGGGTGGGTATACAGTAGACCCAGTATGAAAACTCAATAAAAGAAGTGGTTGGGTGTAGGCTTAATTAACTAATCAAGGAGAAGAGGTCAACTTCTATCCAGGACTTCAAAATTAGGTTGAGATAGCTTAACACAAAACACAACTGTATTATGATCTTGACTAGTGAGTTCAGGGTAATGGAGAAGACGCTTCCTTCCTTTCCAGTATTAAAATTTCATAGTCAGTTACTCTATGAACATAGTTATCTGATCTTCCCTTTATAATTGTAGAGTTGCATTGAGGGATAATCTGAGGAGTATATAATCAAAATCTGTATCATTAAACTCATCCCTTTAAGTTTCAAAGAAATATTTTTAGAAGATAATCAAGTAATGCCATAAAAACCATGATCAAGTATGTGGAATCCCTAAGTCTGGGTCCTCAATGATCAATTATAGGATCAACAGGGCCCCATATTAATTTCAAGCATATTGACTGTGAGTGTGTATATCCTAAGATAGTTACATGGAACTCTGAAAAGATGCTCCTCTAATTCTGGTTTACCCTCCCTGAATGACATCTATGACCCTGCCACACAAAAGCATACTCCCCTCCCAACCCTGATACCAGACCTCTGTTAACACTTTTACTGGAGTGATTTATAATAATTTTTATTTCTTTCCAAGAGAAAATAAAATATTAATAATTATATAGATGGTTGCAGTATATCCTAAACATTTGAAGTCGATATTCATAAAAATAATACAAACATCTCTAATACTCCTATTAGGGAAATAACACTGGCCCAAATAACCACCAGTGTAACCTAGTATAGCACATTTTTTGTTCCAATATCCATTTGTTTCTTAAAAATGAAACTAGTTTCAAAGAAATTTGCACAAGACAAATTAAAAAGCAAGGAAGACTTAATTCAAGTTTACAGTTACAGGGTAGAGGGAGTGAATTCAATTCCATGAAACAAAAAGAGAAGAGACAATTTTTCATCACTGGGGTAAGCTAATGGAAAAGTACTGGACTGAAGGAATTTGGCTGGTGGAGGGAGAGGTGGCCAGTGGGATCAGTCCATCAGTGTTTACTGACTGGCACTTAAATAAATTAGGCTCCTAGCCTCACACAGAGAATGAGTAATAGGGGTACTACCTTTCTTGATGATTATATTTCAGAGGGATGGCTCCCAGGTCCAAGAGAAAGAAAGATACTCTTGGGCTGTAAAATCAGCTGAAGGCAGAGAGAAGACTTATATCTAAGAGACGGACAAAGAATTGACAATAGCAAGTTATTTTTTTGTTTTTGTCTTTTTATTTTAGAGAGTGTGTGTGAGCGGGGGACAGGGGCAGAAGGAGGGAGAGAATCTTAAGCAGGCTCCATGCTGACCGTGGAACCCCACACAGGGCTTGATGCCAGAACCCTGGGATCATGACCTGAGCCAAAATCAAGAGCTAGACACTCAACTGACTGAGCCACACAGGTGCCCCTACACTAGCAAGTTTTTTAAAGAGAATGCTCTAAGAAAAAAATCAGGTGCCTACAATTAGAAAGAAACCTGTCTAAATTTCAGTCAAGCAAAGAAGGAATATTAAGGCCATTTTGGCCACTTGGAAGATATTTTTTTTATTCTTTCAACTACATTATAAATTTTCATAATTTGTTTTCATAGCTGTGTAAACTCATGTCTTTTCATACAATATTCACCAATTTATTCACACATTTATCAGATATCTACTACAAGACACACATTGGACTTACCCAGGGAAATTATAAACTTTAATAAGAAATTTAAAATATTAACAAAACAAAGAGGGAGAAGTAAATAAATTACTCCAGGAGGGTAAGAAACATACAAGTGCCAATTAATATATTCTTATAAGTATATACATATTTAATTTTAATCATATTTCAAATGGCTTCATATAATTCACCAAAAAGAAAAGTGAAGTTAATCCTTTTACAAAGAATATATTTTTTTTCCTAAGTTATCTACCTTTTAAATCTACATTTTAAAATCAGATAATGTTTCTCAGGTTGCATTCATACTATTTTAAAAAAATCTTATGAAATTTATCAGTGTATAGAAAGTCATTTTTCAGGTATTGATTTTATAAAAGAAAATGCACATTGCTTGACATTTATTTCCTATTTTATTTTATTCTTAATTTGGACTCTTGTTGCTATTGAAAACCAACCCTAAATATGGGCCTCTTTGCTATTTGACTATAAATCTTTCGTTTTATTCCTGAAAAAGGAATCACTTTTGCAATGCATACTTTATCTACTTATCTTATTTTTTCCCCTCCTCGCTCAACTAAGCTAAACCACAGATAAATTTAGTTTTGATTTCTGGTCTATTTGGTCATTCCAGAAATGGAAAGGTCACTTTCATTCTAATTTTAAAAGCTTCCTGCTATTGGCGTATAAATACATATGTAAATAATCCATTGTTCATCAGTGAAAGCCAGGTTCCTGAAAGACCAAGCAGAGGAGAGAGGACAGTTACCTATCTTTGGAGCTGAGATTTTTAGAAGAGATTTTTATGGAAAGTTTTTAAAAACCCATTTATTTCCATTAAGTATAACCATAGTTATAAGCAACAAATACATAGAGATGTCAAAATGGGAACGCAAAAAGGCCATTTTTCTGGCTTATTTCACAGCAATCACATTTCCCTTCACACCTCCCTTATGTTTTTGAAACACTTTAAAATTTTTACATTACATTGTAGAGTTTAAAAAGTGTATAATTCACTTTACAACAACCAAACTGAACCAACTAAACATAAACTAATATTTCATACCACCCATGTATTTATTGAATTTTGCTTCTTGTTATATGGTGTATAAAAAGGCCTTATAAATTATTGAATGCCCAACAAAATAACTGAACTTGACAATTTTCTAAAACTACATATAAAAAATTCAAGTGTTCTGAGAGCTATGCTTTTCATTTGAGTGGTAAAGAGAAAACAATTTTAAGACAGAAAGTAAGTGGAATTTTTCATATATAAAGTCGATATTATTGATTTTTTTAAATGATAGTTCTATGATTAGAGTGCCATCTAGTGGGGACATGCATTACACAAGGTGTGTTTGAGCAGTTCGAGTAAGACTGTTCCCTAATTTTCCATCATTTTAGTAACCAAGTGAGCTGCAAGAGTAAAAACTAAGGTACAAGAAGACAGTTGTAGTTCCAATGAGGGAGCTTCAGAACAACATGGAGGGAAAACATCTTTGCCCTGAAAGCCAACAGTAAGTATAATTTTACAGTTTGCCTTCTGAGAATTGTAGACTGGCTGCACAGATTCTCAGCACAGAGGACTGCATCTACTTCCCTCACACACACTAAGGCATTTGACCAAACTCCAGCATAGCTTCTATCAGCTCAAGGTCATGTCCCTAGGATGACTACCCCAAGCCCCTTAAAATATCTGCCTGAGAAAGTTCAGTGTTGCCAAAAGAATTTACTGTTTCTTCCAGCCAAAACATGACTTCAGTCCCCTGACCTCCTTTTTCTCAGAGCATTTACTTTAGAAAGTATACAGTTGTAAATCCTACCTCTATCTCTTTAAAATATATCTTTTATAACCCAGAAAGGTCTCTCTCAAGGACCTAGGAGTTATCCCTTTGAAATGTAATCAAGAAGACTAGGGCCCCTGTGGGAGGTAGGAGTCTAACTTGAATACATGCCACTTAGCAGACACAAGGCCTGAGCACACTGACCAACCGCCCCTACCCTAACATCCCCCACGCAGCTCCCGCCCAGGACATTTCCTTTAGCATCCCCCAGCATTTAAACAAGCTTCCTACCTTTTGTTTCAGTGGATTTGAGCTGTTTATACTGAAGTGCCTCTCCCCCACTGCAATAATCTGAATAAAATCTGTCTTGCCATCTTGAACAAAATCCACCTTTGTTTCTCTTTGACACTTCAAAGCTGGCAATCTAGGAAGTGATTCAGAAGGCTGAAGAAGCCCATGGAAATCATCTGTCCCTACTGCTTTCAGCCAGTGATTTGAGCAGCCGAGAAAGCCAAACATTATCACTTATCTGCTGAAACAGTGGCATCTTGACTTCTCTTAAAAGCATTTCCTGATATTGAGTCTCTCTCATCACCAGCTATTGTGTCTTTATTTCTAACTTCCTACGTTTTATTATCTAAATCCTGTTTCCCTTGTTCTTTCCTCAGTGGAACTAGAGAAAGAATTCATGGATCACAGAGTCAGACCTGAAACAACTCATACATAAAGTAGACCACTGTACAGAGGACAAAACTGAAATTCAATTCTTTAAAGCCCATTGCCTAAATTGAAAATGCAAATTAATGCCAGAACAAAATTAGCCTCTAGGTCCTGACTTGAAGCCTAGCGGTCTCTCTACCCTAAAACATGTATCTTCCTGCTTTGAGTATGGTCTTCCAGATAATTGAAACCAAACATCTTAAGATACATGGTTTGTCCTCCATCTTGTCCTCTTCAAACTTTCAACACTATTAGTCTCCCCCCTGACACTTTTTTAAATTGCCACCTAATTCTTCCTTACCAGCGTGTATAGTACCTAGTATGGCATGAACACATTACACTCACTCAACATCTGTTGAGTGGCTTCACCCATCTTAGCTACATTCCTAAACTTTCTCTTTCTTGAGCTGGTTTGAGATATGCTCACCCAGAAGAAAAACAGCCTGTGTATGTTCATGGCTTACAATGATTATTGCTTCAATAGAAATATATTGAGAGTAAATCATTCTCATTTTTATAGTCCATCAAGCTGGACTTCAGGAAAGTACAGCAGTAATGTGGCAAGTAATGATTTACTCTACGAAAAAAGTATGAGCTGCATAATCTCTGATGGTTTACACAGATATGAAGATAAAACCCTCAGTGACAGAAATTGTAAAAATCTGTTTTGTGGTTTCTCCTATGGAATCTAAGTCATGACTACACCTGTATCCTATTCCTCATTGACTTGCCTTTGTCAGGTAGCTAAAGGACTACGCATCCCATCCTTACCACTGCTATGTTCAATCTATCAGGCACCAAGTAGAAATCATTATTGAATCACAGTTTTTGATTTTCATTATTGTTGTTTCTAGGATCAAATTCCTACTTGTATATAGAAGTATTAATTCATTCAATTGAGAGGTTTCTAAAAATATTGGTTATGCTCATATATAAAGGTCTTCCAAAAAGGCAAACTACTGTTATCTTTTTCTGATTTTAATGCAACTTACAAACATTGACCTGTAGGATATTTATGTTTGCATCCAGTTGTCCATCTAATGCTAACTCAAACACACATGAGATGGCAGGTAAACACCCTGGCATCAACCACGAACAACAACAAACAATAAATCACTATGCTTCCAAGAGATGTGTGAGAGAAAGCCTGTGAAGTTCTGAGTTTTCACTGGATATGATGACATAGGATAAAAGATAGGGGTCCAGTCAATAAAATCCTTATTTATAACTAACAGCATATTCTATTATGATCACCTTTATTTCTTTCTGACCTAAAAAATGTGTTTACTGTCCAATTCATAAAATATCCCTTGATATCTGTAAATCATTTTTAAAGTCTAAATATATGTATAATATAAACAAAAAATGTACATGTTCTTGCTCAAATACAAAAACAAAAAATCTAGAAATCAGAAGTACTTTTCTTTAACAATCAATTCCTTATTGGTTTGAATAATAATTACAGATGTAAGGGAAATCTCAATATTGGTGAGTACACACTGTACATGTAGAAAGCTGTATTTTAATTATCTACCAATCTGTCTCTCCCACTATTGTGCCCCTTGAGGGACTACGTCTTACTTATCTTCATAACCCCATCATTGAATACACTACCTATCACATTAGAGCTCAATAAATGTTTGTCCAAATAAACTGCACCCAAGTGCTTACTGAATTAGTGATTATCATCAGAAAAACTTTGCAATTTTTGTTCCTCTTGGTAATTCAGTAATTGACAAAGGTTGGTATTCAGGTTTTGTAGCTGATATCAACCATTACATATGCCCTAGGATATAGTCCAAAATATAGCTAAGATCTGTTTAATTTTACACATATTGAATTTAATCTGACATTAATAAGATAGGATAAAAATCCCTTTTTTATTCCTCTAACATATCCCCCAAGTCCCTACCTTTGAACTTTTCATGATATTCTTTCATGGCCTGTGTACATCTTTTCCCATCTTACTGCCTACTCTTGCCTACAACTATTATCCAACACTCAAGGCCCAACTCAAATCATACCTCACCCATGGAGCATAACATCATGTCCACAGCACTGCAATAAGATAGAACTGCTTATGATTTTCTATTATACTTCCTGCATCTGTAAACTGTTCAACATCATTGTGACGAAAATATTTTAAACACCTAACCCTGTACCTGATAATACATACTCCTGGCACTTTTTGTCTTGGGGTCCATCACATCATAACTAATACATACCTATGTCAGCAAACTAGCATGAATCTCTAGGCATTTTCTCCAGATTCCACTCAATTAACTTTCAATTATTCTGCTCTCCCCCTTATCTACCTAATTTTTATTTTTTAAAAAATTATTTTAAATATATATATATACATATATATATACATATATATATATATATGTATATATATATATATATATTTAATTTCTGGGAGAGAGAGAAAGAGTGTGAGCAGGGAAGGGGCAAGGAGAGAGGGTGACGCAGAATCTGAAGCAGGCTCCAGGCTCTGAGCTGTCAACACAGAGCCTGACACAGGGCTCCAAGTCATGGACCACAAGATCATGGACTGAGCCGAAGTCAGACACTTAACCAACTGAGCCACTCAGGCGTCCCCTTAATTTTTATGTTTATATCTTTGACTCTGGTCTTGATACATGCTTTGCTGTTGTTATCTCTTAGTTTTGGTGGGTTTTCTTGAACTCTACTATATTCACCTCAGGCTTGTTAACTTGTAGCCTTTCTCAGGTTGAAGTAAAAATTTTCTCCATTTCCAATACATTGTATTACTCCCTCAGCTCCCATCCCAACTGAAGAAGTTAGACAGTAAGCACTGAACTCTGAGCAACTGCTAAAAATGAATCTGAGAACTCTTCCCAGTGAATGACCAGGCTCCTCTTGATATATAGGGAAGTTTGATTTCAGGATGGAAGAAGTATCCTAGCCAATGGAATTTCCAGAGAGCTAAGACTTGTGGTAAAAGCATGGGTCCCAGCACTGTAGGAACAGTATGTAAAGACAGGGTAAAGAGGGGTGCTACTTTAGATAATCATGAAAGGTTCCACAGAGGAGATGGTATTTAGGCAAGAAGGAAGACAAGAAGGAAGTCAGGATGCAAACTATGTGATTATCTGGGACATAAACATTCCATAAAAATGGAAGAAAATCTGTAATTTCCTCATGTTGAATCTTTCTTACCATGTTGAAGGAGCAACAAGTAAACTAGGTGGCTGGAGAAGAATGAGTCAGGATGAAAGTGGTCAGAAATAAGGTCAGAGAAGCCAGCTGATGTAAGACCTTGCAAGTGATAGTAAAGACTTCAAATCTCATACTGATGATGAGAAACTATTAAAATGCTGAAAATGGGAAAGGGACATGATCTGATTAACATTTTAAAAAATAACTCTGGGGGCGCCTGGGTGGTTCAGTCGGTTGAGCGTCCGACTTCAGCTCAGGTCACAATCTCACAGTCCGTGAGTTCGAGCCCCGCATCAGGCTCTGGGCTGATGGCTCAGAGCCTGGAGCCTGCTTCCGATTCTGTGTCTCCCTCTCTCTCTCTCCCGTTCATGCTCTGTCTCTCTCTGTCTCAAAAATAAATAAATGTTAAAAAAAATTAAAAAAAATAAAATAAAATAAAAAATAACTCTGACTTAAATACATGTGTAGGGTTCAAAATATTACATATGAAGAAAGTATGCAAGTAGACACACATGGAAGCCTATAAAAAATCAATAATAGAATGCTAAATGTTATGCCAAACATACACAAAAACAGGTCCTATTCTTCTATAATTTCTCTAATATTTGCCATTCCAACTTATGACTTAGGAAAATATAAACTATGTGTTGATTGTTATTTTACTTTTCAGCTTACCATGGATGTTTAATAAGTAAAATTAATGTTTGTACATTAAAGAAAAATATTTTTATAAATCTTATTTTGTGGAAACATTTTCATTTTTTTTTAAGTAGGCTCCACACTGAGTGTGGAGCCCAATGTGGGGCTTGAACTCACAACCCTGAGATCAAGACCTGAGCTGAGATCAAGAGTCAGACACTTAACCAAATGAACCACACAGGCACCCCACATTTCCATATTTCTTAACCAAGTCTTTTAATTAAATATGTTGAGTATTTTGAAAAAGTAATCTTGAGGTATGGGACTCTGAATGTTCTTTCATACTTAAAGTACAGAATTAGATGATTAAAATAGATTATTTAGTGCTACACAGGTAAATGAAGAACAACAGAAAATGAGGCAAGTTAAATATCATTTTTTACAAACATTATATAAATACCTACCTAGAGATAACATAGAATAAGCAAGATTGATAGCAAGATTGTAGTACTTCAGTTCAAATCTTTAATTTTCTATAAGCAGTGCCATCTTCATTATTAGATCACAGCAGAGATACTCCACAGGAGTATCAGGACTTGCTGATTTTATCTCTTTCTACTGGCAAAATGGAGAAGAACTCAGCGATTAACATCTCTGACTGCAGGGTCAAATAAACTGGGCTCCGGCTCCACCAAGTGCTAACCATATCACCTTGAATAAGTCACATAAGTGCTGTAATTCTTAATGTTCTTATCCATAAGGTGACCATAATATTAGTTCCGCATCCAAAGGGTTGTCCTAAAAGAGATAATTCCTATAAAGCATTTACACCACCCTTTAAATATAGTTAAGTATTTCTTAAATATTACCTACAATTATTTCTGGGCAACTATTCCTATCAAAACACAATGATAATCTCAATGAGTCTAAATAAAATGCAATTAGAAAGACGGTATTGGGGGGTGCCTGGGTGGCTTAGTCGGTTGAGCGTCCAACTTTGGCTCAGGTCATGATCTCGCCAACTATGAGTTGGAGCCCTGCGTAAGGCTCTGTGCAGACAGCTCAGAGTCTGGAGCCTGCTTTGGATTCTGTGTCTCCCTCTCTCTCTGCCCCTCCCCCACTCATTCTCTCTCTCTCTCTCTCTCTCTCTCTCTCTCTGTCAAAAATAAAAAATAAACATTAAAAAAATTTTAAATAAAAAAATTTTTTTTAAATAAAGTATTGGTTAAAGCGTGTATTTTTGTGTGTCAGTCAAAAATTAAATTTTGTCAGGAAATAATATACAAAAGAGACAGTATATACCTAATGATACAATTTTGCCTATAAAATATAAAGCAAATAAAAGAAAAGCACACAAGCTAAGGATCAGTTTTCCTGGTGATGTTATAAGGTAAAGTAGATCTATCAATATCAATCTAAATGTTAAAGCATATGGATTAGGGTCCTTCTATTACTACTTCTCTCAGTCTGAATCCTGTTTATCTTTCAATAGCCAGCTCATGTGTCACACACTAAGGTCTTACCAGCCCATCAGCACTCTGCCATGATAACTCTGTTAACTCTTATGTTTATTACAGCTCACTAAAAACTGAGAGCAAGGCAGAAGAGTTCACAGAAATCCCTCACAAGGCACTCAGCCTTCATTGAGTACACTTCA
Source organism: Lynx rufus (assembly GCF_022079265.1). Taxonomy (NCBI): domain Eukaryota; kingdom Metazoa; phylum Chordata; class Mammalia; order Carnivora; family Felidae; genus Lynx; species Lynx rufus. Next base: position 110,163,715 of record NW_025814889.1, read on the forward strand.
GCAGCCATCTGAAGGCTAAAACCTGAGCAGAAGATCTGAGAGAAATGCCTGCCAGGCACTCTGAACTTTTAGATGTCCTCCAAAGTTTGGAACTTGTCAACAAGACAGAGAGGGAACTTCCATGCTGCAGAAAGTTTCCTAGGTGGCAATAATCACTTGATTCAGTGACCAGACTCCAAGCTCTGCTAAAGGGAAAATCCTAAATCTATTCCGAAATATTTGAACCAAATGGTTAACTAAATGTAACTAAAGTGCAACAAAACCTAAATACAGCTTACCTACATAGTGTATTGATTCATCCACTCCCCAAACTAGAAACCAAAGGAGAGGCATTCCTTTTTCCATCAGTAAATTTTATTCACTTCAGTATCTATTATACTTTTACCCCACAGTGTCAAGCATACAATAAAAATTACAAGATGTAAGAAAATGTTAACCCACTATCAAGAAAAGAAATGTCCAATTAAGGCAGATATAAATCACTTGTTGGGGTTATTGGACAGGAACTTTAAAGAAACTGGTAAGTATATTAAAGGTATATTAAAAAAAAGGCATCCTATTAAATAATTTGTTTACATACTTATCTTGATTGGCTATATGTCCAAGAGAAGGGTAGGGAAATGTTTTTCTTTTTTTTTTTAATGTTTATTTATTTTTGAGAGAGAGAGAGAGTACAAAGGAGGGGCAAAGACAGAAGGGCAGAGAGAGAATCCCAAGCAGGATCCACGCTTTCACCTCAGAGCCCAATGCGGGGCTCCATCTCACGAACTACAAGATCATGACCTGAGCCAAAATCAAGAGATTGATGCCTAACCGAATGAGCCACCCAGATATCCCGGGAAATTTTTTTATTTATCTATGCAGCCACATTTCATTGCTTTGTTTTTAGTAATATTCAACAGATATTTTATTGAATAAATGAAATAAATAACTATGACAATGTTTTTCATGCCTTTGGAAAAAAATGCATGCATACTAAATATCCAGGATGATACATATAGTACATCTACCCCAACATGTTACATAAATGAAATGGCAGTCTGAACTTAGTCTTATCACTGTGATAAGGTATTAATCTGCTTCAATCATGGAAAGTCTCCATTTAAGAAATCTTGGAGAAAAATACATCAATCGCACTGGTTTAATTTTTTAGGCTGAAAGTGATACAATAGTTGTAGGCAGTTGGAGGTTACATTACAATACTGACAAACTCATGGATGAAAAGGACACATTAACTGAGAAGAGCTATAGGTCATAATGCTTGCCAGAAGATTAAAGTAATATTTATAGATAAACTCCATTATGGTGATGTGTTTACTTATAACCAGTTCCTAGGTCATTAAATGTTCTGAAGTTATATAAAGGGGGTTATATAAATTTAGTCTCAGTTATAACTTTTCCCTTTCAAGGGAGATTTGTGGCCTTATGGACATCCATCCCAATATTCTTGGAATAATTTGTAATACATATCAAATCCCAATAATGATACCCCTGCCTCCCTGAGTCCATGAAAGGAAGTAGGGGATATGACATTAAGGGAGTTGGGTTAGAAAGGGAAAGGAAATACAGAATTGGTCCCTTTCTTCCTCTCCCTCAATAGGACTATAGGAGGATAAGAGAGATGAAAGTAGGATAAAAGGGTAAATTTCAGGGTTCTAATTTTTTCTACTGCTCATGACTAAGCTGCACAAGGGTGGTATTCCTACCCAATTATTTTTGGGAATGGCCAAAAAACAGTGGGACCACTGTTAGCATATCTGGAGAAACTAAAGGCCTTTAGAAGAAGACTAGCAACCAACTCAATTTTAGGTCCATCATGGTATATGACTAGTAGAACTCTGGCATAAAAAGTTATCTGAAAAAGGAGTCTATTCAGTACCCTGGCCCCTTGTGGTCTATAAGGCATGTAAATGATTGAGAGGTTCCCATGTACCTCAGTAAAGGAACAAGAAGATTCTAAGAGGGATCACAGCTTATAGTAAGTAAGGGAAACATAGACAGAAACACAAGTTTTGGCCATAACTGCCACCCACCACTCAAAAAAGGCCAGAGAATACCAGCTACTCACAACAGACATGGGGGATTCAGGAAACAACACCCTTTTTTCCCACCACTCCAAATGGTACAGGCCCCCTCTGTACCCAGATGTCAACTTGCATAGAAGCAGATTATTGGGGGAGAAAATATGAACAGCCAGACATTTGCCTAAAGGAGATCGAGTCATCCACAGAACACTATTTTAACTAGAAAAAAAAAACAGTGGCACTGTTAATTGACATGTTTAAAGTTCTCCTTCCAATGTAACACCCCATGGGGTTAAATGGAGACAGGAAGATTACATCTGTTATAGAAGCAAAAAATTGCATTTTCTTCACACATTTGGTCTGGAATATGAGTAAATATTACCTCCTCAGTACAGATAGAAAAATAATCAAAATGTAGGTGGATTGATAGATGATGATAGACAGATACAAATATATCAGATATATAGGTATACATGATGAATAAAGATACACAGTGAAACATGGAGTTGAATATAGATATAGATGCAGGAATAGATACAGAAATATTGATATAGACATAGGTATAAAATATCCCACCACAAAAACAATAAAGAATTAGTCTTGCAGAAAATTATTACTTCACAGATATTGTTCCTGAATACAAAACTGTCTATGTGGCCCCTCCACACATATTCACCTCAAAAATAAAATTTAAAGGAAAGAAAGGAACATTATTGAACATCTTACAACATTCTAGGTTCCTTCCATATACTATCTTGGGTCATATCAAGCAACTGTGAGGTGGATATATTATTAGTCCTATTTTATAGTTGAGAGCACATAAATAAATAAATAAATAAATAAATAAATAAATAAATAAATAAATAAATAAATCTGTTTAAATCCAGGGAGCTTCCAGCAACAGAACCAATGTACAAACCAGGTCTATCTGGGTTTGCTGTGTGAGGTTGACTCCTGAAAGGAAAGACTTGAATAAAATTAAGTAACTCTGTCTTCATATTTGATGTATAGATTTCCTTAGGTTATCCTGGTACAATCTCAGGTATTAGTCAAACTTATTACATATTTATTTCCTAGACAATACTACTGCAAATGCTGGGGGATTTTTAATTCCTATGCTACTTTTTATAGATTTAGAGCAATGATACTATCATTTTTACCCAGTAAGGAAAAAGTTAAACAATATGAACAAAGGAAAAAAGTTTTAAGTTGCTTAGCACTGGAATTTGACTATAGTTAGCAGGTAGACAAAAATATTAACATTATGTCAAACACAAAATATTGGATCTTAGATGCTAGATCAATAGTCACAACAGAAAATCTTAGGATTTCAACAGAAGCTCAAACACCATGAAGGAACTAAAGCTAATCATCTACCCTAAAAAGGAGATTGATTTTAAATGATTCTGGAGTAATATAATTCTGAAACTGGCAGATTCTCTTCTGAAAAAAATATTCAAACACTCCAGATTAATGAGATAAAAGGAGAAACACCAGACATTCTCCATACTGATCGATGAAAAGGATAATGTGTTCACAAGTAGTGCTGCTTTATCTTGTTTTCTTCTCAGATTGCTGAAGAAGGGAGAATGTTTAAAATAGATTAAATAACACAGAGTGTTAGTTTTCTTATGAAATGATATAAAAATATTGCCATAACCTCTGCCTGACTCTACACTTAGAGCCAAGGATGAGATGCCTAATGCCACTAAACATTCACAGAGAAACTAGAAGGTATAAAAATGCAATTGAATTAAGAAATAAATAGCAATACTTCTGGAAAAAAATATAACTTTCTCTAAATAACTGGGGACAAGATAAAAAGATCCATACAGAGGCACCTGGGTGGCTCAGCGAGTTGAGCATCTGACTCTTGATTTCGGCTCAGGTCATGATCCCAAGATCCACACTGAGTGTGGAGCCTGTTTAAGATTCTCTCTCTTTCTCACTCTTGCTCTTGCCCCCTCCTTCCCTCTGTCCCTCTCCCCCACTCACATACTCTATCTCTAAAATTTAAAAAAAAAATCAATTCCTTTTGCTTAGTTGAGCAAAAGTCTTCTTATATTCTAAGACCCATCTGTAAGAATTATGTTTTAGTTTCAGTTTTTCTTCTTGGTATTTTCTTTCTTCCTTTTCCTTTTTTTTTAAACAAAATGTATTTATTAAATGTAAGAAACTAATACTTTTTTATTTAAAAAACTACCATTGTAATTTCCATTGAGTTGACAAGTACATTTAAAAATCCTGCTTTCCTGGGGCACCCAGCTGGGTCAGTCAGCAGAACATGTGACTCTTGATCTTGGGGCTGTGAGTTCAAGCCCCATGTTGGTTGTAGAGATTGCTTTAAAAAAAATTCTGCTCTCCTGAATGTCATAGTAGTTTAGGGCAATGATATTCAAAGTGCCCTCAAGGACCACTGCTGGTCTTAGAATTATTACTGATCTGCTATGGAAAAACATGGAAATTGGGAGTAATTGTTTAGAAATTTTTATAGTAACTTTGTGTAATTTTACATCTGTTGAATCTAAAAATAAAACATACAAGCTTGCATCTCATTTCTCTAGTAATTCATTTATACTGTACTTCACAAAATGTTTGAATGGTAATAGTTTGGGAGGAGAAAAACAGGTTCTTTCCTACAGCTAAGATTTAGTAGCACTGGCTTAAGGATTAGTTTTCACAATAAACACAAATTGTTTTGAGAACAGCTCTGCTAAATTCTAATTGTACAACACTGGGCAAGCTACTTCATCTATCTAAGTTTTAATTTACTCATCTGAAAAATGAGAAAATGAGTACCTACTATTTATATGGCTGTTGTGTGGTCCTTGACAAGCAATATCAGGATCACATAGGTACTTGTGAAAAAATACCCCAAAAAAAAAACGAAAAAAATCTAAGATTTGTCCCTGGTGTCCTAAATCATAATCTGCAATTTAACAAGATTTCCATGTGATGCATGTGCACAAATACAGTGCTTGACATAAAGAAAATGATCACGAACTAGTAGTAGCTATTGTTTTTATTCATCATAGTAATATGTAAATATTATTGTTTGAAAAAAAAAAGGGTGATATTCAGGACTCATGTAAATACAGAGACCTATATATAAACCAAATAACTTACTTTCCAATATTTTTCAAGTAGCTAAAAAGTACAAAGTATAATAAAAATTCTGTGGATATTAGTAACAAGGAATACATACTTCTCATCCTCAAGGATCCCATAAAATATAAGCCAAGGACATCTAATAGAAATAACAAAGTGTTCTGACTTGTTGGTATAGCCAAAAAGAAATTTTTTCCTTGGGGCGCCTGGGTGGCGCAGTCGGTTAAGCGTCCGACTTCAGCCAGGTCACGATCTTGCGGTCTGTGAGTTCGAGCCCCGCGTCGGGCTCTGGGCTGATGGCTCAGAGCCTGGAGCCTGTTTTCGATTCTGTGTCTCCCTCTCTCTCTGCCCCTCCCCCGTTCATGCTCTGTCTCTCTCTGTCCCAAAAATAAATAAACGTTGAAAAAAAAATTTTTTTTTTAAAAAATTAAAAAAAAAAAAAAAAAAGAAATTTTTTCCAGAAGAAAATGGATAAATTGAGGCAAGGCTACTTTAAGATAGTATTCTTGCACAAAGAGTAAATTTTATCTGAACTGAAGAAAAAAAAAGGCAAAGGGGGAAAATCAGTCTATGCTCAGCCAATAACAGTTGTGTATACTTGGTCTTATATAAATAATAACCTGAATGTTCAAGGGTTGAAGTGTTAACTCCAGCCAAATTCCTAGTCCTTTAAAGTTACCCTGCTGTGACTAGGCAATACAGAGGTCACATACCATTTCAGCTGCAATAGCAAAACGCAGTGGGAAGTAAAGAATGAAATTGCTTGCTACTTATCTCTAGATCCTCTGTCTAGGTTTCCAAGAAACTAAGGTAGCAAATATAGCTTAGTAATGATTTTTCAGAATCAACACATGAAGGTTAAGAAAGGAAAGAAAAGGAGCACATTGACATTTGCTATTTTTACATCCCAACAATTTATACGGAGAGTGTGCCTCAGCCTAATAGTGCCAGTGATGCTCCAGAGGCCACAGGAGATATCTAATAGGACTAGTTTCATATCTAATACACATCTGATTGTTCTCTTCTTTAAAGCCATGTACAAGGATTGCCCAGAGCAAAGAAACTTAAACATTGGTAAGTCACCACTTCACTGATAATACCTTTTTTTTTTTCAATTCCTTAAACCTGACTTTTGTAAAAGCTGAAGTCTTACAAAATGGAAACTTCAGTTAGACACAGAAAAGTATTTTTCTATGGTGCCAAATACCAAGATACTTTTGAGATATGGACAATTACCTAGTGTTCACTCTGTACCACTTATAATACTAGGTACTAAAAAAATGGATGGAAAAGCAATAAGAATTTTCTCTAATTATGATACATATGGGAGGTACACAAAGAACCACACACACAATTTTTTGTGTGTGTGGTGAATCCAGATACCTGTTTTCCACTCTCAACTTCCATCCACGTTTTATTTTGTCCTGCTTTAACATAGCATGAATATAAACAGTCTTGAAAGTCTGAGCTCCACCAAATGTATCTCTAACTTTAAAGACTCATAGGACACTAGCACAATTGATTTGTAAGTAAGTCATTTTATATCTTAAATGTATAGGAACAAGGTATATTCTCTCATAATGTAAATCTATATATTGGGAAAGTGAAAAAATCATTTGAAAATATTCTAAGACTGTATGAACCTGACCCTAAATATATTGTTTTTATTATTAGAAACACAAAATAGCACATGGATGCACTTAATTCAATCATTAGTTTCATATGCCATCCTTTTTTTTTAATTTTTTTATGTTTATTTATTTTTGAGAGAGAGACAGAGACAGAGTGTGAGTGGGTGAGGGGTAGAGAGGGAGACACAGAATCTGAAGTAGGCTCCATCCAGGCTCACGGCTGTCAGCAGAGAGCCTGATGTGGGGCTTGAACTCATGAACTGCGAAATCATGACCAGAGCCGAAGTTGGATGCTTAAACGACTGAGCCATCCAGGCACCCCTCATATGCCATTCTTATACTTGATAATACAGAGTGTCATTTTAGAAATGATTCCTGAGTTCAAAAATTATATGATTAGTTTCTAAGACTGTATTATTACTTTGTTTTAGCCCCCAAAAAGAAGTTGCAGAAACTTTATTTTAAATGTCATGGTATTGCCTAATTTTCTTTGTAAGAATCTTCCTGAAGTACATCTGAATAATTGTGTTAAATTATTCATCATGAAAGTTAATTTGGCAGTTAATTATAATAAAGGAGAAGGTTCCTGAATGTAATCCAGGAATTTAATGCCTAAAGGATAAACTACACTGACAGAATTTGTCCTTGACTGTGGCCTCTGCTATAAGCTAACCCCAAAATTAACATTTCATACTTTTAAGAGCTAAAAAGAATGATTATGCTTTTTGACAACACAGAGTATGCTGCTTTTTCTCTTGCAGAGGAGCATGAAATAGTGAAAATTGAACATGTTTTGGACTGAATTCCTAATTTCACCTTTCATCAACTATGTGATTGGGGCAAATTGGGTAACTCTTTGAGCTTCATGATTTTTTTTCCAGTTGTGAAATGTTTATTAAAATATGTAATGTTTAGCTTTGTTGTGAGGAATAAAAGAAATGAAAGGCAGTTATATCTGTTTCTGGAATCTAAAAGGCAGTAAGTAATTTTTAACTCCCTTTCTTTCTTCTTTCTTCACATTGGGAAGAGGGGAATATTTGTAATTCCTTCAGGGTCCTCAATAGAATTTTTTAGAATTATATTTTATAACATTTATTGTTTAATTTTTTTTTCACATGCATTAGCTTTTTAAATAGTTCCAACAACCTTGTGCTGAGAGCAAAGCAGACAATTATGCCTTACATACAGGTAAAGAGACAGGTTCAGGGAAGTTAAATACATTAACCAACTTCACACAACTAGAAAAATGGCATAACTTAGATATAAACTCATGTCCAACTTCAAGGCCACTCCCTAACCCTTACATCACTTGTTCTCAAACCCAGGCCTACTGGCCCACAGTACTCAGTGGTATAAAAACCTTCTCTAAACTGTAGAAAAATTAAGAAGATCGTATAATCATGGAGTTTTTCAAAGTGAACTATATTCATATTTTTCAAATTCAGTGGTTATTTAAACATTATATATATATATATCATTTAATATATACTTTATATATATATATATAATTTTAAAGCAGTAGTTAGTGTAGATGGTAGATGTTTCTCATGTCTTTTCAGCTAAAATTATACATTATTAAGCCTGCATATCTCCACTTTTTTTTAGTTTTATTGCACTATGAAATGCAAAAGTGTAGAAATCATACACTATGGCATGCTACTGTATTATTCCCACACTAATAACAAAATGAGACCGCACTGAAATGACATGAGGTTTCCAAATGAAGCTGGCTCCAGATAATATAATATAATGATGTTAGTAAATTCTATTCCTATCAAATATGGACTAAAAGCTCCAAAAAGGGCATTTTATGCTTTTTAATAGATGGCAATGGTGGTAGTTTCAGCAGAACTGTGAAATCTGGTGATGTCAAATTATTTACAGTAACAAGCTTATGTTGATGGGACAGAGGAGACTCCAGTGACTGTGATTGACTATTACCAGGTAACATAGTCCCCAGCAGAAGCACACCTAGCAAGGGGCAGCAGTATTCATGATGATTTTCTGTAATGAAGAACCACGGGTCTTCAGAGTAATCAGATCATATTAGGATTAACAGGATGCACTGCTCTGGTTTTCCGAATTCTTTTCTATATATCAATTTATTTTCCGTAGTGTGAAATTTTCCCTCCTCATTTATTCCTGGCCGGGCAAGTATCTGGCTAGGAAAAATGTTTAAATAGTCTGAGATACAGTCACCTGGTACTAATGCTTTCTTATGTACCCTGTCCTCCCTTTTTCCCCAGAAACAAAGCTGGGTTGCTTTGATACAAATCTCCCCAACTATTCTGTGTATACCACTCTCCTTGCACTTCCATCCTACAAAACAATTCTCTCTTCATTGTCTATACCATCAGTGCCTATGTTTGTGGCATATGATTGGCACTCAGAAAGTGAAATAATGAATTAATGGATTAATTAATTAATGTACAGGTACATTACAGACATACAGGTACATCAGCAACAATGTCAGCGGATTTCCTCTATAAAGATAAAACATAGTGATACAGTCCTTGAGAATCTCTGCAGAGGGCAACCCTAAGACATTTCAAGAGAACCTCAGTGCCACTGAACCACCAACAAGATTTGGGGATATTTATTCCAAATTTGGTTTATGTTTAAAAAATTCAAGAGATCTTATACTGATATATAATCTCACTGGCTATCATTACACAATTTTGCAATAAAAAAAAAGAAGAAGCAAACATCTCATTTGACATACCTTTATCAATAGATCCTTCAGAAGGTTTCCTTGAGCTGTAAAGGACCATTATTATCAGGCTTTTAATAAAACAGCACTAAAGCTTTTAATAAAATGGCACTATCCTACATTCAAAATGTAGGATAAAATGCATTCTATTATTTTTGGTAACTTTAAAAGCAAACCTAGAGATATCAGAGTAGTTGAGAGCTCATATGGATATAGTATCTACTTTCAATGGATTTTTTTCAGAGCGAATTATAAATGGAAAATCTAGAAATAGTTTTGGGTTCTTTTGATATATAGTAGAAATTAAAATGATGCGTAAAAATCTAGAATATGGTTTAAATCCAAGGGAATCAAATCATGAAACATATGCTCTCATGATTGAATTTAGCAGAAATCCTCCAGACAATAAAATAAGCTGCAATATACCAAAGGGCAAAATTCTATCCTTTGATAACACACAAAAACTTTGTAAGTGTGAAAAAAAAATTGTTTCAGTATCAATGCAGTTTCAGACACTGCACTTTTTTCATTGAAAAAAACACACTAGAAACATTTTTTCAACTAAGCAATGAGTGTAATATGATTTGTAAAATATATGTTCATGTGAACCATATCTATACTAAGTAAAATATACAAATGCTTTAGTGCCACAGGCCCTTTTAAAATCACAACAACTTAAAGCATTAAAGGTATGCCTGGGTGGCTCAGTCAGCTAGGCATCTGACTCTTGATTTCAGCTCAAGTCATGATCTCATGGTTCATGAGTTCAAGCCCCGTATCGGGCTTCATGCTGACAGTGCAGAGCCTGCTTGGGATTCTCTCTTCATCTCTCTCTCTCCTTCTCTGTTCCTTTCTTGTTCATGCTCTCTCTCTCAAAATAAGTAAGCAAACTTTAAAAAAATAAATAAATAGGGGCGCCTGGGTGGCTCAGTTAGTTAAGCATCTGTCTCTTGATTGCGGCTTAGGTCGTGATCTTATGGTTTGTGAGTCTGAGCCCCTCAATGGGCTCTGCACTGACAGCACGGAGCCTGCTTGGATTCTCTCTCCCTCTCTCTTTACCCCTCCCCTGCTCATGCTTGCACTCTCTCTCTCTCTCCCTCAAAATAAATAAACATTAAAAAAAATAAAGAAGCAAATAAAGCATTAAGAGATTTCAAATATAAGAGATATCTATAAATTATTATAAAATTCATTTAATGTCTGATGCACTCTCATACAATAAGAAAACTCAATATTCAGAAGACTTTCTAAGAAGAAAGAGAAAGAAGTACATAGCTCTGGCTGAAAGGGTACAATGTCATCGGTGTGATGCCAAGGGATGGGCATAGTTAGAGAGTTGCAGAAAACATAATGCTTTAACTGAACCTCAAAGAATTGTTGACAATTTTCCACATGGGCAATGAAAGAACATTCTAGGCAGAGAGAAAAGCATATTATTTAACACTTTTTTGATCACAAGAGACAAGAAACATAACCCAAATTGGCTTAAGCAAAGAAAAAGAGAGTTAGCTCCTAGACCAGCCAAGGTCCAGACATAAAAACAGAGGCCATTTTAAATAGAAAGCATTTACTTCCAGGAAATTGGTTACCCTGATGGTAGAAGCACAAGGGGATGTTAATAAGCTAACCTAAATATCTTGTGTCCTCAGGCTTTGGGTTGTCTGGTTTGATCTTCTGTCCACACCACTAAAACTTTTTCTTTCCATATCTGCAATGAGCAATGAAAAACAAAACAAAAAAAAGCTGTGTTTTCTAATCATTTGTGTGTTCAGTGGAATAGCACCTTTGATTTCCTTCAAGAATCTTTACTTTGTATTCACAACTTAGCTAATTCACTATTTGGTGCAAGAGGCCTAGTTTTTGGCCTGCCTCAACTTTCAACATGCTTTCCTCACTAAGCTTAATCTTCTAGCTTTTGATTTAAAGTGAGAGATATGTGACACTTCTTTCACTTGAAGACGTAGAGGCCATGTAGGGTTATTAATTGCCTAATTTCAGTATTGTTGTGTTTTAGGGACTAGGGAGGCCCAAGGAGAGGGAGAGAGATGGAGGAATGGCCAAATGGTGGAGAAATCAGAACACACCACATTTATAGAATAAGTTCACTATCTTATATGGGTATGGTTTGTGGCACCCTACAACAATTAAAATAATAAAATAAAAAATCACTGATCACACATCCCATAAAAAATGTAATAATAATGAAATGTTTTAAATACTTCAAGAATTACCAAAATGTGGAGTGCCTGGGTGGCTCAGTTGGTTAAGCGTCCAACTTCAGCTCAGGTCATGATCTCATGGTTCATGAGATCGAGCCCTGCGTCAGACTCTGTGCTAACAGCTCAGAGCCTGGAGCCTGCTTCAGATTCTGTGTCTCCCTCTCTCTGCTTCTCTCTCTCTCCCTCTCAAAATTAAATAAATATTAAAAAAATTTTTTTTAAAGAATTACCAAAATGTGACACAGAAACATGAAGTGAACAAATGCTGTTAGGAAAAAGGCACTAATACAGTCACTTAATGCCACAAACATTCAATTTATTAAAAAAAAAAAAAACTGTATGTGTGAAGTACAAAACAAAGATACAAAAAAAAACAAACAATAAAAATAAGATATGCCTATATTGCTTTTTTTGAAGCCTTTTGAAATGATACAATTGAAAATAGTTAAAATGGTACATTTTATGACATTTTGTGTTAAGCATATATTACCATGATACAAAAAATCTATTATAAAAATAAATAAATTAGAGGCTAGAGCTATAATTGTCTTCAGTTTTTTGGAGCCACACTGTCAGGAGCTGTGACCAGAAGGGAAGTCCCTCTGTTTCTTTCCCTTTGACTCTAGCACCTCCCACTAGGAGAATCCAATGGGAAGTTGGCTATCAAGAGAGTCTGTGAAGTTAGTTGGCCAAGTCCCAGTCCCCTAAATTTAGAAGTATGGATTTGGAGCTAAGAGATATTAAGTGAATCACCGCACAAATCAGGATTGACCCAAGAACTTAAAGGATGTCATCAGGAGCCATCTTCTGACTTTTCTCTCCTCTATGTTGGTTTCATTCTTAGGTAAAAAGTTCATTGTGTCGAAGTCCACATTCCAGGCTCAAGACCACGAGAAAAGAACGCCTCTTTTGCTTTCATTCATGCATGCAGTATTCAGCAATTGGCTTTAGTAAGACCAGACTTATTTGGACGATGTGACATGCCTTTCCAGTCATGTTGCTTTCAGAAAGTTATTATTTGATTGGCCATGCCTGGTCTCAGGTAGAGCCAATTCCATTCAATTCCACCCAAAGCTCATAAATTGATAGTGGTACCCAATAATACACAGGAATGTTTAAGGGCACTGTGAAGGATGTAGATGAGAAACTAGCTCCCAAACATGTTCATATACCATGCAAATAATAATAATAATAATTATTATTATTATTATTAATTGTAACTATAGGAGATAGGAAACAACTGAGAGATTATGAGTAGGTTTCAGATTTGCATTTTAATTTTTTTTAATGTCTGTTTTTGAGAGAGAGGTACAGAGCATGAACTGAGGAGGGTTAGAGAGAGAGGCAGACAAACAGTCTGAAGCAGGCTCCGGGCTCTGTCGGAACTATCAGCACAGAGACTGATGCGAGGCCCAAATTCATGAACCATGAGATCATGACCTGAGCGGAAGTTGGACACTTAACCGACTGAGCCACCCAGGCGTCCCCAGATTTGCATTTTATAATATTCATTGTAATAGCATTGTAGAGGATGCTTTCAAAAAGAGTTAACTAGAATCAGGGCAATCATCTAGGAGACAATTACTCTAACATAATATTAAAATGATGACAGCCCCATCTAGGAGGCACTTGTAAGAATGAGGGAAAAAAAAGAGACAATAAGGGAAATGGTTTTGCCTATTGATTGTGTGAAGCAGAACAAGAGAGGAAAGGGTCAATAACAGGGATTTTAAAACCTAAATGACTTTAATCATTTCTTGGGAAACTTGTTAAAATGCAAGTCCAAATGACCCATCCTCAGATATTTTGTTTCAATTGGTATAAGACAGGAGTTGTGTTTCAAATCTTCACTTTTAATTAGCAGCACAGAGGTTCTAAGGACCACATTTTGGGAATTCAGATCTAGAATGATTCTAAGTTTTCCTGTTTTAGGAACTGACTTTTTGGTAGTTATATAAACCAATATTAAAAAGAGAGAAAAGAAACAAGGTGGGAAAAAGGTGGGGTGACCAATCATTGCTTGTTCATTTGTTTGGTCTGGGACTATACCAGTATTCTCACACTGAAAGTCCTCCATTCTGGGAAATTCCTTAGTCCTGGGAAAAACCAGATGGCTGTTCACCCAAAATTTAGAAGAGAAAAAATGTCTTTAATTAAGCAAGAGAAGTTTTAGGAAAGGCTAACTATAGATGCCTAATAAACATTTAGGTATGAATTTAGAAACCAAGAAAAGAGATATGAGCTGGAAATACACCTTTAAAAGTCACTATTACACAGGTAGAAGTTGAAGTGAAGAAATCAGATGACACCACTCAGAAGAGATTGCATATACATTAATTAATGTACAATAATATTAATAATAAAATGGAAGACTACGGAAATTTTAATGACATTTGTATTTAAGAAAATGTAGAAGAAAAGGAGTCTGCAAAGGAAAATATGAAAGCACTTTCAATGAGGAAGTCACTGAGAAGTGACAGGTACCTGGGTAAGAAGCACCTGGAAGAAGGAGTGATCCTGAATATCAAATGCTTCAGAGAGGCGATCATTGAGTTTGGTATTTAGGAGATCACAAATGAGTTTAGTAGGAGCAGTTTTATTTATGTTGAGTTTTATTTACAGTTTAATTTATGTAATGCTATATTAAAACAGTTTGAAGAATTAGTGAGAAGAGAGAAAGTGAGGACAATAAGAATATTCCAAAGACTGCAAACTAGCCCAAACTAGCAAGTGATGAGCTGAATTCAACCCAGGGGAAATTTTAACAGACCTGCAATGTGTTTTGTTTTGATTTGGGCTGGGTTTTATTAGTCAGTAACATGTAGCACTGAAGACACTTTAGATTAGGGGCCCCTGGGTGGCTCAGTTAGTTAAGCGTCCGACTCTTGATTTTGGCTCAGATCATTATCTCGAAGTTTGTGAGTTCAAGCCTCACATTGGGCTCTGGGCTGACATAGAGGGGTCTGCTTGGATTCTCTCTCCATGTCCCTCCCCTATTCATGGGCTCTCCTCCTCAAAAAAAAAAAAAAAAAAAAAAGACATTTTAGATCAGATTTCCAGGTCCTCTTGGAAAAATGAGAAACTAGATACCCTCTGGTATCTGGATCTGCATTTTTGCAGGGAAGGAATGAGCCCCAGCAGAAGCTGATAACACACACCCTGCAACCTTCTTTGGTCTCCCCAAGGCTCCACTTTTCTCATTTCCATCAAAAGCCTAGTCTGTGCAGAGATTTGAGTGTGAGGCCTAGGTATAACATAGAACTCTGAAAGGAAGGAAAAAAGTGTCCATAAAAGATGATAGGGTTCAGTGAAAGTTTTGACTTTATTTTGCTTTTTAAAGATGGGATTAGTTTGAGCCTATCTATATGCTAACTAGAAGCAAGAGGATAATTATTGAAGCAAAGTCAAAATGTGAGAGAAATGTGATGTAGAACAATGATGAGGAAATCAACCTTGGGCGAGCAGAAGGAGTCCCCCAGAGAACTTAGCCATATATGTGATGAAGCTATATATGTAATGATTTAAGAATATGACATTGAACATAAGTTAACTAAACTCACCTGAGATGAAGAGTCACTAAAGCTTCATTGTAGCCCTATTCAGATCACAAGTTAGGAAGCAAATAAAAGCCCCAACATTTTCAGTTATACCAAGAAACTAGCATTTAGTTTTCTAGGAGGCCCCAAGCATAGCTCATGTTTTGGGGTTTCTGATGAATTACACCCAGAAGTCCTTTGCTGCTATAGTGTGTGCTCACTCTCACTCTCGCTCTCTCTCTGTCACACACACACACACACACACACACACACACGACAAAACTAGAGAAAACATGTTTGTATAACTTCAGAGAGTTTGTAAATCAAGACTGCTACAGCACAAAATAATCCATTTCCCAGGCTGCTAAGGAGTATTTTTTTACTCATACATATCCTTCTCATGAAGTTAAAATTCATTTTTGTTCTGGTTGATTCATTTTGTTCCAGTGAAACCACAAAGTGTATTACCTGAGTTGCAGTTTCATATAAATTAGTTAGAAAAAATTGTTGACCGTGGTGTGTGGGCTATAATGTGCAAATGCTGTAAAGTAAATCTCTTATGGCTTTGCTGTGTCACCCAGGCTCCTCCAAATAAAAGCACACATACTAGATGGTTTGTTACTACTATATGCTTATGATGAAACTTCTCAATAGAACATCAAGATCATCCACAACATGGCCTGATTTATATAAATGCAATAAGTGAAAATTCATAACTATCCACTATGATCTCGTCTATTTGGCAAATCAAACCATTTTCTAGCCCATCCTGCCCGGTTTGGAGCAGTTGTTCTTTCCCCATGATAATGATGGGCTAAATGTTTCATTTGCCTTAATGTCTTTGTTGGATCCACATTATGGCAATACTGCATCATTATAGATTCAGTCATTGCCATAATTAGAGTTTCGTAGTCTAAGAGCTTTCCAAAAGAGAATAATGTCTAGATGTAAGCATGACTAAAATACTGTAATTTTTCCAACTTTAGAGAAACTAACCCTTGATATATATTTCCAAATGGAAAATGAAATACATTATGACCACTATGTCAGTATTAAAAATGATTGTATCCAAAATGTCAATTTTCTGCAGACCTACAGCCCCTTAACAGAAAGATTTTACAGTACAGAAGGCAAATATATATGTTGAAGGATGTAACATGAAAGTGAAATGAGAGACTTGAATCAATCACCTACTCATTTTCAAGCAATTCTCTTCAGTTACGCTGAAACCATGCAGGTCAGCCTAATATAATCTTATCTGACAGTCTGCAAAGGAATGATCTTAAAATTTCTCCATTTCTCTGTGCATAGACCTCTGAAATTTCCCTAAAAAGATTTACTGAAATTTTGGACCCAGCATGCATTTGTTCTTACTCTCTTTCAAACTGATTCACAAAAGAAAATGCTAAACAGTCTTCTTTGACCTGGTAGGCATAGCAGGTCAGAGAGGCTGAGAAGAAATGGTGAGATCAGACAAAGCCCCTTGCTCTTCTATGCACTTTTTAAACATTTCTCTCAGTTCATTTTAATTTAAACAGAATTTTGTTCCCATGTTCTTTTCTCAACACAATAACACCTCTTTACAAAGACTTTGATTCTTTTCCAAAGATGAGAGAGCAAATGAGAAAGTTATTGAAACCGAGGAAGAGTTATGATCCTCCCTAGCCTAGATATGTTTTATAATTCCCTAGTCAGATATCGTAACTTCTAACCTCAAACACATTATAACTTTCTAGCCTTCTCAAAATTGATGGTATCAGTATATCCATCCATTTCCATCTCATGAGGACTGACTCAAAAATAACCCACTATTATTTATCAGCTTACTTTCTTCCTGTTCAAATCTTTTGTCTCTGTATCAGTTTTCTATTGCTGCTGTAACAAATTACTACAAACTTAGTGGCTAAAACCAACATCAATTTATTACCTTACAATTCTAGAGGTTTTGAACACTAATGCAGGATCTCCCTAACTAAAATCAAGGTGTTGGGAGAATCCTTCTTAAAGCTCTGGAGAACAATCTCTTTCCTTGTCTTTTCTAGCATCTAAAGACCCATATTCCCTGACTCATGGCCCCTTTTGCACATCTTTAAAGCCAGCAAATCCTTCTCACCTAGACCCTGCTTTCATCATCTTATATCAGTCTCTGACTCTTATGTCTCCCTCTTCCATTTTTTTTTTTACCTTTTTTAAGTTTATTTATTTTGAGAGAAAGAGAGCACGCACACAGGAGAGGGGCAGAGAGAGTGGGAGAGACAGGGAGAATCCCAAGCAAGGTCCGCACTGTCAGCATGGAGCCCGACTTGGGGCTTGAACTCACGAACCTTGAGCTTAAATCAAGAGTCAGATGCTTAACCAACTGAGCCACCCAGATGTCTCTCCCTTTTCCATTTTTTTAACGTTTATTTATTTTTGAGACAGAGAGAGACAGAGCATGAATGGGGGAGGGTCAGAGAGAGGGAGACACAGAATCTGAAACAGGCTCCAGGCTCTGAGCTGTCAGCACAGAGCCTGACGCGGGGCTCGAACTCACGGACTGCGAGATCATGACTTGAGCCGAAGTCGGCCGCATAACCGACTGAGCCACCCAGGCGCCCTCTCCCTTTTCCATTTTTAAGGATCCTTGTGATTTCATTGGATTTACTAGAAAAATCTATTTTAATAGCAGCTGATTAACAATCTTAATTCCATCTTCAACTTCAATTGCCCTTTGCCATGCAACCTACCATACTCACAGGTTCTGGGAATTCAAATGTATGTGATAATCTTTTGGGGACCATTTATAGTCTCTAAAAATGTTTTGGTATTTCTTCCTGAAAACCCATGTAAAAGGAACCTTTGTACATCAGGAAAGATTTAATTTTTTAAGTTTTTCAAAACTTCCCCAGATAGTAGCTTCTTGGCAGCATTCTACTATGAAAAAAAAAAAAATTTGAGTAGGATTAAAAATGCTTAAATCCAAGTTCTGGCTATGCTATGAATTAGATCAAGATATTTAACATTTGTAAACCTCAATGTCTTCACTTGTAAACAAAGGTAATAAATAGTCCACAATTTGACTAGATCACAGAATATTGGGATAACCAAATGGGTTGGTGACTTAGTCCTTTAAAACTATTAAGTGGGACAAATGACAGGTCAAAGAAAAGTAATGTAAACTTCAGAGATCCATTGACCTGTGTTAAAATCTTGGCTTTTTCTCATGACCCTCGGCTAATATATATATATATATTTTTTTTTTTTAACTGTCCAAATAAATGCTGCCATCTATAAAATAAAACTAACTGCTCAGGGGCATTAAGAGAATCAAATAAGATAAAACATGTAAAAGTGGTTAGGGCAGGCTGAAAACACATTCTAAGCATTCATTGTTAGTTTTGATAGTTAATAAATGACTGACCAAATTTGAGTTTTCCAAAACTTTAATCTTTTTCTTTTAAAATTTATTTATTCATTTTCAGAGAGAGTGAGTGTGGACAGGGGAAGGGAAGAGACAGGGGTAGAGAGAGAATCCCAACCAGGCTCTGTGCTGTTAGTGCAGAGCCCAACGTGGGGTTCAATCCCACAAACTGTGAGATTATGACCTGAGCTGCAATCAAGAGCCAGATCTTGGGTTTAACTGACTGAGCCACCCATGCACCCCTCCAAAATTTTAATCTTAAAAAAAGTGAGACATATCTTATTTTTCAACTCTGATTAATACAGAGTTAGCACAATTTATTTGTAAAAGATCTTAAAATATTTTGTTCCTTTTTGATTACCAAAAGTACATGGATTTTTTAAAAAATCAATTTTTAATAATGCATTAATGCCATCATATTTGATATTAAAATTGTCCCAAGTTTAGCCATGTGAGGTCCATCTAGCCTGCTCCTACTTTAATGTAAACAGAATTTTGTTCCCATGTTATTTTCTCAGCAAAATAGTATTGATTTCTAGCTTTTTGGTACATCAAAATATTCTGGGTTCACATTACCATTTTCCTGGTAGGAAACCTAGATTCACCCATTACTCCATAGAACCTTTGTTTATTTTAATGTGAAATATTGTTTAGAAACCAATACCTGGGTTTGGTTTTCTAGATGTTTTCATTGCCAATGACTTGTCTTTGATTCTGGTTCAGTTCCATGGACGGTGATAAGAAAGATACATATATTTATAATTTACAAGGTTTCTCCTTATCTGTGGATTTTACCTATATTTCTCACAATTTTACCCTGTTTCCCAACAACATCAATATATTTACCCATCTATTTTACCCTTCATGACACACAAAATAATTTCAGAACTATTGAATCAATGTCACTAGGAGCAAACCTACCAAATGAAATACAGGTTTTTGTTTTTGCTTTTTTAATTCTTTCTTTACCCATATCTATAACTCATAAAGGATATTCAGAGAACCCCATTCGAAAGTTCCTTGAATAACTCCCTTTCCTATATGGCTATTTTATCGCTTGATACACACTTGGCTTTATTTGTATCTGCCCCTAATTAATTATATAATTTTTCTTTCCCCCTTATTTATTTTACTTCAATTTTTTTTTAATTTTTTTTTTTACGTTTATTTATTTTTGAGACAGAGAGAGACAGAGCATGAATGGGGGAGGGGCAGAGAGAGAGAGAGACACAGAATCCGAAGCCGGCTCCAGGCTCTGAGCCATCAGCCCAGAGCCCAACGCGGGGCTCGAACTCACGGACCGATCGTGACCTGAGCTGAAGTCGGACGCTCAACCGACTGAGCCACCCAGGCACCCCTATTTTACTTCAATTTTTAAAAATGTAAATCATTACAGATTTTGAAGTTAAAATATACAAAATATATAAATACATATTACACATAAAATATGCAAATACATTAAATATATTATATATAAACATATACAAGATAAATTTCCTTTCTATTATGCCTTCTAATGAGTTCCCACATATTCATTATAGTTTCCCTTTTATTCTTTCCTTTCAGAGACTTAAAAAAAATAAGTATATACATATACACAGACACGCATGCACATATCTCCCCTTGTTTTATAAAAAACAAAACATTCTATATTTGTTATTTTGCATGCTGTTTTCTTCTATAAATAATTCTATATATGTTTTCAAAGGCAAATGCTGTATTACTTGATACATATTCACTACTGTTGTATCTTCTTTGTGAATTTTGGCCTTCAACCCTATTAAGTTCCCTTCTCTGTCACTATTTTATGGCTTTTGACCTGATACCTACTTTTCCAATGTAAGGATTAAAACCTCTACTTTCTCATTATTTGCATTTGTCTGATGAAATTTTATCAATTTTTTTCATTGCAATTTTTCTCAGTCACTTGTTGCAGGCATCTCTTATATTTAGTTGGATTTTCATAATGAGCTATTCTGAAAAATCTTTCTTTTAATAAGTGATTTAAGACCATTTACATAACTTCTTATTAATATGCTATTATATTTACTGTGTATTATGTAATGTTCATATTTTTTTTGTCTCTAGGCAGTAGTCTATTTTGCTCTTCTTTTTTATCTCCTATGATGTATAGAAAGGTTTGTATTTTTATCCTTAGTGGCTGTCTTTATGTGAATGCTTTTTTAAATCGAGGTATCACTGGCATATAACATAGTAATTTCACTTATATAACATAATCCCATATTTTTGTATACAGTGAACTGATCACCATAAGACTAGTTACTGTCCATCACCATCCATAATTACAAATTTTGTTCTTGTGATAAGAACCTTTAGGGGCGCCTGGGTGGCGCAGTCAGTTAAGCGTCCGACTTCAGCCAGGTCACGATCTCGCGGTCCGTGAGTTCGAGCCCCGCGTCGCGTCGGGCTCTGGGCTGACGGCTCAGAACCTGGAGCCTGTTTCCGATTCTGTGTCTCCCTCTCTCTCTGCCCCTCCCCCGTTCATGCTCTGTCTCTCTCTGTCCCAAAAATAAACATTCAAAAAAAAAATTTAAAAAAAGAAACTTTAAGATTTATTCTCTTACCAAATTTCTAAAATAAATTTTTTAAATGTTTTTATTATAACTTTGTTTCCTTACTGAGGCTTCAACTATTTGATTTCTCAAATGTAATTATACCCCTAATACTTATGTGACAAGCAATAAGCTTATTCAATTTTTTATTTCACCCTTTTCCCATTTTTGATTACCTTATCTCTACTTTGTAATTTCATGTTTCTTCCATCTTTGTCCCCATCTTTTAGTCATAAAGCTACAATTAAATGTATTTAGTGTTCAATTTTCATTTAATCCCTCATTAAACCTTATAAAATTTTCAGTCAATTTTTCCTTAGGCTTTTAATAAATTATTCTGAGATGATTTTACCTTTTTCTTCTATTTCTTTCTAATTGACTCATTTCATATCTTCCTGTTTTTTGTCCACTTCTATTTCAAAATTTTGTATTTCTAATGTGAACTGCTTGTCCATACCTGCACACACTTCCTTAGGCTATATAGTTAACATTGACTGCTATGTTACTGACTCCTTCTGCTTCATTGTTGGTTTCAGGGAAAGATCATGCAGCATCTAAAACAATTTCCACTTACTAGGGACTGAATAGCATCTCCCCAAAACTCATGTGTTGATGTCTAATCTCCAAAGTGGCTGTATTTAGAGATAGGGCTTTCAGGAGGTAATTAAGGTTAAATGAGTTCATAAAAGTAGGGTCCTAATCCAATAGGGCTGGTGGCCTTATAAGAGGAAAAAGAGATATTTCCCCCTTATTTTCCATAAACATGCACCAAGGGAAGGCCATGTGAGCACACACAAGAAGGTGGCCACCTGCAAGCCAGGAAAAGAGCCCCACCCGTCCTTGACCATGCTGGCATACTGACCTCAAATTTCCAGTTTCCAGAACTGTGATAAACAAATTTCTGTTGTTTCGGTCACCAGCCTATGGTATTTATTTTATTATGGCAGCCAGAACCATTTTTATTTTCAATTTTCTTTTTATAGTAGCTTTGTGTGGATGGTGTATGCATTTTTCTATTTTGTTCAGTTCTGTTCATCTCATATTTTCATATACAAAAGTAATAGGTTTATCTGGGCCAATGTTGAAAGTTTGGGTTGTTTACTAGAATTTTTAGTTCAAGATCATCACCCTCTGTTATTATACTGAAGTTTCTTTAATTAACAGTGCCATTTATTTTGGCAGGTACTGAGAGACAGAATGACTAGTATTTTTTCTTATTTTGTAGGTCTTTTTATTTCTGTAGGATCTTCAACTCCCACTGCTTGCTTCCTTCTTTTCTTTCACCAACAAGACCCCAAGGAATGCTTCCCTACTCCAAGTCTCCCCACTCTACCCCAGAGCAGATGCGTTTCCAAAACTTCCTCCATTGGTTCTGTATACTTCTGTTTCTTTTCCTTTTTTATCCTCCACTAGCCAGAACTATGATCAACAAGGTCCCTGACACATTCTCTGTATTTCTCTACTCAGGGTGTTGACTCTCTTGCTGTGTGTGATTTTAACAGTGTTTTATCACTTTTAGGTCCCTATCTACTTTTCCTACTTTCTGCTCAATCTTTGACTGACTCCTACATGGTTGTGTGCTCTGAGAATAAATCCATTGAATTTGTATGTTTATTTTACTACCTATAGATAATTTGAAATTTGTAATAGTCTTGGAGTTTTAATCATGTCTTAGATATCAACTGTGGGTAACTTTATTTGCTATTCTCTTTGGCATACATTGTTTTGGAGAAATTTGTGTTTTGTTTTTGGTTTTGGTTTGTTTTAGAAATTTTAATTTAGGCAATTACCATTACCTATAGGAATTGGAAGTCAATCATCATTCGCGTTCCTATAACTACTTGATATGACAGATGTAATAGCATTAAGGAAAATAATTGATTCAGAATATTACAGATCTAGTTCTTTCTCAAGAAAATATCTGTAAATATAACATGCCGTATGGTTCCCATCTGGCGTGCATTGGCTCAAAGTTATCTATTACTGATTTCTTGGCCCCTTTCTTCAGCCCTTTAATTCCAAGTGTTTCTTTGGCAATTTCTCCTGAATGTATCTTTCCATTTTGATCTTAATTTGGTTGGACTAATTTTATTTGTTCTTAAAGTTCTGTCACTCAGTTTACCCATCTTACTACTTGGGAAAGTATACACACCTCTAAACACTTCTCATCCCTCTGTGTTGCTTGGAAGCTTTAAAAAATGACTTGACATTAAATGAGGGCTTTTAAAGTCAAAGTGCTTTTCAAAGGGAAAGGGATGATGGGGCATCTGGTTGGCTCAGTCAATTGAGCATCCAACTTCAGCTCAGGTCATGATCTCATGATCTGTGAGTTCAAGACCTGCATCAGGCTCTGTGCTGACAGCTCAGAGCCTGGAGCCTGCTTCAGATTCTGCTCTCCCTCTCTCTCTGACCCTCCCCCACTTGTGCTCTCTCTCTGCCTCTCAAACATGAATGAAAACATTAAAAAATAAAGAGAAGGGGATGATATTTTATCATTAACCTGCTTTATCTTAGAAGAAATATGTTCAGGTGTTAACTGGTTATTTCAAGGTAATACAGCAAGTTTATATGAATTTCTAGATCTTGGATAATAATCTCTTACCTTATAGGTCTTACACATGGATATATCCTTCATCTCAATTACTTTTAAACTTCAAATGAAATGGTGTTCCTCAAAACTCTAAAAACTACCAACTCACAAATACCTTTTAAACATTTTTAATGCCCAAAAAACTTGAGTATATTTTCAACCTTCCCTATTGGTACTCCTCATTGCTACATCTATTCCATTCTCATTTGTCATTTGTACTTACTTTATTCTTGTATCCACTTGGGTCTATTTTATTTTACTATCTGCTTTTTTCCCCCACAATATGTAGACAAGGATTCTCTTCGCAGTTTATCCTAACTCACTGCTATTTTTGTTTGTTTTAACTATCAACTTCAATCAGATATTTGTCATATGCTGGAAAAGCTCCTCAAAGCACATTTATAACTGAGGAAATTTCCTCCTCATTGGCCTCCCTGTTCCTACACACTCCCTACACTCATCAGGTGCACTACATCCCTCTTTTTAACCTCACCATAAATTTCTCAAAGTTTCAATATTCAAATGCTCACTTTTTAACAAAAATAGCAAACAGAAAAAAGAAAATGAGTGAGGTTTAGTTGAAAGCCCCTCAACCAATACATTTCTATTTTCTAGTCTCTCTCTTATGCCCTGAGAATATATTCAGGAGCAAGAAAAGAAAATATGACTTCAACTCGTGGGGGTCTGGGATGAATCTTAACACCAGACTAATTTGCTACAAATTAGTCATTTAGACTAACAGTGAGAAAGATGAGCATTCCAAGGTGAGCAAATTAGAGAAGACATTAGAGGCACAATTCTACCTGGCACTTCTGACATGAGGAGACTTGGAAACACTAGGAAATGATTACTTGGGGAAATGTAAAAACATGTTCAGTTGGTTTGATTAGGTTATTCCATTTAAGCATGTGGTACCCTTAAATATTCTGGGAGGGGAATGACGGGAAGCATGAGGAGTTTTCCAGTAGGTATTGGTATGTGGGGACAACTTATTTCTACTTGATTCAGATTCAGAGTAATTGTGACCCTGCATAAAAAAGAAGGTAAATTAACATTCTTCCAGCCTCTAACGGGGAGCTAAAGCATTTAATAGAAGTCCATTTTTTCCCACCATAATGCACAATTGGCAGAGTTGCTAAACAATAAAAATAGTCATTGTAGACTGTCTGCTTCTGTGTTCACCAATAGCACTAAGAATTGGAGATACATTAGTCCAGTTCAGTTTCCATTATTCTGACTTCTCATTAGAGAAAGGATTGATAACTACAGTTTTGCTAATAGCATATAAAGCTTTTTGTGATCTAGATTTAATTTAGCCTAATTCCCAGCACAGCATGAGCTACTGTACAATCCACGGAATAAGACAACCTAATTTTCTCACTTCATGCAGTTAGTGACATAGAGGCTATGCCATGAGCCATTTGCCATTCTCTTGGTGTGTGGATCTTAATTCACTCTCACTTATCACTTATTAAAATCAAAATCTGCCTACTTATAGAGTCAAGAGTGCAAATTAGAAGAAGGAAAGTCTGATAAATGGTTAGCTCAAATATTTTTAAACAATTTGTAAAGTAAGCATAACTCTAGTTTCATGTCTGTTTTTCACTTATAGCAAGTTCTTCTTTAAATACAATCACTTAAGTCATCTGAAGTCTCCACTACTTCTCATCTGAAACAGTCTTTTCCAAAGGATATTCCAAGGAACACTTGTTCCATAATATGTTAGTGGATACTCTACAAAGTACAATGGAAGTGTAGATTAAAGTAAAATTATATATTCTTCTTTTCCATGGAAATTCTCATGACCTTTAATATGATAATGTGCATTATGAATCTCTCAAAGTACTGAGGAGTAGGCTGTGTTTCTCAATTTGGCAACAATATCCTCTTTTTGTCATTGGTCTTCTCAAGGACCACCAATCATGAATTGCGAAATGCTGATCCAGTTAAGACAACTTCATCTTAAAATATGTAAGAATGGGCCATGCCTCTCCCATTCCTGCAACAGACAATAAACTTATAGGTTCAACAAGTAATAAAATAATCCACGTAACATCTAAGCTGACCTCAGATATTTATGCAAAGGGCATATGATAAAGCATTATCTTCTACATATGAACCATGACAAGGGGCGCCTGGGTGGTTCAGCCAGTTAAGGGTCTGACTTCAGCTCAGGTAGTGATATGGTACATGAGTCCAAGCCCCGCGTTAGCACAGAGGGTGGAGTCTGCTTCATGGATTCTGTGTCTCCCTCTTTCTCTGTCCCTCCCCCTCTCGTGTTCGTTCTCTCTCTCTCTCTCTCTCTCTCTCTCTCAAAAATAAACATTAAAGGGGCGCCTGGGTGGCGCAGTCGGTTAAGCGTCCGACTTCAGCCAGGTCACGATCTCGCGGTCTGTGAGTTCGAGCCCCGCGTCAGGCTCTGGGCTGATGGCTCAGAGCCTGGAGCCTATTTCCGATTCTGTGTCTCCCTCTCTCTCTGCCCCTCCCCCGTTCATGCTCTGTCTCTCTCTGTCCCAAAAATAAATAAACGTTGGAAAAAAAATTTAAAAAAAAAAAAAAATAAAATAAAATAAACATTAAAAAAATTACAGACGAACCATGATGGGTCTTCTAATTCATGCAAAATGAGTATTTTAAAAAATTAGTGAATATGTGTGATTTATGTGTTAAAGGAACAGAAGGAGAGAGTTTGAGGCAATATTTGGGAATGGTAAAATATTAGCTAATGTTCCAGTTGGGATTCATTTTTTGCATGAACACATTATAATCCAGCATTCTCTAAGAGAAGGCAACATTCTGAGAGACATGGCACTTGGGCACTTGTTCCACTGGGGATGATACAGTAGCAAATGAATTGAAGAACAAGAGAAAGATGCAGAGCATGTGTCAAGATGCAGGACCCTGATGTCAAGACACTGAACCTACCATAACAGGCTCTAAGAAGACAGGAGCATCTTTCAAACCTTGGTTTCAGGGGGATAGCAAGGAGCAGCCACTACAGAAGAAAATCTGAAACAATCTTCTAACTTCACAGTTTTTCCTGTAAGTAAATGGTCTTACAAAACAGAAGCACATTGCGGGGTGGGAGGGAGGTGAGGGTGGGTGATGGGCATTGAGGAGGGCACCTGTTGGGATGAGCACTGGGTGTTGTATGGAAACCAATTTGACAATAAATTTCATATTAAAAAAAAACAGAAGCACAGAGTTTTTATTTCTAGGACTTTCTAAAAGCTAGGGGCACCAACTGCTGTTCACTTTCCATCCCATCTCATCTCTGTGAATATACACATTGTTTATCATAGGCCTAGAAATCTAGAAAGAGGTTTATAAACTATGTTAATGATAGAACATAGCTAATGATCCTCAGATAGCTATACAGTGGCAGGAGATACAGGTTACTGAAAATACCCAGGAATTTTTAAAAAAGCAAAACTATAATAGTAATATTATAATAATCACCATGTTCAAGGTAGCACACATAAAATTCACTACATGGCATGAAATGTTGTTCTAAAAAATATATTAACTAATTTAACTCAAGACAATTATGTGAGGTAAAGATTATCATTATTCCCACTGAAGATAAAGAAAATGAGACCCAGACAAGCCAACTATGCATAGTATTTAAACCCAACTGTTCAATTCCAGACTCTTTATTCTTAACAACTACAATTACCCTAAAGTCTTTTCTGAAATTTGAATTTTAATTGCCAGGGGTTGATAAATCTAATAAAAGTAATTAATTCTTAAACTCCTAAATGATTCATTAGTCAGGCATCTTTTGCATACAGTCAGTGCATTACTTCCCAGGTTTTGAAAACCTATTCCAAATCAAAGGCAATGCCCATATGCTGTGTGGCGATATTTGAGGATCTCTCTTTGAAAATGGAGAAGCATTTTTCTTCTGTCAAGATGAAGCTGAAATGGTGGAAAGACAGGAAGAGGGGAGTTTGATTTGGTTTTTGTTTATCTCAGGAGCTCTCTGACAATCTGCTGAGCTGCTGTTTTATTCAGGGAGACTTTGCAGACCGTGTCAAGACAGCATGCAGACAACTCATTTTTTATTTAGGAAATGTGTGCTTAATGGCTTCAGTGTCTGAGGTTTCCTTTGAATCAAATTTTGTAGTGTGCTTGCTTTGGTTTCATTTCATTTGGAATTTGGCAGAAGAGGAGTTGTGAATGAAAATTCCTCTTGTTTATGAACTTCTGTACAGAAGAGACAAATACGAGTTAATTATGACTCCATGTGAAACCAATATCTTGGTGACTGAAATCTTGATGTGCCTTAATGTATTTTATTATGATACTACATATTTTGAGTGTATTTTCCCTACTCTTCTCCACTTACAGAGCTAATAGTTACCATTAATATTACTGTAGTTTAATATTTTTTACAGATGGTGATGTTAGTTTACCTTATGCCAATGATTTTTTTTAACATTAACACTGAAGGTACATAGTTTACAAAACTAGCATATTTCAGATTCTAAGGTTCTTTTTCTTCTATTCTTTTCCACTATAAATTTGTAGCATGCATTAAGTGAATAACAATTACAGAAAATCTATATTTATCATCTATCTAGTATCTTCTAATTAAATACACATTGATGTCCACACTAATGCAAAATTCTATATGGATTATATTTAGGTATTAATGCCCTAGAGATATAAGTAAGTCCATCTCCTGTTTCTTCATCAAGACCCTCAAATCTGCTTTGAAGTCACTGTATTCAGAACTATAAATCATTTTTCAGAAATATAACAATGGATAAGAAACAGTCCCAGGGACATTTGATATTATTGATCACAGCTTGTCATGATCATTCAATTGTGTGGGTGAAATCCTACTTGTCAGAGGATATTTTCTTATTAAGTTTATATAATTCTCTCACTGCAGGTTCTCAAGTTTTAGATGCCTGATGTGAATCCTTTGATTTCTTTTCAAAGACAGGAAGAATTTTTTGCTCTATGCCAAGCAGCTATCAGCAGAAAATACAATGATTTTAGGAAATGGGTAATTAAGCTCTAGTATTACTTGATAATGTAGCTATAATAAACCAAAGCATTTATTCTATCACTAATTTAGGAATGTTTATTATCCCACTATCCTGAATACATAAAAGATACACAAAGATGATAAAGTATAAAAAGCGTTTCATGCTTTATTTGACTTTGATCTGGAATGATAATTAAGTCACATTCCACAATGTTCCATATCAAATTATTGACAACATCAATAAAAATTCTGTATATTTTTTAGAATATACTTTTGAAATAAAATATTATTAGCATGTTCACTTTTAGCAATAACAGATGAAAAATCTCCCTAAGATTTAGAATTAGAATGTCCTACCAAACTTAGAAAAGCAAAAGGCAAGAAGGGAAATGAAACATATGACAATCTGAGAATTTATGCAGGGGTTACCTGGCCTAGTGAAAACTGATTCTGAAAGATGACAACTGATTTGAATTTAATACTTATATTTGCATTCAACTATTTTTATCATAGGCAAAAACAGCATAAGTAATTCATAGCATAAGTCATTAAGTAATTGTAGTACATCTATATAATGTAGCATTTCTATCATACTCTTCAGGAATATGAAGAAATTCTATTGATATAATGGCAAATTTAAAAATTAATAAACATTGTATGCATTGTACCTCTTTCTTAGTGGTACCAAGGGCTAGATGCAACATCTGTCCTTTATCTTTAATGGGATATTTTGACATGCCCTAAACCACTGGACCTCTAAAAACTTCAATAAGGCTGAAGGTCCCTGGATTCCTATGAGATTTATTTCCCACTTTACTGTCACATATTTGTCTTACCAAGGTATATAGAATAGTTGCTACTTCCTGCCTACCAGGTCCAAACAAAATATCATCAATTCAGTGGACCAAAGTAATATACGGTTGAATAGAGAAACAATCAAGGTCCCTGTGCACTAGATTATGACAGAGGGCTAAATAATTGAAATAGTCCTGAGGCAGGACAGTGAAAGTATTTAATGTCCTTGACAACTGAAAGTAAACTTCTACTGTTCTTTCCTAACAGGTGTAGAGAAAGTAGCATGAGCCAGATCAATAGTTACATACAAAGTGCCAAGGGATATCCAGGATGTCAGTGCTTCCTTCATCTATATATTTCTCAAAATCTTGGAGAATGGAGGTCCACCTGACCTTCCCAAGA
Organism: Lynx rufus; assembly: GCF_022079265.1. NCBI lineage: Eukaryota > Metazoa > Chordata > Mammalia > Carnivora > Felidae > Lynx > Lynx rufus. Next base: position 110,193,699 of record NW_025814889.1, read on the forward strand.
GACACATTTAAGAAGTTGGTGTGCATACCTTCTATAAATCCACTGTAGCACTCTGATCTCTCTGGGCCTTCTGATACCTTCTTCTATCTACATTATTCCAAGGAAATTCTGGTATTTTAGGTACACTGCAGTATAGTCCAATTTTGGGTCCAGACATCAGTCAATAAACAAAACAAACTCGTAAAGTCACTCCCAGATACTCAAGCTAACACACTGAATCCAGAATCTCTGCTTAGTGCACTCATATCAACTTATGCCAAATTAAATAGAACATTCCTTCCATTTTCACACATATTCCTCAAGTTTTGTTGATGTAAATTGGCAGAATCTAGCCAAGTCTTTTGGTATTTATGGCACCTCCTCATTGTTCACATTTTGTGTCTGACCCCTAGGAGCCTGTCAGAACTTGAGCACAATCATAGGTCTAGAAGCAATGAGAGGTGGTAGAGGTAGATATTTAAAAGGATCAACAATCTCCTACAAGGCAACTATAACAGGCCATTTTAGTTTTCCAAGGAAAGGAAAAATAAACACTTCAGACTAGGGAGGAATGGCTACTTTTACTAGAGAAGAAAGCTTAAGAGTCTTTTTGGGTTCAAGGCAACTCATTTCATTGGAATCTGTTATAAATCCTTAACTCAATTTTCAGTGTCCCATTCTTTCCTAACTGATCCCCTTTCTATGGCCACTACCTCTGTGAGTTCATAATCAAGCATGCTGTAGTCAGTCTCACTGCTCTGCATTAGGAGGGTGGTGGAGAGTTGAAGAGATTCTAGACGTGGAATAGGCATGAGCAAGGACAAAATGGATCCTGTCCACCCAAGTACATCAATCCCTCCTAATCTCTAACCCACAATGATCTTCAGAGCACAGTTGTTGCTTCACTTCTGCCTCTCAAATATCATGCAACTTCACTTTTAGACAACTCTAATCTGGTAGAACACAAGGAAGGATACTCTAGGAAATACAGTCTCTGATATAACCATGTTAACAGTAGGAAAATCCCACACAGTGGGTTAAGGAGTTTATTATGAGGCAGACACTGTGCTAAACCCTTTACAGGTATTATTTAGTTAATCTTCATAACAATGTTATGAAAGTAGTGCAATATTTATCTTTGTTTTTTACTTGAAAAATATTGAGAATAGAAAAATGATAAAAAAACTACACATAAACATAGAAAAAAAATACATAGAAAAGAAAAATATGTCCCCTCCCTCCCTCCAATCTCATCTTCCATCTGTGCACCCCCACGCTACATGTAACTATTGTTAACCTTTTGTTGTATTTTCCTTCTGACTCTTTGTTTGTGGAATAAGAAGACTATCTGGAGTAATTCTGATGGCTTGGTAAAGACCCTTGCAATACTTTCTGGGAACCACATAAATTTCCCAAGTTGCTTATAATCTTCAGTGAGGAGATAAGGAAAACTTAGACTATGATTGTGATGTAAATCCCAAAGTAGCATAGGGACTGAGTCTAATACAGTTTAATATAAGGAAATAAAGAAATGTGATATTTCTTCCACACCTGAGTTTATAAACTAACATTTAGTCTGGGTACTTTAGCTAGGGTTCTGGAATGAATTCCTTATTAACTCTCTTTCCCTACTAAACCACATTATAGTAAGAATTACTGTAGTCCTTAATTCTATAATAAGCAGGTGCCTCATCGGATTCTTTGCTAAACTCTAAGCTTAGCCTTCTTGGTCTTTACCTCTGCTGTTTAAAAATAGATCAGGAAAGTAAAGCATTTGTTCCATCAGAATGCTTGAGGTCAACTATATTACTGTCTCACAATTCTTTCTTCATTCCCTGCTCTTGCCATCATTTTCCTGTGGAGAGAGAATAATTATCCACCCCATTTGGGCTTGCCATATAACCTGCTTTGACCAGCTGAATTTGAGTAAAAGTGATAGTGTACAGTTATAAGCAGGGCAGATCTTGACCTAAAGCCTGAAGCAAAGCTGCATGGCTGACTTTCTAATCCCTGAATGGGGGAAAAAAATTTCTGTGCTGAAAAATCATACCAGTTTGCAGTTGATCAATATACAGTGTTATCACAGTAATAATTAGTCTTTCTAACTATAGGTATGGAAGGATACAGTGTCCTCTAGTAGCTGGACAGAGAACTCAATACTAGATGTATGTTAATGATAATATTCAAGAGAAAAATCTAATATTAGAGTCCAAATAAAGATTTCTTAAATAAATTAATACTTGACCAGTTATCTTTAATTCTTGGCTAATTCTTGGTAACCGATAAGCTAACTATCAAAGTGTTCAGTTTGTGGCCAAAATCATACTAAAAGTAAATGAAAATGAAAGCAAATATCAAAAGCTCAACTCAAAAAGTTGGAAAGAGGATCATAAAAAAGTGTAAGGAATACAAAAGGAAATAAGAAAGATAAATGCAAATATTACTAAATTAAACATGAGTAACAGAGGGGCACCTGGGTGTCTCAGTCGGTTAAGCATCTGACTCTCGGTTTTGGCTCAGGTCACAATCTCACAGTTTGTGAGATGGAGCCCTGCATTGGGCTCTGTTCCGCCAGTGCAGAGCCTGCTTAGGATTCTCTTTCCCTCTCTCTCGGTCCCTCCCCCACTTGTGTACGTTCTCTCTCTCTCTCTCTCTCTCTCTCTCTCTTTCAAAATAAATAAATAAACTTAAAAAAAAAAAAGCAGAATAGTGAATCTAACAACCAGATTTTTTTTTCTGTTAAAAGAGCATTAATAGTCAGATTTCTAATAAGTCTAATCAAGATAAAGGGTAAATATAAAGATATAAAATTAAGAATGATAAAATAAATATAAAATTGATGAGAAAGTAATAAATTATAAATAAGATACATTTTGACATGAGACAAAGTTGAAATATTTAAATTTCAAAACAATAAACAAACATCTTAGCAAGCAAAAGTTCAAAAGTTTAAAATTATTTTGTTAACATGAAATCAACCTACAGCCTCATAATTAACAGCAGAACACTAGAGAAATGTCCATTAAAACAGGTAGCAAAAGTTTACCCAGTATCATCATTGTAATATAATTCTATTCTGGGACCCTTCCCCAATGAATAATATCAAGAAGAAATTAAAAGTCAATTATTCCTTGAAAATGGCTATCCTTCCAGTAAATGCAAGAAATAAAAAATAATCTTCTAGAAACAAAAGGAAAATTGATAAAAGAATCAATAGAGAGCTATACACTAAAGAAGCTTACAAAAATCATTGGATGTGGGGCACCTGGGTGGCTCAGTCAGTTAAGCATCTGACTCTTGATTTTGGCTCAGCTCATGATCTCAGGGTTCGTGAGTTCAAGCCCTGCATCAGGCTCTACACTCGCAGCACAGAGCCTGCTTGGGATTCTTTCTCTCTCCCCCTCTCTCTCTGCCCTTCCCCTGCTAATGCTCCCCCCTACTCTGTCTCAATAAATGAATAAACATTTAAAAAAAGTCATTGGTGCTGTATAACCCAAGAAAAACCAACAAAGTAGAAATTGTAATTATAAATATATCTATATCTATACCTATATCTATCTTATCTATAATTTGCAATGCTAATAAAAAGTATAAAATACATAAAAAGTAAATTTAAGAAGAAATATGCTGGACATATATGAAAAAAAAAAGCTATAAAATTTCACTAAGCATCTAAAACCAAGACTGGAGTAACTGGAAAACCACACCTTGCATCCAGCTGAGAAGACTTTTAAGAGTTTTCTCAAATTATTAAGTAGGTTTAATGCTATTTAATCATATCCCAAAGTGGTTGTTTTTAGAACTGACAAAATGGTTCCAAAGTTCATCAAGAAGTGTGAATGGATTAAAAGATTAAAGAAAACTTATAAAAAGAAAAGGAGGGAAATTTGCTATGAAAAATAATTAAAACTGCAAAAGCTATAAATAGATTATGTAAGAATTGAAAGAAAAATAGGTAAATGGAATGAAATTAAATTTCCAGGAACAGACCTTCATGATGATGTTAGACAACAATGAAAGTAGCATCATAAATCTGTTGGGGGAAAATGACACAGAGTGTGTGAAGTTTATTCAATATATAATGCTGAGATTATTGGTAAACTTCTCTGAGGGGGAAAATATATACTCACGTAACAATACACAAAAAGATTAATTCAAGTTAATGAAAGAATTAACTGAAAATAAAATCATAAGAGGAGACAATGTTTGGTAAAGATCTGACAGATCTCAAAGGAGAGAACTACATTTTTTTTATTTTGAAAATTTATAAACACAAAAAGCAGTGAGAATAGCATGACGAATTCCTGTTTCCATGTCCAGCTTCAGCAATTAACTACATTCTGCAACCTTCTATGACATTGATAAACCAAGAAAAATTCTACATATTTGACTGTGTAAATTTATGTTAAAAGAAAAAAGAAATTAAAATCCAAACAATATATTTTTCATATATCTTTAAAAAATTTATGGAGAATATTTCCTGTGACAATTAAGTAGATAAAAGTAATTATACTCTATACAAAACTCAACAAAAATAAAAAATACAGCATCTTCAATTAAATAAGATAAACCACTCCAAACTCAAAACACAAACTAAGAAAAATGTCTGCTAAACATGAAGCTCTGTGAAGCAATTGAGGGAGGATATAACCTTCCATACTTCAGGGAAGAATATTCAAGAAGAAAATGGTGCAGCTCTGTAAGATCCCAGCATGATTAATTGGGACTGATAAGAGTCATAGCCATGTGCCAGAGACAGGAGGAGTAAACAAGGTCCCTGTGGCGACCTAGTTCCATATTGCAGAACAGCAGAGTACCATTCTGGAAGTCAGTTAAAATGAGAAACAAGAAATAAACATAGTGAGGGGTGCCTGGGTGGCTCAGTTAAGCGTCCCACTTAGGTTCAGGTCATGACCTCATGGTTCATGAGTTTGAGCCCCGCATCGGGCTCTGTGCTGACAGCTCAGAGCCTGGAGCGTGCTTCGGATTCTGTGCCTCCCACTCTCTCTGTTCCTCCCCTGTTCATGTTCTGTCTCTGTCTCTGTCTCTCTCTCTCTCTTGCTCTCAAAAATAAATAGACATTGGGGCGCCTGGGTGGCGCAGTCGGTTAAGCGCCCGACTTCAGCCAGGTCACGATCTCGCAGTCCGTGAGTTCGAGCCCCGCGTCAGGCTCTGGGCTGATGGCTCAGAGCCTGGAGCCTGTTTCCGATTCTGTGTCTCCCTCTCTCTCTGCCCCTCCCCCGTTCATGCTCTGTCTCTCTCTGTCCCAAAAATAAATAAACGTTGAAAAAAAAAATTAAAAAAAAAAAAATAAATAGACATTAAAAAAAATTTTTTTAAAGAAAGAAACATAGTGAGAAGGAAGAAGCAAAACAATTATTCTTTGTAGTAGATATGACTAAATATTTGGAAAACACAACACAACACACATATATTACAAACAATGGGACAAAATATAAATCAGGAGATGGATAACAAAATCAAAATATAAAAGCGAAAGGTTTCAATATATAAACCAAAGTGAATTAGAATATTTAATGGATAAATAGATCTTGTTTCCAATAGGGATAACAAGAAGATAAAACATTTAGGAAGAAACTTAACAAGAATTGTGTAGGGTTTATACAAAGAAAACTTTAAAACCCTAATGACTCATACTTAAAAGCCTTTAATAAATAGAAACTCATAACTTGTTTGTGGAAACTAAAATTCTACATTGTAAAGATGTTAACTGTCTCCAAATTAATCTATTAAAGCAGTTATGACTAGAAACAAAATAATTTGAAAGTAAAATTTTAACTTTGATCTGTTAAAACAAATATACAGAACTAGCCAAGAACATCAAGAAAAGAAAATTGAGGGAGGAGCCCTGCAGAATATTAAAATATAAAAAGATTACATAAATTAGCTTGGTATAAATAAAGAATAATGCAGAAGAATCACCTAGAATTCATGTTAAGTCTGAAATTTTCCTGTGGGTCAAACATTAAAAATTCTGATTTTCTAGGTCAGGACTACAGCATGGAAATATGCCATTTTATTATAACAAGAGTCCCAGATGATTGTAACACAAGTACAAATATCCTTTCTTAAATAATCTACCCATTTAAGGAATTCTTTCACCACCAAACATACCATCTGATGCTGTCTGAATACTAAAGGCACAGCCAATGACTTGTATTTAAAACTAAAAACTCAGAACTGTTTATGCCTATTGATGCTAAATAATTACCTAGTTTAATTACATATTATGTAAACCCATGAAATGTGTGTTCAAAAAGAAAATCATTGCCATGAAAACTAAATGTTTTAGAAAAACATAATAAATGTAAATTACTAGAAAAAAATCTTTTCAACTCTGTGGATGAGAAAAGGTTATGCCCTATTTCAAAGAAAGATATAAGCATCATTAATGCAAAACCAATGACACAAAATTAATAAAACCATAGTCAAAGAAAAAGCCTAAGATCTCATTCAACAGACTGCAAATAAATGTGCATTCATATCTTTTAAATTAAAATAATCAGGATTTTTTAATGATAATCATTTTTTATGATTGATGTAACCAGTTTTTTGGTTGTTGTTTTTTGGTTTTTTGTTTTGTTTTTAGAGAGAGTATGAATAGGGGAATGGGGCAGTATGGAGAGAGAAGGAGAATATTAAGCAGCTCCATGCTCAGCACAGAGCCTGTCACCCAGCTAGATCCCGTGACCCTGGGATCATGACCTGAACTGAAATCAAGAGTGTGACCGATGCTCAACCGAGTCACCCAGGCACTTCTTAAATTATTATTGAGAAAATACTATTTCTAATCATGTTAGCTAAGGTGACATCTTCTCTAATAAAAAAAAAAAACACAATTTGAGAAACACTATAATATACAAATAGATGAATCCAACAGAATATTCAGAGACGAACCAGTTAAATAGGATCTCTGAAAAATATGTATTCCAAACAGCGAAAAGACAGATACATCAATAAAGGATGCAGAGAAAATTCTACTAGTCTTACAGAAAAATATAGGTGGATCTTTTTCATATTCTCACAAAACAAACTTTAAAAGAAAAAAATATACTAATTACGGTCAGAAACGTACAAAAAAGGCACTAACATTCTAACACGTTGTAATAAGAACTCTCTTTTAAGCATGACATTGTATATAAGCCATATAGGTGTTAAAAACCAGACAACAGGCTGCAAACCAGGCAGCTTATGCTAAGTCCCACTCCATCAAACTGAGACCTAACTTAATTACAGTTCTGGCTTTCCCAGAAAAGCAAACTTAAAACCAATCAGGATTCACCTAAATAGTGTTATTTAAATAATCTGCCTCCTAGATGCCTGCCATTCCCCAAAGGAAAGTAACTGCAATAACCAATCTGGGGTTTTTTTGCTGTTTTTGTTTGTTTGTTTGTGCCTAACGTAACCTCCTTGTTCCTGCTCCCTTCTGCCTATAAAAGTCTTTCATTTTGCAAAGTTCCTCAGAGCTCCTTCCTACCTGCTATATTGGAAGCTGCCCAATTTTTGCACAAATAAACTTAAGAATTTTAATATGCCTCAGTTTATCATTCAACAGTTCTGTGAGTAACCTTGAGAAGGAACCTAACAAGGCCGGGTCAGCTCCCGGGAACATCCAACAACCAACCATACGTACCTGTTGGGCCCCTGGAGCTCGCCGCTTTCTCGCTGCTTCAAGACGGGGTAGCTAAGTCCTTATGGATCCTTCACAGTTTTGCCTTAGGAGCTTGAGAACTTTTTTTTTTACCATTTCTTTTTCCAGACTGGGCCCAAAAACTGGCACAAGAAAAATTGAGTCCCCCTTAAAAATCGGACCCGGTGTAAGAGCCAGCCCGGGTCTGACTTAAAAACCGGACCGAGTCCAGGGCCGGTTCCGGCCCGGAAATCAGAAACCAGAAACCAGGCTAGTTCCGGGGGAAGGACCTAGTCGGACTTAAACAGGACTGGCGCCAGTGCGATGCCTCAGGTGAATAAAATTTCGTTTAAAGCCTGAACGAGCAGGTTAATCTTACTAAAGATAATCTTGAATTACAGTGGCCACAGTGGAGAACGTTTAACCTAGATAGGTTTATCCATTTACGAGGTGTCCTAGACAAAAAGGGAGCTCAGCCAAGCACTCACCATAAAGGGGACAGGGAAAATTATTTTTCTTACTTTACAGTTTGTCATAACCAGGATAATACCTGCTGGGACATTGCACTCACTCTAGAGCCTGCAGACAGGATCCTGGGAAAACTGGCAGACCCAGGCAAAAGTTAATCAAAGTCAACCCTCCTAGATTTCGAATAGAGGTGCCTGGTTGAGAGAGAAAGGTAAAATTTCACATTGTCACTTTCTTTCCAAATTTAGATTGTCAGGTTAAAAATATCTGTAAGAATTAGATCTTTGAGGGGCGCCTGGGTGGCGCAGTCGGTTAAGCGTCCGACTTCAGCCAGGTCACGATCTCGCGCTCCGTGAGTTCGAGCCCCGCGTCGGGCTCTGGGCTGATGGCTCAGAGCCTGGAGCCTGTTTCCGATTCTGTGTCTCCCTCTCTCTCTGTCCCTCCCCCGTTCATGCTCTGTCTCTCTCTGTCCCAAAAATAAATAAACGTTGAAAAAAAAAATTTAAAAAAAAAAAAAAAAAGAATTAGATCTTTGAACTGTGACTCGTGAATTAGCTTTAGGGTGCTTATTAGTTGTCGGTCCTTTATCTCTCAGGGACAGCTATTTCCTTGTTTGTCTTTTTATTTGCTGAGAAGTTGGCTTGGCAACCATCAGATTGGGGGCCCCGAAAATATGAGCAGACAGAAATGTGTGTTGCATTCCATTTGGGGGTATAGACTGTTGCCATCTCAGGGATCCTGTCATGGTGCATACAAGTAGAGGATTTTCTAATGCCAATTCATTCATTAGCCTAGAATCAAAGCAAGACCACTTCCTTTTTTTGACCTTCCTGTATCCAGTTGTTTCCTAGAGTTAAGGATTCTCCATTGATGCTCTATTTATTAGAGTTAGACGACAATATGTGCTCATATATTCATTAATGCTTACAAAACAACACTAACCTTGACAGGATTGACTTCAAAAAGCTGAGTTTCAGGTTCACCTACAAGATAATTCAAGGATGATGACAGGGGGCAAAAATCAATTTCCCATTGAAAAAGATGACTTGATGAGAAATCAGAAGGATGCCCAATGATTCAGGGGTAGCCACTACATAACTGAACAGCTTAAGTGAAAGTTGTTCATCCTTATTAAGTATGAAATCAGTAATCAAGACTCACTTGAGTAAAAGTTAAAGTGTGTTTTGAGACAAATTTTAGTATTATTACATTTTTTTTATCTTTTCTGCCTTTAATTTTTACAATCATAAAAGATTAACTAGGACACTCTTTTTGGTGATATTTAACTTAGAAATATTAATACTTGACATCTTGTAAATATATAGAAGAAATCTAATACATATTTATTAATGGAAAGCTGTATATTTTGTGAATGTGAATTATATCTTTTATGTAATTTATGATGGCTAACGTTAAAATATGTATCTATGCTTACATGATAGCTTTTAGGAAATTTCAAAATGTGGTAGATAATAAGTTGACCAGTGTCTGCTGTTTAGGGAAACTTGCTTGATTTTTTTTTTTTTTTTTTTTTGCTTTTAAACAATTGGTGGCTGGGTTTGGCATAATATGGGAAATCCCTGGTTGGTGTTGCTCTGAGGATGAAACAAGCATACATCACTTGTACTCCCCAAAAAGGATGGTAGTTCTAGAACTTTCCAACACTCATTGGGCAAGGACTAGACATAGTTATTTGGTAGAAGTTGACAGAACTATTTAATGAGTTGGAGCCCAGCTGTATATCCCAAAGTCATTAAAAGAATTTCCAAGATCTCTGTGAAGTGTAATTTATTCAATAGAAAAGAAGTCAAGTAAATTAAGGAGAAGTAGAAATTTCAGTAAAACATAGTTCTCCTAAGAGTAGTTTTTCTATCTTCCAAGAAATAAATTGGCCAAATTCTAAGGTTTCGATAAATGTCCCCTTTCCTAAACTCTCAAAGAAGATGAATGGGACAACATCACTGAAAACATCTTTAGGGATTTTCCTAATGGTAATTCACTCTGAGCAGGAGCTGTACATTCTTATTATATAACGTTTCTTATCATGGCATAGCTTTGCACCTGCACTGTACTATAGCTCTATCTTCAGATAAACAATAGGAACCCCGTTTCTCTCCATAATATGAGTGCCTTGGTGTCTTAATATATATGGAAATTACCTGGAGAAAGATTTAGTGCTACATCTAGCAAGAGTCAATGCTTCTTTTTACTAAAACAAGATATATATTTCTCTCTACATTTTTAACAAATGTAACCAACATTTATTCAGGAAAAAAATAACCACCAATCATCAATAATAAAATAATGCACACACACATACAAATATGTATACACAAATGCTAACCAACCCCAACACACACACATACACACAAATAAAACACATTTTCAAGGTGTATAATATGCCAAACATGATATTAGACCCTGGAGGTACAGAACTGACAAAGGTATACTTCTGCACCAGAAAGTCATAAATTTGGGAAAGTCACAAAGTTTTTAGGGTGTGAGAGGAGAGGCCATTCTCACTACACAGAATTGTCAATTAGATGTAACTCCTGCCCTACTCTCTCATTTCATGGAGGGAAGAAGTTGCAACCATAATTAAAACCTTTTTTCTATTAAAAAAATCTGCATAACATTAAAATCCAGACCTCAGAAGTTTAATAATACACCAAGGAAAACATAATTTTAGGGATTTAAAAAATTTTTTTTTCAACATTTATTTATTTTTGTGACAGAGAGAGACAGAGCATGAACGGGGGAGGGGCAGAGAGAGAGGGAGACACAGAATCGAAAACAGGCTCCAGGCTCTGAGCCATCAGCCCAGAGCCCGACGCGGGGCTCGAACTCACGGAGCGCGAGATCGTGACCTGGCTGAAGTCGGACGCTTAACCGACTGCGCCACCCAGGCGCCCCCAGGGATTTAGAAAAAGGTCTTTTCTTCCCTACTACCTAGAGTATAGAAGGATGCTTCTCAAAAGTTTCAAAGAAATCAGTTTTGATAGGGTCCCATGGAGGAGGGAGCAGGATTTGTTGTGTGATTACAGCACAGTATGCAACAACATTACCTAAGAGAAGTGATAGTCACAGACAGCATGAAAGGGCTGCTAGAGTCAGGAAAGGAAACAAGCTGTGGATACCATGTAGTAGACTATGGGATTTATGTCTGAGTAAACATGAGAATCTCCTTACAGTGCCACTGATGGGAAAAAACAACAATGTTATGTGGCTTGGAATACATACAGAGTGATGCTGTGCTGCAAAGTAAAACTGTGTATCTATAATGCATGATAAATAGAGCAGTGCATATCCAAGCCATGTGTAGGCAAATATGGCAAATGTTAAGAATGGTTAACACTGGGTGAGTGGATGTGTACAATTTTAATATTCTTTCTATAATTTCCTGTTTTTCAATTATTCTATGATTGAGAAGAATGCTTTATAATATGTAGTGCTTTATAATGTGAAAAGTTAACAGTGTTAAGATGATTTTCATCTTTACTCTTATTTGGTAGATAAAAGTCATAAAAAGAAATTGGTGCATTATGAAAATCCTCTGGATAGACATCCAAGCACAATAGCTTTAGAAATTCCAAAGTTACTGAATTTTCCTATTTGAATTATCATTTTAGTGTATAAAATGCATTGTTATGCCCAGCATTGGCTTAAAGTTATAGAATAACAGTCCATAAAATATTTTTTCTTGTTGTCGGAGCACATATTTACCTATGTGCTGAACTTATTATTTTTGAAAAAGCAAAAGCTGCTTATTCTTTCCAGAGTAAAATTGTAAAAGTTTCATTTAAAATCATATCATTGTGTAAGATTATATAAATAACTTTTTCTCTAGCTGAATTTTATCTTTTATTTGCCATCCAGATGCAATGGAGAAAAAAATAAAAAAATTCTAGGCTATATAAAAATATTGCTAACATAACATTTATTCTCCACTTAAATAGCAATGCAGGCACACTGCAGAGGAAATATTTCCATATGGCATGCATAAACACTCTGGTTATTGATCCCTTAAGAGTTTCTGTGTGCTAATATGTTTGAAGACTGAGGGAATATTCCTACTGCATTTTCCACATTATATTTTGTATATTATATTTTTTGTATATTATATATTTTTTTATTTTTACTTTAAACCAAAGAAGGTCTTCATTATATTTTCTGTCATATACTACTCTTAACTGCTGTCAAAATTGTTGATACTATTTACCTTTGAACTCAGAAAACTGATTTTTAAGGAGAACCAAAGATGCGAGATATATATATATATGTATACACACACACACACATATATATACATTGTATATACACACTACATATATGTATGAATGTATGTACTTACACATGTACATGTATATACACACATGAATACATATAGTACATAATGGGATTTTATGCTTGAAAATATGAAAAATAAATTATGGCAGACTGGAAAGTAGGTGGGAAAAGGTGTGACTGAAACCAACAGGGGTTTGCCCAGGGAGAATTAATGTCAAATTCAGGGAAAACAAGTAAAGTTGGTTTCTTATTCCCCATCTCTGCTCCATTTTTTGGTACATCTCTGTTAATATAGTATTTTTCATTGTGTTTCTCAGAATATTAATCCCTGGAAATTCTAGTAAGAAAAAAATATGTAGTCAAGAAATATAGGAAAAGCTGCCATAGTATATTTCTTTCTGCAAGAATCACAGTGTGTATTCACATATCAACGGCTCTTAGAAGTCCTGTGATAAATAAATCTATCCAATTTTTCCTAAACTTTATATTGCAATGAAATGTATTTTTAAGGTAATACTCAAGAGTGCCCATAGAAATACATTTTCCAGTCACTATCTTTCATTTTCACATTTACCTTTTAAACATTTAATTCATAAGTGTTTTAATTTCCAATTTTGCAGTATTCTGAGTTTTCCTCCCATTCTTTTAAAAAAAAATTTGCATTTTTTCATAGTTCTTATTCTTTCACTTGGTCTAACACCTTTAACTATTTCATTTGTTTATTCAACAATGTTTATTTAAAGCTCTATTTATTCAGTTTCTTTAACATAATTCTCTTTCCCCTTCATCCCACTCTTCCAACTACCTTTTTCAAAACCCTAAGCATTTTTATGGACTCTATTTTTATTACAAATGTTTTCCTCCCAACTTATTCACTTTGCAAATTCCTACTTATCCCCTCTCCACATACATAGACATAAACACATAGGGTGTTATATATTCACTATGTACTGCCTTAGTTCTGGATGTTTTCATTATCACAGCACTTTTATGTGATTGGCTTTGCACTTATCTCTCACACTACAAGCTTTGAGATGTAGGAACTATGTCCTTTTTGTTGTTACATCCTAATCTGTCATAGCGCACAGAATATTTACACAGTTTTTAATTGTGTATGGGTAGTGCTGCTAATGTGACTACATTCTTCAAAGACTCTTGGACCTGTTCACACAAAGAATATATCATAAGTGTTTTACTATTTGAATGCAGTTGCTGCATTGTAAAGGTTTTCATTGTTGAATAGGTCCATGTTTCCATCACTGAACAGCAGTTTTTTAATGGAGACATTGATTCCATAGACACAGGTAACAGCACTTTGTGCTTAGTGCTTAACAAATTTCTTACAAGTATTAATCTGAACCAATCATTTTTTGAGAAGTGACTTGTACTGATTGACATTGTTAGAACAGTGAAAGCATCCAAACCTGTTTTTGTGTAAAGAAAAAGAAGGAAGGAAGGAAGGAAGGAAGGAAGGAAGGAAGGAAGGAAGGAAGGAAGGAAGGAAGAAGGATATTTTTCTTGCTTATAAATATCAGACACCAAAAAATTCCTAACAGATAAATTTAAAACCCTTCAGATTTACATGAGAAATGTGTGGTTATTAACTATGTTATATTTTTGGTTTATTTAAAATAACAAATATGCTATAAGAACCAAAAATATCTGTTTTCGAAAAGCAGATTACATCTAATTGCAAAACAACACGTGAGAAATTTTAAAACCCGAATAACAATATAATGAAAAAACTTCATGAAATGCATTACTTCATTCCAAGAAAATATTAAATATTTATTATGGCCTGATAGGTTGATTCATTTGGGTAATCAATAATTAATCACTCTGAAAGCTTCAGATCCTTTATAAATATCAAAGACTTTTAATAATTGCTTTACAAATCCTAAGTAGCATAGAATCTACAGACTTCATATATCAAGGGAAATGAATACAAGTTTAAAAGATGACTGCTTTAAAATGAATAAACTAAATCCCAAAAGTTCATATTTTGAAATGTTTGCTGTTATAAAAGAGATCAGTGTGCTGACAGGAAGGTAAAAATAATACCATCTCTGGGCATAGATAGAGCATATGTCTAAGCAAAAATGCCAACAGAACAAACTCACTGCCAATTCTTCTTTTGAAAATATTAAATATGCATCCAACTCACAACTGATCTGGATAGAAGAGTAAAAAAAAGTAACTTATACAAGTGAAATTCACAGATTATCACTTCAGCCATTTGTATTAACTCTATTCTCCAACTATATAAGAAATATTAGAATTAGCCATGTTGAGTTTCAACTCCTTTACTGCTCATCCTCCAACTGTAATAACCATAATTTTGAGGACTATAATACTAATGATTGATACCAGTTTCACTGTCATTGAGTGTTTAATGCTCAACACCAAGAACTTCACATATATAATCTCATTTAATTCTCTTGATACCTTATCGGTAAACTTTATTATGGCAGAACCCCACCATAATGTCATAATTGATGTATAAAATTTTCAATTGCATAACATATGAAGTAATATTAGTATAAGTGTAATTAAATGATTAGGTTGAGCCTGCCCAAGATTTCCGATGAGGCGGATCAGGGAGAGGGGGGAAAGGATTGAGATGGACCAGCCATGCTGGTCCCAATTATAGCTTGGTGTCATCTAGTAACAGCTATCAACTCTGGCTTAAATATTTCCATGTGTCTGACAATGATAGTTTGGACTTCTAGGTCATAGGCATCAGTTCCAGGAATCTTTCAGGGCCCATTTGGTAAAACAGATATGGGGCAGTTGGGCTAAGAAAGTGCTAGGGACTTGGAGACTCACTCTCCTTCTTGGATGAAGAAATCCAAATGGGCTAGCTTGTCGTTAACTCACCTGGCATTTCATTCCAATCCAAATACCATCATGGCTACCTTCCACATGTAGTATGACTAATGGAATCTAGACAGAGAAGAACCCAATTAATTGCATTATCTGAATTTGTATTCTCATCAGATATTGTACTTTTATCAAACCTGGTTTAAAGAATATAAAACTAAAACTTATAGAAGTTAAATAACTTGCCCAAAATCATTCAGCAAGTAAGTAGAAATCAAAAATTAATCCTAGGGCTCTTTCTCTTTTGAAATTAACAGAAATAAGTCAGCACCAGTTAATAAAAAAGGTGAAAAATAGTTTAAGGATTCAGATATTGACTCGTGACACTCAAATTCAGAAGACAATCAGGAATAAGCTGGAATGAGCTGATAGAATAAAAGGGAACAGAAATACACCTCATTGTTTGCTTCTATGTCGGTTTCACTGTGCTGTTGTTCCAAACTGGCTTTCTTTGCTACCATTTCTGTGACAGAAATAGATCTCACCAGCTTCCAAATATTATTTTTTTTATTTAAGAGATAATAACATTAAAATCTTCAAGGAAACATTTATTGCGTATGTCTTGGGTTCCAGATATTTTTCTGGGTGCTGGCCACACAAAAATAAACAAGATACGATTCTTGCTCTTGAGGAAGCTACAGTTTAGAGGAAAATGAATATGAGTAAGCAAACAACATCTACTTAATATGGAAAATGCTAAAAATAAAGTGCTTCCTCAGTGTTTCTTTTCTTTGTTTTAAATTTTTTTTAAGTTTACTTATTTTGAGAGAGAGCAAGCATGTGCGTGCATGAGCAGGAGAGGGGCAGAGAAAGAGGGAGAGAAAGAATCACAAGCAGGCTCTGCACTGTCAGCACAGAGCTCCCAAAACATGAGATCATGACCCGGGTTGAAGAGTCAGACGTTGAACCGGCTGAGCCACCCAGGCACCCCTGAGTGTTTCTTTCTTTCACACTTCCCCCTGAGTTACAGCAGCCTTGTAGCTTACAGATCTGATCATGGAATTTCCCTGTTTAAACCTTCCATGAATTTCTCAGACACTAAGAATAAAATTTAAACTCATAACCATAGTCTAAACTTTCTACAAGAAATAGCCCTGGGGCACCTGGGTGGCTTGGTCCATCGAGCATTGGACTCTTTATTTCGGCTCAGGTCGTGATCCCATGGTTGTGAGATCGAGCCCCACACCGGGCTATGCTCTGAGTCTGGAGCCTGCTCAAGATTCTCTCTCTCCTTCTGCCCCTCTCCCCTGCTCACACTATCTCTGTCACTCTACAATAAAAATAAAAGAAATTGCCCTGCTTATGTTTCCAATTTCATCGCCTACCATTCTATCCCTTGCTCCTGCCACAAGCCAAGCTCATTCCTACAAGAGAAGACCTCTGCCCTCCCGAATCCCTGTGCAAGGGAGATGCCAATCCTATATCTTGGCTGATTTCTTCCTGTAATTCATCTTGTGTCAAATGTCACCTCCTCAGAGAGGCCTTTCATAACTAAGATATAAAAATCACTCCCTCTTTAGTTACTTTTCATTATCATGCCGTTTTACTTTCTCATGGCACTTATCACTAACGTGTTCCTGTTTAATGTCTGTGACTCCCACAGAGTGAGTTCCATAAGTGTCTGTTTCCCTCACACTAAGTGCCCTAAAGTGTAGAACAGCTCCTGGTATGTGCAGACATTCCATATAATTATTGATGGAATGAATGAATGAATGTGCAGTATGTGGGACAGGCTTAGCAGACGGATCTTTGGACAAACAGGGAGATTCATGTAAAACTTCCTAGAAGAGAAATTCCCTTCAGTCTTAATCTTCACATTCAAATTTTCAGACACTTCTAATACTTCTCATGATATCGTTTCTATAACAGCTTCACAGTCCAGATAGCTATTTGACAAATTGCAGGTTTCAGTCTCTCTCTTAAAATATGACTAAAAACTGAATACAGTAATTCCAAAGGAGTCTTTCTAGCACAGAGAATAGATATGTATCTCTTATGATATGTTTCTTGCATTTCTATTAGTTCAAACTAAGAACAGGGTAGATATTAGATAGCATAAACCAACAAAACAATGCTGGCTCGAATGTTGGTAATGGTGAGTTAAACTTGCATCACTGTACTGGTGCTAAGCCTTATCCCATAGAGTGACAATTCGTATCTATACCAAAATACTGATGTTTCCCTCCATCCCATTAAATTGCATCTTACTTGTTTCAGCCTTGTATTCCAAACAATTGAGGCCATTTTTTCCTTTTTTTTTTTTATCAAGATTTAATCGTCATACAATTGTATCAATTTTAGATGTACAACATATTGATTTGGTGTATGTATTTATTACAAAAGAATTACCACAGCAAGATTAGCTAACATCCATCCATCACCACACATAGTTACAGATTTTTTTCTTGGGATGAGAACTTAAGATCCAGCTCCTTAGTAACTTTCAAAAATACAATACAGGATTAACTACTGTCAACATGCTGTAGCTTATACCCCAGGACTGATTTATCTCATAACCAGATGTTTGTAACTTTTGACCTCCTTCACTCATTTTGATTGAGGTCATTTTGAATGTTCATTTTATGACCCATCATAATTATCTATCTCACCTAGCTTTTTGATAAGTAAAGTTTCTGTCACCCTCCGAGTTACTGATTAAAACGTGGATGGTGAATCAATATTTCTCTACTGCTAAACCTGCTCCAAATTGATCTTTGATTTGACTGCTTATCTCTATTTTTCTACAATTATAATGGAAGAGATTTTGTCATCTTCCTCTCATATCACCAGTGTCGATATATTAATGAGGTTTTCTCAACTTTTTCAAGGTGGAGGTTTTATAAGAGATAGAAAAGATGAAAACCAAGCAAGTTGAAGCATATTCTTAATGACATATATGATAATAGATTTTTAACACTTGAAAGTGTATTCCCTGTAATATGTAACTATAAAAAATAAAATTTACCTCCATCCTGACCCGAATAAGTACTGATTTTTATTTTTCAATGTTAAAATTTCAAATTTAGATGCTAATTTTAAGTCATTCACCTATTTTTCTATACAAATAAAGATTTTTTAAAGCTTGAGACAAAAATACAGAGGAAATTATTTAAATCAAAAGTGGCTATGTTTTATTAGCAAAGATGAAAATCTGAAATAAATCGATGATTTTCTGGGAAAATTAGCACCACTGACAATGAAAGATAAAAAGCCTAAAAAGAAAATCCTCCTTTACAAAAAAGTAATTTTAAAACTATCAAAGAGATATTCCACCCTCCAAAAAAGGTATCAGTTTCAGATGACTTCACAAGGAAAATTATCATGTAATTCAAGATGGCAAGAAAAGGAAGAGAACTTTCTAATATTTTTTCCCCTGAGCTATATCAGAAATCAGTTTCCTTCATGTATACAAAGAGCAACCATTAGGAATAAATAATGGGAGAAATGCCTGCAATTAAAATACCAGCAAGCATTAAAAAAAATACAAGCAAACATGATTAAATACTAAAGAATAATTTTAACCAGAAGGTTATGCTACATTAGTAAATGTCCCAAATGTTGGCTTACAGAACAAATGTTTACTCCTCATTCATATTCCATGTCTAGACAGTTGACTGCTTATATATCCCATGTTTTCTTCATTTGGGAACTCAGATTAAAGGATCATCAGCTATGAAAGATATGCTGGCCTCACAAGCAAAAGGAAAAGGCTGATGGTTCCTAAGCTTTCTGTTGATGAGTAGCATAGGTCACAACTGCCCAGATGGTCAAAGCAAGTAACAAGGCCAAACTGATGCCAATGGGGCGAGGAATTATAATCCTTCACTGGGATGGGTAGTGAATAATTGGTACAACAACAACAAAATCTACTACCTGAATTAATTGCAACCCTCATAACAAACCTGATCTAAAAGAAATAGACAGGAGCAGCTGGATGGCTCAGTTGGTTGTGTCAGACTCTTGATTTTGGCTCAACTCACGGTCTCACAGTTCCTGAGTTGAAGCACCGCCTCGGGCTCTGCACAGATAGTACAAAGCCTGATTCCCTCCCTCTCTCTCTGCCCCTCCCTTGCTTGCACTCTCTCTCTCTTTCAAAATAAATAAATAAACATTAAAGAAAAACATGGGTAAATAAATAAATAAAAAGAAATAGACAGTTGTATCTCACTTATGAATATTGTCGCAAAACAATTGGAAGACTAATGAAAGTTTATTATTTCATAAACAAATGGGATTTGTTTCCTGTATTCAAAAATAATTTAACAGTAGAAAATTATTAATAAAAAGTTATCTTATTAATATACCTAGAAAACTGTGTGATCAATTCAATAGATACTGAAAGACCATTTGACAAAAACTTAGCACTCATTTTCACTTTCAAAAAAATTTTTTTAAATATTTATTTATTTTTGAGAGAGACAGAGACAGAGTGTGAGCAGGGGAGGGGGAGAGAGAGAGGAAGGGAGACACAGAATCTGAGGCTCCGGGCTCTGTGCTGACAGCTCAGAGCCTGACACAGGGCTTGAACTCAGGAGCTGTGAGATCATGACCTGAGCCAAAGTTGGATGCTTTCCAACTGAGCCACCTAGGCACTCCAAATCATTTTTACTTTTTAAAAAGCTTCATTTGGGGGCACCTGGGTGGCTCAGTCGATTAAGCTTTCAACTCTTGATAACGGCTCAGGTCATGATATCATGATTCACAAGAATAAGCCCTGCATTGGGCTCTGTGCTGACAGCATGGAGCCCGCTTGGGATTCTCTCTCTCCCTCTCTGCTCCTCCCCTGCTCACATGCATACACACTCTCACTCTCTCTCTCAAAATAAATAAAATTTAAAAAATTAAAAATCTTCATTAAAATAAGAACTGATAGATACTTCCTTACAATAGTATGCCAGCATTAAAGTGAACAGGGACATACTGGAAATATTTAAACTAAAGAAATTGATACAGTGAATAGGTTCTCTGGTAGCATTTTAATGTAACATTCTACTAAAGGTGTTAGCCAGTGTTGATAACAAAAGGAAAAAAAAGAAAAAAAAGGAAATTAAAGATTTAAAAAATAAAAAGTAGAAAAGATTAAATTATAACTACTTGCAGCTGAAATTATCATGTACCTGGAAACTGAAAAGAATCCATTATAAAAGTTCTACAAAAAGTAAGAAAATGTAGTTTAACACCTGAGAGTTCAGAAGGCAATTGTCTTTATCATGTAAAAAGAATAAACGTTAGGAAGCAAAGCTATAAAAGAAGCAAAGATTGAAATTATAATAGCAGCAAAATGACAGAACATCTAGAAATGAACTTAAAAAGAAATACACAGAACCTAAATGAAAAAACTAAAAGGCCATAAAAGGTAGATTTAAATGAATAGTAAGATTTTCCATATTTGTAACTAAGAAAACTCAACTTCATAATGATATCAATTCTCCTTGATTTTATAAATTCGGTATGATCCCAGTAAAAACACTAGTACATTTTAATGAAGCTGTACATCTTAAAGTTTCTGTAGAAAAAGCTAAAAAAACCAAAAACCAAGAATATCAAGCTAAAAAAGAGTAATAAAATTGGGAAAACCCTATTGGATATTAAAATATATTATAAAGCCTCAAAATTTAAAACAGTATTACAGTAGAAACTCCAGAAGTATTCTCACATCTACACAGGGATTTAAGATATTAATGAATGTCAATGGGCAATTGAGCTGTCATCTTGAAAAAGATAAATTTGAATCTTCCTCACTCTGTACTCCAGAATAAACTCTACATAGATGAAAGATTTAAGAATAAAAATAAAACTATAAAATATCTAGAGAACAAATGGGCAAACAAGACTAAAACTTGGCAAAATCCCATTGTTTGGTTGGGATACGGAGAAATAGTGACTTTCCAATTTGGGGCTTAAAGGTTGTAACAGGGTACCATCAGGGAATAAGAACCTAGATAGCTAGATGGCTGGCTAGATACATAGACAGATGGTTTAATGCAAGGAATTGGTTTACAGGATTATGGGGCATGAGGGCAGGCTGGGCGAGACCGAAATCTGGAGGACTATCCATCAAGAAGGGCAGACTGAAAACTCTCAGGTGGAAGCTGAAGCTGAAGTTCACAGTTGGAATTTCTTCCTCAGGAAGATTTCATTAAGTCCTTCAACTAATTATTTCAGGCCCACCAAAATTACTGAGAATAATCTCCTTTATTTAAAGTCAAGTGATTATGGACTTTTTCCACATCTACAAAATATCTTCAGAGCAACACCTAGATTGTGTTTGGTTGAATAACTGGGAACTAAAATCCAGCCAAGCTGACACAAGAAACGTCCATCAAAGAGGAAGGAATAATGTTCTCCTAGGAAAGCTGCTATCAGAATGTCCATGAGACATCAGATTAAGGTTATTTTTAAAAATCAAGAAATTATCTTTTCAATGTCATACCCTTTTGTATGTCCTAACTTTTTTCTTGACAAAGTATATAGGATACAAACCTCAAACAACTGAGCAAAACAGGTGATAAATGTAAATGGTTTCTAATTCAAAACAACAGACTGAATGCATACATTTGCCCTCCTTTCCTCCTGACTGAATTAAAATTACAATAAAGGAATACTTAAAGAAATAACTCCAAGTACCCATTAGGAAATCAGAAACAACTCTAGGGATTTCAAGCATAAAGGGAATTGATACAGAATTGATACAGTTTATAAAATAACTCCAAAGGCTCAAAAGCAAACATCAGGAATAAACAGCTCCTAGTTCTTTAGGTCACCCAGCAGCAAACTGCAGTCAAGAAGTCAGGAAACTCCCACACAAGTTCACAGGGTTGCAATTGCTCCCAACCCCCAAGCCAGTGGCTGGCAGTGGAACATAGAATCCAGCTGCTGCAGAAGCACACGCCTGCTAGAGTTCAAAGCAACTGCAGTTGGAAGAATGGTTTCTGCTTCTCTTTTCCTTTGTAATTTTTTATGAGTGCATATTATTAAAAGAACAGAAATGACATCAAAAACTTTGAAGCAAAGTACTCTAGAAATGTAGTTCCCAGGCTTTCAGCCCCTTG
Source organism: Lynx rufus (assembly GCF_022079265.1). Taxonomy (NCBI): domain Eukaryota; kingdom Metazoa; phylum Chordata; class Mammalia; order Carnivora; family Felidae; genus Lynx; species Lynx rufus. Next base: position 110,216,016 of record NW_025814889.1, read on the forward strand.
AGACAGAGTAGAAAGCGTAGGACACAGTGGAAATGAATAACACAACCAGCAAAGAGATTGGGTGAGAGGTCACTAGCAGCTAGAAATTTCGACGTAGTTCTAGAAGATGTAAATGGGATGGAAATGTTCCAGTAAATGAAACAAAGTGGAAAAGGCAGCAGTCTACAATATGCAAATAATTGGGCTGCAGTGGATGAGGTAGCACATTCTTGCAGTAATTATGGACAGGCATTAGCCTCAGGGTGTACAGGTACAGAAGATAAAAGGTAAAGGTACAGAAATGGAGATTAACTGAAGATGTTTTTATTAATTACTGAATTAGTTGTCCTCATATCCATATTCTCATGCATAGAATCCATCAGAAAGTGTTAAACTCACCAAAATTAATTTATTCTCTTTAAATAAATTGAAATTTATTGAAATTGAAATAAATTGAGTGTTAACACCCAGTGCATATCTTTTCATTAGGTTATTGTTTGGGAGGCAATCAACTTTTAGTGCATTGAAAAAAAAATGACTATACCATTTTTTCAGCTCCTCCCATTGAGAAGTAGAATCTCTTTTCCCATCCTTTAAATCTGGACTTCTTGTGACCCTTTTTGACCAATAGAATTTGGCACAGGTAACACTGTAGAAGTTCTTGCAATTGTTGTGTTCATCGTTGTGGATCCTCTGCCATCAGGTGAAGAAGCCCAGCATGGAACACCACATGAAGAGAAGGGCTTGGACTTCCCAAATTTCCAGCCCTACCAGGCAAGTCTCAAAACCTAGGACTCCCCAGGACGTCTGGGTGGCTCAGTCGGTTAAACGTCTTAATTCAGTTTAGGTTATGATCTCACAACTCGTGAGTTCGAGACCTGCTTCAGGCTCTGTGCGGACAGCTCAGAACCTGGAGCCTGCTTCCGATTCTGTGTCTCCCTCTCTCTCTGCCCCTCCCCCATTCATGCTCTGTCTCTCTCTCCTTCAAAAATAAATATACATTAAAAAAAAAAAAAAAGAACCTGAGACTATCCATCCCAGCTGAATGCCACCTGAGTGAATCTACATGAGTGAGGCCAGTGAAATTAGCAAAAGCGTACAGGGAGTACTATGCTGTGGTGGTGGGCTATTAGCCGCTGAGTCTGGGTGTTTTGTATACAACAAAGGTTAACTGTAACACAACTCAAACAAGTCTCAGTGTCCTGCACACTTAAAATTAAAGTTTGTCATTAGGCATGTCCTGTCCGCAAACCCATCATTCCTTCCTTCACCTTCTTTATTACTTGCTCAAACACCCCCTACCCAGTGAGGTCTTTTTTTTCCTTTCTTTTCTTTTTAATTTTTGAAATGTTTATTTATTTACTTTTGAGAGAGACAGCACAATGGGGGATGTACAGAGAGAGAGAGGGAGAGATAGAATCCGAAGCAGGCTCCAGGCTCTGAGCTGTCAGCACAGAGACCAATGTGGGGCTGGAAGTCATAAACCACGAGATCATAAACCACGAGCCGAAGTCGGACACTTAACCAACTGAGCCACCCAAGCATCCCCAATGAAGTCATTTCTAACCACTCCATTTTAAATTATAAACCAAATCACAACTATCCTCTCACACTTAGTCTCCTACTTCACTAGAACAGTTTTCTTTCTTTTTTATTTATTTTTTATGTTTATTTAATTTTGAGAGAGAGACAGAGTACGAGCAGGGGTGGGGCAGAGAGAGAAGGAGACACAGAATCCGAAGCAGGCTCCAGGCTCTGAGCTGTCAGCACAGAGCCTGACGTGGGACGGAACTCATAAACCCGGAGATCATGACCTGAGCCAAAGTTAGATGCCACTCAGGCCCCCCACAAGAGACAGAGTTTTCTATTTGTTTCATTTACTACTGTTTCCTCAGTGCCTTCAACTATACCTGCCACAGAGTGGACACTCAATAAGTATTAATTAAGTAAACTAATGAATGGATTGATGGGATACAGTAGTAAAAAATCAACTCTAAGAACATTCACCTTCAAGTGAAACAGAAATCCTTACTTTGTACCTAAGAAGATGGAAGGCAATCCTAGCAAACCCTACAAAGATCAACAAGGAATTTTATGAATATTATATAATTTATATTATGAATATAATGTGAATGTTGTATACTGGTTTTTACATTTTTAATTAACCTATATATAAATTATAAAAAGCAATTACAAAACAAGACGTAATGTTAGTAACCTCAACAACATTAAAAAAAAGCCTCGCTGATAGAAATTAGAAGATGAAGTGGGGAAGAAATAGGGGTATATAAGCTTATGTGCATAATGGGAAAAGGAAAACAAAAGCATTTTCTAAAGCAGTGGAACAAGAATTGGGGTATTTAGTATAGTTCTAAATTACAAAGGTGACTGTGGGAGAAGTAGAGATAAAGACTATCAAACCAGGAAGGAGAGCAGACACCAGGTTGGAGAAGAGCTAGATGTCTGAGTATAGAGTAAATTTCCATATTTTCCAAAGATAAGTTGATAAGTTGCTAGTGTAAACATGTTGTTCAGATTTTCAAATGTAGCCACCAGAAGAAGCAAAACATAAATGACGAAAAGAGTTTATCTCTGGGGTGTGGGCCTAGAAAACAGGGAGGGTATCTTCTTGTCTGCCCTATAAGCTCCATTGTAAAACTTAATTATTTTTCCATATGTATAAATTCCTTATTTTTAAAAAACAATAATCATAAATTAAAGAAAGGAAAACTAAGTATAAAACAAAACAATGTAAAATGTTCATCCTTAGGAAAATGACATTCAGTGGAGTAAGACAGTTTTTACAGATCATAAATAAATCTTCATAGCTAAAGTAAAATCAAGGAGAAGCTCATCTACGAGCAACACAAATATGCGATGCACCGGGAGGTTTGGGAAAATAAGAGAGATGGTGCCACACAACATCTCGCTAATCACTGTGGTGCTCACAGATGTCAAGAGACTAAACAATGCAAGGTGTCCTGTATCAAAGTTAGTGCTCTTGCTGACCTTTTTTACCATGACCTCTCTCTAACTCTGATTTTAGAATTCTTAGGTAACTTTGGTTTGATTTTCCACAAAGAGGAATTTTATCTCCATGAAGACTAAGAATTTGTACGTCAGGCAGCAGTCAGATTAATTTACCTCTCACTTTGTGGTATAACATGCTTTTGTGGAATTTTAGAAGAGTAATTTCTTCTACTGGGTCTTATGATGTTCAATTGTCTTAGGAACTTTAGAAGAGTTGATCATATTATCTCTTCCCAAAGTTTTCTTTCTGACTTTGAATTTAAGCCTACCTCCTGAAACTCAGCAGAGCTGTAAATTTATTGAGTGGTTCAACAAATATTAAGAATCTTTTTTAGGGGTGCCTGGGTGATTCATTTGGTTAAGTGTCCAACTCTTGATATCAGCACAAGTTGTGATCTCATAGTTGTGGAATCGAGCCCACGTGTCAGGTGCCATACTGAGTGTGGAGCCTGCTTGGGATTCTCTCTCTCCCTCTCTCTCTGCCCCTTCCCACTCGTGCACACTCTCTCTCAAAATAAATAAATAAACATTAAAAAAAGAAAAAAATCTTTTTCAATTACAGAAATTTTATTGAAATGAATAGGAAACAGGAAATGAATAAGAAGGAAAAGTAGCAAAATTATATTATCTCTAGTAAGATATGTCATTTAAAAATAAGAAAATCAAAAATTGATGTACCACTAAAGACAATGGAGTATCCTGGATGGAACCCTGGAATAAAAAGAAAGAAACGAGTGGAAAACTGGTGAAATCCTAGTAAAGTCATATTAGTTAATAGTAATGTACCAGTGTTGACTTCTAAGTCTTAATAAATGTACTATGTTTAAATTTTTTTTTATTTTTTTATTTTTTGAGAGAGAGACAGAGACAGAATGCGAGTGGGTTAGGGGCAGAGAGAGAGGGAGACATAGAATCCGAAGCAGGCTCCAGGCTCTGAGCTGTCAGTACAGAGCCTGATGCAGGGCTTGAACTCACGAGCTATGAGATCATGACCTGAGCTGAAGTCAGACGTTCAACCGACTGAGCCACCCAGGCGCCCCCAAATGTACTATGTTTATATAAAATGTTAACATCAGGGGAAGGTAGGCAAAGAGTCTGCAGAAACTGCCTGTACTATTATCGCCAATACCTGGGATGGAGGGAGCAGTGCGGGAACTAAGTAGTAGTGTGACTTTGTAAGGAAAATGTTTGACACAAGGGCAAAATGATTAATTTGTCACATCCAATAGAAGCAAGGAGCATAAAATGTCTTTACTTGGCCTGGCATTTACATCTGCCCCACTTTCTTAGTCCACTCAGGTTGCTTTGACAGAATACCATAGACTGGGCAGTTTACAAACAACAGAAATTTATTTTAAATACTTTTGGAGGCTGAGAAGTCTAAGATCAAGGCACCTACAGGTTCACTGTCTGGAGAAAGTCAGCTTCCTCACTGATACCCATCTTCCCACTGTTACCACACATGGAGGAAGGCCTCTTTTCGCTAGGGCACTAACCCCATTCATGAAGGCTCCACCTTCATGACCTAACCAATTCTCAAGGGCCCCACCACCAAATACCATCACACTGAGGATTACTTTTCAACACATGGATTTGTGGAGGACACAAACATTCAGTCTATAGCACCTACTTAATGTGTATAATAAAAACCTGGAAAAACAAAAGCTCTTATGTAGAAACATTCATTTACTTTCCCATAGATGGTGAGCTTTTTAAAGCTGCGGGTCTTATTTGCAGCTATATCCTTGGTATTGAGAACATAGGAAACATTCAGTTACTATTTGATAAATAGCAAATAAATAATTTCTCATTGAATATTGCCTTTGTGTCTGTGGCATATGAAAGTTGTAACATATCACAATTACTCAGAGTGAATTGACTAAATGGATTAAATTAGTTCTGATTCATACAGTCATACCATGGAGGGAGAGTTAGCTATGTATTATAATTATATATAATTGTATTATATTTGTTATAGGTTGTTAATAATATCAGTAAAGCTATATGCAGAAAAATATTTTTCTACAGCTCTTCAATTGTTGCTTCCTCCATGGAAAGTCAGTAGCAAAAAGTGTCTATGTAGCTTAAAAAAAGAAACAACAAAGTCTCCCTATAAGAGTAAAGAAGCGTTAATAGCTTTTAAATCCAAAATAATTTAACTTTGTACTATAACAAAAATTTATTACTTTAGACTGAATATTTATTAAAATATTTCTGAAAAGTCACTGTACATGTTATTACCAAAGATAATATATCTATAATTTGGTCACCTTTGTTAGAAAGCTGACTGGGTTCTGGAAAATCATTTCTCCATTAAGGTTAGATACACATACACTTAAAACTACAGTACTTAGGGGCGCCTGGGTGGCGCAGTCGGTTAAGCATCCGACTTCAGCCAGGTCACGATCTCGCAGTCCCTGAGTTCGAGCCCCGTGTCGGGCTCTGGGCTGATGGCTCAGAGCCCGGAGCCTGTTTCCGATTCTGTGTCTCCCTCTCTCTCTGCCCCTCCCCCGTTCATGCTCTGTCTCTCTCTGTCCCAAAAATAAATAAACGTTGAAAAAAAAATAAAAAAAAAAACTACAGTACTTAAATTAATATATCTATTTAGAAAAATAATGAAAATATCTAACTTTGTAAACATTAGAACACTTTAACTGTTCAGAAGATTTTTAAAGTGGAATTTATTTCAACGAGACAGGCATTATTAAATGTTTTAATGGAGTCATTCATTTTTGAAAGAGAGACTTTCATCGTATAATTAATTTTCCTGTTACCAAAATGTTAAATTAATAAAATGTTAATATCTTTTTCCTGTAATTAATAATGTAAGTGAAATCCACAAAGCTGGATATCTAATGCATTTGTTTTTGCGTGGCTTACTTTCTGATTGCACCAGGAATATTAGTTATATAGGAGTCATTCAAGGAACACACTGTTCACTGGAGAGTGAGGGTGTCTCTATGGTTCTTATTTTCTTTATGTAGAGCAAATCATCTGTTACAGTATTTATGTTCACTCTTTACCTTATCCATTGCTGTCTTCATAAATGATACTACAAACTGAAAGAAAGTGTTGCTACTACCTGGTACTTCCAAAGTTTGCAACCAAAACCAATAATTGGCACATAAATGTTTTTGATAAACATCTTAGGAATGTCTCTTTGCATTTCTTCCCTCTGAGTACAATAGCATCCTTTTTTCTAACATAAATTCTACATCTGCTAAAATGCTCTTAGGCCACATTTTAAGTGTTTGATTTTTACAAAACAACTAATTCTGGTGGTCCACATCTACATCTACTAAAAATAGTAATTAAATAATGTCATTCCTAGTCTTTCCTAAATGTAAAAATGAAGCTCCACTCATAATCATTGGATGGCATAATTGCATCATTATATACTATGGTGCAAAAGTTAAAGAACACATCAGGGTACCTCATGTTTTTAGGAATCTTCAAGTATATAATGTGGAACCTAAAAATATGTATAGATTTCATTGGAGACCAAATGTATGATCTCTATTTAATTCTGAAAATCAAAGCTCTTTCAAATAAGAAAATGAAGTGTGAATATTGAATGCCAAAGAACTTCCAAAGAGTGTTAGGGGGTAATTAATAGAGAAGATTCTAAATGTATAGGCTGTGTATTAGTTTCGTAGGTCTACCAAAATAAATTGGGTGGCTTGAAAAACAGAATTTATTCTCTCACAGTTCGGGGGTATGGGAACCCAAAATCAGTGTGTCATTAGACCTTGTTGCCTCCTAAGGCTATTGAGAAGAATCCTTCCTTACCTGTTCCTAGTTTCCAGTAGTTGCCAGTAATCCTTGACTGAATCTCTCCAAATTCTGCCTCCATTATGGCCTTCTTCTCCCTGAGTGTATTCTGTGTCTGTTTCTCTCTTTCACTGTGTTTTTTCTTGTAAGGACATCAATGACTGGATTTAAGGCCACACTATTCCAGTATGATTTTATCATATATATATATATATATATATATATATATATATATATATAAAATTTTAATTCCAGTATAGTTAACATACATTGTTGCAGTGTTATATTCATTTCAGGTGTACAATGGTGTGATTCAACAATTCTATACATTACTCAGTGCTCATCATGACAAGTGTACCCATAATCCCCTTTATCTATTTCACCCTTTTCTCCACCACCTCCCCTATAGTAACCATCAACTTGTTCTCTACAGTTAAGAGTATTTCTTGGTTTGTTTCTTATCTTCTTTCTTTATTTTGTTTCTTGAATTCCACACATGAGTGAAATCATATAGTATTTGTCTTCCTCTGATGTATTTTGCTTAGCAGTGATATAACCTCTGGATCCATCCATATTGTTGCAAATGGCAAGATTTCATTCTTTTTTGTGGCTGAGTAATATTCCATTGTGTGTGTGTGTGTGTGTGTGTGTGTGTGTGTGTGTATATATCACATTTTCTTTATCCATTCATCAGTTGATGGACACTTGGGTTGCTTCTGTAAATTGGCTATTAAAAATAATGCTGCAATAAACTTAAGGGTGCATATATCTTTTTGAACTATTTTTTTTGTATTTTAAGTAAATATCTGGTAGTGGAATTACTGGGTCATAGGGTAGTTCTATTTTTAACTTTTTGAGGAATGTCCATACTGTTTTCACAGTGGCTGCACAGTTTGCATTCCCCCCACCAGGGCAAGAGGGTTCCTTTCCCTCCACATCTTTGACAACATTTGTTGTTTCTTGTGTTTTTTATTTTAGACATTCTGACAGGTGTGAGGTGATATCTCACTTAAAGTGATGTTGAACATCTTTTCATATGTCTGTTGGCCATCTATATCTTTTCTTTGCAAAAAATGCTTGTTTATGTCTTCTGCCCATTTTTAAATTGGATTATTTGTGTTTGGGGTATTGAGTTGTGTAAGTTCTTCATATATTTTGGATACTAACCCTTTATAAGATATGGTATTTATAAATATCTTTTCCCATTTAGTACGTTGTCTAAAATGTCCATATTACCCAAAGAAACCTACAGATTTAATCCAATCCCTATCAAAATACCAATGGTATTTTTCACAGAACTAGAAGAAATAATCCTAAAATTTATGTGGAACCACAGAAGACCCTGAATATCCAAAGCAGTCTTAAAAACAAAAAAACAAAAATGGAGGTATAACAATCCCAGATTTCAAGATACACTACAAAGCTGTAGTAAACAAAACAGTATGTTACTGGCATAAAAATAGATACATAGATCAATGGACTAGAATAGGGACCCCAGAAATAAACCCATGTTTTGATAGTCAATTAATCTTTAACAAAGGAGGCAAGAATATGCAATGGGAAAAAGAGTCTTTTCAACAAATGGTGCTGGGAAAACTGAACAGTACATGTAAAAGAATGAAACCATTTTCATGCTACACAAAAATAAACTCAAAACAGATTAAAGACCCAAATGTGAGACATGAAACCATAAAAATCTTGAAAGAGAGAATAGGCAGTAATTTCTCTGACATCGGCCATAACAACATTTTTCTAGATATGTCTCCTGAGGCAAGGGAAACAAAAGCAAAAGTAAACAATTAGAACTACCTCAAAATAAAAAGCTTAACTTGTATCTTAATTTCATCTTTGAGGACTGTATTTCCAAATGAGATCACATTCACAAGTACTGAGAGTAAAACTCAAATGCACCTTTTGGAAGGATACAATTCACCCATTACAGGCACTGACAGAGCAAAGCTTTTTCTTGAGAAAAATGTATAATGAATAGAAAGAGACTTAGCTATGTACCAGTCTGTTAGGAGTACTCTTCAGACAAATAACTCAACGTGGGCATCAAAGAAAGAATTGCAAATATTTTTTAGGCCAGGGATCCCCACAGCGCACAACTCTAGCTGTACTACCTTAGAGGCTACAGTATGAATGGTGCCTCTGGAGTTGTACCCTGCAGCTTATGCATCAATTTCAAATCCTTTACAGGAAGCAGGAAGGTAAGTTAAAGGAATGAACCAAGCAGATTATAAGGTAATAATGGAAAACGTTGGATAATGGAGAAAACTTGAGTGCTCTGTCTAAAGAGTCAGTATTATACACCTCCATCCTACTATTGCCATGCAGGAATTTGGGTCCGGTGCTACTAGGTGATCCATTCTTTAAAAGAGAAATACAAGGAGGTGGATGGGGAGATGGGTGAAATAGGTAAAGGGAATTAAGGGTACACGTATGGTGATGAGCACTGAGTAATGTGTAGAATTGTTGAATCATTGTATTGTATACCTGAAACTAATGCAACACTGTATAAATCATACTTGAATAAGAAAAACAAAAGTATAAAATTTGGTTTCAATATAAAATCTCCTGATATTTAAATAATGAAAAGTAAGTTTTAAAATATTTAAATGGTATGAGGGTAAAAAAAAAAATCCATCTACAGGACTACTCCAGGTAGTGAGTCACCAATGTGCGATCTGATTTGAGCCCACCTGATTCAAGTGCATCTCTCTTACATTATAAGGAGTGGTTTCTTACACTAAGAATTCTGACCTTAAAAGGGGAGAACTGTGAAGACTTTAACCCAAATGATGTCATAAACAATATACCTTCAACCTACGCATAAGTATACACTAGTGACTTGATTTTTATTTTACTGTGAAAATGGAAGTAATCAGTAGAGAATCCCTATAGTACTTACAACAAAACTGCCAACATCTGTCCTTATTTCCCTATTTCCTCTCCTTTCCCTTCTCTGTTACAAGGGATGAGCAATTCATGTGCCTCCCTGAGGCCAATTGTTCCACTTGTATCATCAATCAAATCTCCTTTTTATTACTCAAAGCCATTGCCTCTGCAAGTCAATGATCTCTGTTTCTCTCTCCCCCTCTCTCTCCCTGCGAAGCACTGTTCTCACTTTTTCTGTTCTTACCTTAACACACTTTATAAGGATTTTATGCCCAAAACTCACTGAAAATACTAACAGTGAGGATCAGCAAGGAACTCTACTTTGACAATCTTTATCGATTCTCAAGCCTCATCTCATTTAACCTATCAATACATGTGACTCGCTTTAAATACATTTCATCACTCTCTTTTTAAACACATTTTTGTGGAGTGCCTGGGTGGCTCAGTTGGTTAAGCGTCCGACTTCAGCTCAGGTCATGATCTCACAGTTTGTGAGTTTGGGCTCCATGTGGGGCTCTGTGCTCAGAGCCTGGAGCCTGCTTCCGATTCTGTCTCTCCCTCTCTCTCTCTGCCCCTCCCCCTTGTAGTCTGCCTCTCTCTCTCTCTCTCTCTCTCTCTCTCCCAAATAAACATTAAAAAAAATGTTAAATACATTTTTGCTTGCCTTCTTTTTTTCATTGTTTTTACATTTTAATTCCAGTTTAAGTGTAGTTAACATACAGGGTTTTATTAGTTTTGAATGTACAATATAGTGATTCAACAATTCTATATATTACTCAGTGCTTATTATGGTAAGTGTACTCTTTTTTTTAATGTTTATTAATTTTTTGAGAGAGAGAGAGAGAGTGCATGAGTGGGCAAGGGTCAGAGAGACAATCCCAAGCAGGCTCTGTGCTGAGCT